>NC_137941.1:34130295-34730295 GCF_963969265.1 Rhamphochromis sp. 'chilingali'
TGGTGAAATAAAGCGTTTTTCATGGTCTTCATAAAGACAGCTGTAACTTTTGATAGAAGACTCAGAAATACATGTTTATGGCTTTATCTTATAGAATTCAATATCCCCGTGCTGGGTAAACGGGTTTTGCAGCTGTTTGAGCTAAGATTTTCAAGTTATTCACATAATGAAAACTTATACTTTGTTTCGTGCGAGTTCCCCATTCAAATGCATGTAATCGTCAGAAACGCACTGTCTTGGCGAAATAAAGCGTTTTTGCACAACTTCATATAAATCGGTGTAACTTTTGATAGAAGATTCAGATATACGTATTCATGGCTTTATCTTATAGAATTCAATATCCCCGTGCTGGGCAAAAAGGTTTTGCAGCTGTTTGAGCTAAGATTTTCAAGTTATTCACATAATGAAAACCTATACTTTGTTTCGTGCGAGTTCCCCATTCAAATGCATGTAATCGTCAGAAACGTAATAACGTGGTGAAATAAAGCGTTTTTCATGGTCTTCATAAAGACAGCTGTAACTTTTGATAGAAGACTCAGAAATACATGTTTATGGCTTTATCTTATAGAATTCAATATCCCCGTGCTGGGCAAACGGGTTTTGCAGCTGTTTGAGCTAAGATTTTCAAGTTATTCACATAATGAAAACCTATACTTTGTTTCGTGCGAGTTCCCCATTCAAATGCATGTAATCGTCAGAAATGCACTGTCTTGGCGAAATAAAGCGTTTTTGCACAACTTCATATAAATCGGTGTAACTTTTGATAGAAGATTCAGATATACGTATTCATGGCTTTATCTTATAGAATTCAATATCCCCGTGCTGGGCAAACGGGTTTTGCAGCTGTTTGAGCTAAGATTTTCAAGTTATTCACATAATGAAAACCTATACTTTGTGTCGTTCGAGAACGCCATTCAAATGCATGTAATCGTCAGAAACGCACTGTCTTGACGAAATAAAGCGTTTTTGCACAACTTCATATAAATCGGTGTAACTTTTGATAGAAGATTCAGATATACGTATTCATGGCTTCATCTTATAGAATTCAATATCCCCGTGCTGGGCAAAAAGGTTTTGCAGCTGTTTGAGCTAAGATTTTCAAGTTATTCACATAATGAAAACCTATACTTTGTTCCTTGCGAGTTCCCCATTCAAATGCATGTAATCGTGAGAAACGCACTAACGTGGTGAAATAAAGCGTTTTTCTTGGTCTTCATAAAGACAGCTGTAACTTTTGATAGAAGACTCAGAAATACATATTTATGGCTTTATCTTATAGACTTCAATATCCCCGTGCTGGGCAAACAGGTTTTGCAGCTGTTTGAGCTAAGATTTTCAAGTTATTCACATAATGAAAACCTATACTTTGTGTCGGACGAGAACTCCATTCAAATGCATGTAATCGTCAGAAACGCACTAACGTGGTGAAATAAAGCGTTTTTCATGGTCTTCATAAAGACAGCTGTAACTTTTGATAGAAGACTCAGAAATACATGTTTATGGCTTTATCTTATAGAATTCAATATCCCCGTGCTGGGCAAACGGGTTTTGCAGCTGTTTGAGCTAAGATTTTCAAGTTATTCACATAATGAAAACCTATACTTTGTTTCGTGCGAGTTCCCCATTCAAATGCATGTAATCGTCAGAAACGCATTGTCTTGGCGAAATAAAGCGTTTTTGCACAACTTCATATAAATCGGTGTAACTTTTGATAGAAGATTCAGATATACGTATTCATGGCTTTATCTTATAGAATTCAATATCCCCGTGCTGGGCAAAAAGGTTTTGCAGCTGTTTGAGCTAAGATTTTCAAGTTATTCACATAATGAAAACCTATACTTTGTTTCGTGCGAGTTCCCCATTCAAATGCATGTAATTGTCAGAAACGTAATAACGTGGTGAAATAAAGCGTTTTTCATGGTCTTCATAAAGACAGCTGTAACTTTTGATAGAAGACTCAGAAATACATGTTTATGGCTTTATCTTATAGAATTCAATATCCCCGTGCTGGGCAAACGGGTTTTGCAGCTGTTTGAGCTAAGATTTTCAAGTTATTCACATAATGAAAACCTATACTTTGTTTCGTGCGAGTTCCCCATTCAAATGCATGTAATCGTCAGAAACGCACTGTCTTGGCGAAATAAAGCGTTTTTGCACAACTTCATATAAATGGGTGTAACTTTTGATAGAAGATTCAGATATACGTATTCATGGCTTTATCTTATAGAATTCAATATCCCCGTGCTGGGCAAACGGGTTTTGCAGCTGTTTGAGCTAAGATTTTCAAGTTATTCACATAATGAAAACCTATACTTTGTGTCGTTCGAGAACGCCATTCAAATGCATGTAATCGTCAGAAACGCACTGTCTTGACGAAATAAAGCGTTTTTGCACAACTTCATATAAATCGGTGTAACTTTTGATAGAAGATTCAGATATACGTATTCATGGCTTTATCTTATAGAATTCAATATCCCCGTGCTGGGCAAAAAGGTTTTGCAGCTGTTTGAGCTAAGATTTTCAAGTTATTCACATAATGAAAACCTATACTTTGTGTCGGGCGAGAACTCCATTCAAATGCATGTAATAGCGAGAAACGCACTAACGTGGTGAAATAAAACCTTTTTAATGGTCTTCATAAAGACAGCTGTAACTTTTGATAGAAGACTCAGACACAAATGTTCATGGCTTTATCTTATAGACTTCAATATCCCCGTGCTGGGCAAACAGGTTTTGCAGCTGTCTGAGCTAAGATTTTTTTAGTGCTAGAAAAGCACTGGCCGCGGTGTAATGTTGATGGAGTCAGCCAGCAACGCAGGCCCTGGTAAAAATGTGGATGGCCTCAGGCAGCACACTGGCCCTGTTGTAATGTAGATGTCATCAGCCAGCAACACAAGCCCTGCTGAAATATTGTTGGCCTAAGCCATGAACACAGGCACTGGTGAAATGTAGATGGCCTCAGCTGGCAACATACACCCTGGTGAAATGTAGTTGGCCTCAGCCAGTAGCACAGGCCCTGTTGTAATGTTGATGGCCTCATCTAACAACACTGGACACCAATATCACAGGTCCGTGTGTATTGTGGATGTCATCAGCAAGCAACACAGGCCCTGGTGTAATGTGGATGGTATTGGCTAGCACCACAGTCCCTGGTGTAATGTGCATGGCCTCAGCCAACACCATTGGCCCTGGTGTGGTGAAGATGGCCTCACAGGGAACACTTGCCCTGCTGCAATGTGGATGGCATCAACGAGTAGCACAGGCCCTTTTTTTTCTGTATGGCATCAGCCAGCAACACTGGCCCTTGTGTATTGTGGTTGGCATCAGCCAGCAACACAGGCTCTGGTGAAATGTAGATGGCCTGAGAAAGCAGTACAGGCTCTGGAGTAATATGGATGGCATCAGCCAGTAGCACAGCCCTTTGTGTATTGTGGATGGATCCCATACATAATCCACAAAGGGCTTTACATTTCACCAGATCCTGTGTTGCTGGCTGATCCAGCCAGCAACACAGGATCTGGTGAAATGTTGTTGGCCTCAGCTGGCAACATACACCCTGGTGAAATGTAGTTGGCCTCAGCCAGTAGCACAGGCCCTGTTGTAATGTGGATGGCCTCATCTAACAACACTGGCCCTGGTGAAATATGGATGGTATTGGTCAGCACCACGCACCCTTGTGTAATGTGAGTGGCCTTAGCCAACACCACAGGCACAGGTGTAATGTGGATGGCATCAACGAGCAGCAGAGGCCCTGGTGGGGTGAAGATGGCCTCACAGGAAGCACTGTCCCTGGTGTAATGTGGATAGTATAAGCCAGCATCACAGGCCCTGGTGTAATGTGTATGGCCTCAGCCAACAACAGTGGCCCTGGTGTAATGTGGATGGTATTGGCAAGCACCAAAGGCCCTGGTGTAATATGAATGTCCTCAGCCAGTAGAACAGGCCCTTGTGTATTGTGGATCGCATCAGCCAGCAACACAAGCCCTGGTGAAATGTGGATGGTATCAACGAGTAGCACAGGCCCTGGTGAAATGCAGTTGGCCTCAACCAGTAGCACATGACCTGGTGTAATGTGGATCGCATCAGCCAGCAACACAAGCCCTGGTGTAATGTGGATGGCTTCAGAGGGCAGCACAGTCCCTGGTGAAATGTAGTTTGCCTCTGCAAGAAGCACAGGACCTGGTGTGGTGGAGATGGCCTCACAGGAAGCACTGGCCCTGGTATTATGTGGATGGTATCAACCAGTATCACAGGCCCTGGTGTGGTGATGAGTACCTCACAGGAAGCACTGGCTCTGGGGTAATCTTGATGGCCACAGCCAGCAACACTGGTTCTGGTGAAATGTGGATGGTATTGGCCAGCAGCACAGGCCCTGGTGTGTTGAAGATGGGCTCACAGGGAGCACGGGTCATGTGAACTGTAGATGGCACTAGCCAGAAGCACAGGCCCTAGTGAAATGTGTTTGGTAGCAGACCTCAGTGCAAGAAAGTGTCTTTCCAACACTGAAAAAGCACAGAGGCCAACTTTGACATTAAAAGGTGTAAAAACAAGTACAAGATATTTACAATAAGCAGACCTCAGTGCAAGAAAGAGTCTTTCCAACACTGATAAGCACAGAGGCCAACTTTGACATTAAAAGGTGTTCAAACAAGTACAAGATATTTACAATAAGCAGACCGCAGTGCAAGAAAGAGTCTTTCTGTAGCCGCCAAGACTGGTGGACCTAAATCTTCACCACCACGTCTGGTATACATACAAGTGAAAAAGGGGAGTGGGTGGGTCAGCGCTCAGGGCACAGAAACTTAGCTGGCTTCAAACACCATTTATTTCCATAAAAAAACACAGCCAGAGTCACAAATACAAGATAAAATTCCCCGTATACAATAAAAATAGTGTTGCAACCCGATAAAAACCCTGCCGGCAGAAATAACTATACACTATTAAAACAAGGCTAAAACATGTTTTCCAAATGCTAAAATTACCCTCCCATAGTCCCATAATCCCACAGTCCAGCCACACAAGGCCGAATGGTCCTTATATGAAAGAGACAGGAGAGGAACTTCTCTTCCAGTATGGTAAAACTCGTCAGCAGCAGACCATGGAGGAGGCTCCTATCGCAGACCTGTCTCCTCCTGACAGCGCGTCGCGGCACAGTCCCGCCCAACTCCACACATGAACACGGCCTCCCTTGTCTCACCGTCAGATGCAGGCAGAAGGGCATCCCTGCCCTGTTGTGCATTGCAGCCATCGCCACCCACTGTTGATGTTCCTGCCGTTGGGACTGGATCACCGAACGACTCGCGGCACCCCACAGTCAGGAGGGAGTTCCTTACACACACACGTGCGGGCTTGCGCACGTTCCTTTTTCTCCTGCTCACCTTTCGTGCGTCAGTCCTCTCTGTCTCTGCGCTCGCTATCCCCTTTAACAGGTCAACCTGGCGGCTGATAGGCCACCTTGGGGAACGCCCCCACCTCACAGGTGCCTACAATTGACTGTTTAGTCCACAGTGGGTTAAAGGAACATGGTACAACATTAACACAAATATAAATATGAGGATAAAACCATGCAGTATAAATATCAATAAACAAACCTGCAATATAAATATCACTATAAAATCATGCAAATAAAATCAACACTATGTACCAATACACAGATTGATAAAACATAAAAACACAAATTTCCGCTGTGTGACATTTCCAACACTGAAAAATAAAAAAGGCCAACTTTGACATGAAAAGGTGTAAAAACAAGTACAAGATATTTACAATAAGCAGACCTCAGTGCAAGAAAGAGTCTTTCCAACACTGATAAGCACAGAGGCCAACTTTGACATGAAAAGGTGTAAAAACAAGTACAAGATATTTACAATAAGCAGACCTCAGTGCAAGAAAGAGTCTTTCCAACACTGATAAGCACAGAGGCCAACTTTGACATGAAAAGGTGTAAAAACAAGTACAAGATATTTACAATAAGCAGACCTCAGTGCAAGAAAGAGTTTTTCCAACACTGAAAAAGCACAGAGGCCAACTTTGACATTAAAAGGTGTTCAAACAAGTACAAGATATTTACAATAAGCAAACCTCAGTGCAAGAAAGAGTTTTTCCAACACTGAAGAATCACAGAGGCCAACTTTGACATTAAAAGGTGTAAAAACAAGTACAAGATATTTACAATAAGCAGACCTCAGTGCAAGAAAGAGTCTTTCCAACACTGATAAGCAAAGAGGCCAACTTTGACATTAAAAGGTGTTCAAACAAGTACAAGATATTTACAATAAGCAGACCTCAGTGCAAGAAAGAGTCTTTCCAACACTGATAAGCAAAGAGGCCAACTTTGACATTAAAAGGTGTTCAAACAAGTACAAGATATTTACAATAAGGAAATTGGCCCCGCTGATCGTGCTGTAACAGTGGTCCAATGTCCTCTCCTCTCTGGTCGGGCATTTAATATACTGCTTGTAGTTTGGAAGCTCATGGCTCAGATTGGCTTTGTTAAAGTCCCCAAGAGCAATGATGAGAGAGTCCATTCGCACCAGAACCTCTCGCCATAAGAACAGTTTCTTCCCCTCTGCTGTCGGACACATGAACAATAACCGTATGACTGTTCCCACCACTAACACATGACCCTACGCTGTGTTCACTGCATCATTCCATGTTTGGCACTGATCACCACCTGCACTCATGTATATATCATGTATATATCTATCCACTTAGCACTTTTAATTCTTATTCTTATTTTTATATTTTTATGACAGTATGTTTGCACTGAAGCACCGCAGCAATTTCCTAATGTTGTAAACCTGCTCAACATTTGGCAATAAAACCCTTTCTGATTCTGATTCTGATTCTGAATAAGCAGACCTCAGTGCAAGAAAGAGTCTTTCCAACACTGATAAGCACAAAGGCCAACTTTGACATTAAAAGGTGTTCAAACAAGTACAAGATATTTACAATAAGCAGACCTCAGTGCAAGAAAGAGTCTTTCCAACACTGATGAGCACAGAGGCCAGCATGCGAGCAGCAGCGTTCTGCACCAGTTGGAGGCGATGCAGACAGGAAAGATCTAAACCAGCATAAAGGGAGTTACAGTAGTCCAGCCGTGATGTAATAAAAGCATGGACCACCCTTTCTAGATCGCTCCTGCACAGGTGGGACTTGACTTTAGCTAAAATCCGTAGATGATAAAAAGATCCCTTGACTACGGAGCTGATTTGTTTATCAAATTTAAAAGCACTGTCAAAAGTAACACCGAGGCTCTTAATGGAGGAAGTACATTTGAAAGTTAGGGGTCCCATAAAATCAAAGGAAAGGTTGGGGTCTTTAGGAAGCCCAAACTCAATGACTTCAGTTTTACTTTCATTTAGATGTAGGCAGTGTTGGGGAGTAACGGAATAGATGTACCGCCGTTACGTATTTAAAATACAAAATATGAGTAACTGTATTCCGTTACAGTTACCGTTTAAAAAGGTGGTATTTAGAATACAGTTACTTTGTTGAAATAAATGGATCACACCGCGGTACTTTCCTGTTTCATATTGTCGCGGGTCAGGACTGTTTGGGTTTTGTTTGACAGCCACGTGCTGTTGTTCCAGGCGGCAGCGTTACGGTTGCCATGGTTACAGGGCGACGCTCTATCTCTCGCGCGGCTGTGTGTTTCCTGGGTGAGAGAGCACCTTTTTGTTGTTGTTGTTGTTGTGCTAAGCTAACAGGCAGAATGCTACAAGAATAGCTCGAAAGAATGTAGCATCATGGGCAGTATAGTCCGTGTTGCAGGGAGAATGGACTGCCATACCCGTTATGTGTCTGTGAGCAAGAGGAGGGAGAAAAAAGGATAATGGAGTAATTGATTCAATAAGATAGTGAAACAACATGCAGTAAAATGTTGATCATGTTGAGCATGTTTAATCCAGTGTGCAGAGCAAGGTTATTATTATTAAAGAAAACAAATGAAATAACGAAAACTAGAAGAGGAAAAACGTTTGCTTTAATGGAAATAACAAATAAAATAACAAAAAACTAACTAAAACTGTAATGCCTGTCCACAAAATTAGCCAAAGTCCATTGAATTTGTTGTAAAATGTGTTTAGTTTCATTGATGTGTGCGTGCCCTACAATAGCTAAGTCAAGGCGCTACGGTAGTTGAGTCGTCTGTGTTGCTGCTCCGTCCACGCGCAGAATCATGTCAGAAAAGTCGGGAGGAAGTGCCTGAGTCCCATTGAGGATCATTTTAATATGACTGTTTTTTAGATATAGCAAGAGTCTTGTGGTGGAGAGAGACACAATGTCCTCCTGAGACCCAGAGAAAAAGAGGGGAAAAGGGAAAAATAGTTTCCTTTTTCTTTTTCTTTTTTTTCTTTTTTCTTTTAAATAAATCAGGTGTTATTAAAATAACAATCTCATAAGATGAAGATCAGGGACCAACCCAGAAGTCACTGACACTTCACTAGCTGTAAACTATTGGTTCAGGAATAAGTGATGGCACTGAACTTTCTATTTCACAAAAGTCAATTGATTTAGGATATCTGAGGAAGTACTGATTTTTATTTGGAGACACAAAGGAACATTTGGCACTTCCCTCATCTCACAGCTGTTTCATTGTTACACCCAACCATTCTATAATTGAAATGCCTTGGACTGTTAACCATTTCAGGCAAGCTTTTTCTTGAGTTTTGGAGAGAACTCTTCATTACTGATATTATTCAGGTCATGTCTACATGTTTGTCCCAGGTTTCTCAGTCAAGAGGAGCTTGAACTCCAGATACGGTGAATCCTTTTCGCATATTGAAATCACTGATAACTTTCAGCAACGACGTGATCTTGTAGAAACAATTAGGGCCCATGGACTCATCTATAATTGCGACTCTTATTTTTAAATCTATTGGAAAACATTTCTGCATTTTACCCATATTTATTTTCAACTTAAAATAAAAAATTCCAGATTCTCCTACATATTGGTTTTGAACCAGATAGGATGATAGATATCAGGTGGCCCTGTGTCTCTATTACACCTGCCACTGCATCTCGATAATCTTTGTGTAGTTCTTACTGGGGTCTCACCCTCTCCTATTTGGTTCACATGACTCTCATTCTTTGAAAAAAAAAAAAAAAAAAAACTATGCTTGAATCTCGCTCAGTTATTTTGTTAAGAATTCTCTCTGCCTTTGTTAAAGAGTTGTCTACTAGGAAAAAGTGAAATAAAATATAGGTATAAAGTCCCGACGTGCACTACAGTACACATTAAAAGAGTAGGCATGTTCTCTGTGAAACTAAATAAGCTTAAAAAAACCCCCAAAAAAACCAACCCTCAAATTGTTTATTAGATGTTTATTTTCAAAAAATAATAAAAATCTGAGTTTAACAAAACGGTTCAAATGAAAATATCAAGTTTATCTCTCTAGCTTCCATAAAATGTGCTTGTGGGCATGCCGGCCATTTAAAAGGTAGGAAAAACAATTGGCAAGGCCACAACCCCACACGCGCGATATAATTTTAAAGGTACTGTTGTCCTCTCTAGGAAACATCAGGACTCAGGAGAGTGGTAAGTGGAGTATGAGAGCTACAAGCGAAAACTAAATGTGCACTACAGTGCGCTAAAATAAATTACTGGGTCATCAGGGGGTCATGAGGGACATTTATAAAACGAAAGTCCCACAAACCTTGAAGTGCACTTGAAAAGCTCACACGAGAAGGTTATTCTAGCTTACCTTGAAGAGCTCATCAGGGGGAGCACACTCCCCCTTTTGAAGAGCTCCCCCACTCAACCTGCATCCTCAGGAAACAGCTAACCCTAGATAAGGCAGCGTGATGCATCCCGGGACAACGGGACTGGGACGCCTAAATAATTGTGTGAGTTAATCACCTTCAAAAGGTTTATCAATTAACTTGAACCAAAATTAGGAACACGCAGTGCTGCAAAAGTTAATAGTCTTAATACTCAAGGATAAGCAGAAGAGCATGGCTGATATGATGAAACCGGGATTTTGTTATACTTAATTTTTGCAAAATATAAATAAAACTATAACTGACACTAATCATAATTAAACTGAAACTGAGGATTTTCAGAAAATAAAAACTAGACTAAACTAGCAAAGAATTGGTAAAAACTGATTACAACTGGTACAAACATCAGGACCGGTGACTATTGAAGATCTGGAGTTGAAATAAAATAAAAAAAAGAAATAAATGAATAAAACTAATGGAAATGGCAAAACGATTATAACCCTTGTGCAGAGATTGGCGAATCTGACTGGGATATGTTATACAATGGATTGTCGTAACAGTCAACGTTAAAGTCGCTTTCGGCAGTCCAGACTAAGATGGCGTTGAACATCATTAGGGCGGAAGAGGGTTGGTGTGACCAAGGTGTGGTTTGGCTTGTTGTATGTATATTTTGAGATCAGATGGCTCTGGATGGACCAGTTACCAGTGATGGAAGGAGGACAGACTCATTAAATGAGGAGAAGGAATTTTCTGGGATTGGAGATCCTCTGGGTGAGTGGTTGACTAATAGCATGCAGAAAATAAAAACTATCTGTTGTATTAATTGGTAATAGATTGATAATTGGCCACATTTATAGTTGTATTAACTTGTTGTGGACGTAGTCGACTTCAAGTTTAAGCACTCTAATTAACAGGTTGAAAATAGTGATATTAAAGGAAGAATATGCAGCGCCACCCTGTCAGACGCCAGTGATGGTGGAGCTCAGTGATGAATCAGGTGAGCTGCATTCATGGCTGAATCAAAACAGAGTTTCCCCTGCTGTGGTCAGGGAGGGAGAAACCAGGGGAAGGTCAAATTTAAGAGAGCCATCTATAAACGTTTATGTGTCAAATTAAACGGGAAAAAAGGGGGTGTTTTACTGTTATTTTCACATCGGCATTATTATTGTATCAGAATCAAGTACTAAGCATTGCATTGATCATCATCTAATTGAAGTTTTTGATATTATACTAACATTTGCGTTCCAGTGATTGCTATAACCTCAGGTTGATCTTTTATTTACAGGTGTTAGGATAATCATATAATCTTTCTTTGCAGGTGTAACTATGATTATCTTTATACATATTGCAGTTTGTTGCTCATTATAGAGTTGTGCTCAAGATAATAAGGGTTAAAAGCTACAGTCAGCGCGATGTTTGGCTGATCTATGGATTTGAGTGACTTGGAGCAAAGAAGGCCACACGCGCTTACACACCACTGATATCATATTATTCTTTGTGATCTTTTATTCAATTATGTCTTTTGCTAAGCTTAAGTAGTGGTAGTTGATTAAATGACATTTATTAAAATATTAAATACCTGAGTCAGAACATTACACGCAGGTCAACTTAATAATCTGGGAAACCTTGTAGCTGCCTAACCTTTTCTTTTAATTTTCTAACTCTGTTGATTTGACACATTGGAGTGTGCCAAAAAGGGGGAAGTTAAGTTTTAACATCAAACAAGGATTATTTGAACATTTTATAATTTCATTTGTGTCTTGAATACCTTAGGTATGGTAAAGCTTAAGCTAATAGTGGCCCGAGAAGTTTCCGGACTTTTTTAGAGAATCAGTGAGAAGCATAAATCATTATTTCCATGTTTAAGCATCAATCATTGAAATGAACTGGATAGCGTTTAGAAGATTCGTTAATTTATTTGCCTTTTGTTAAAAAGAGTGGTTTCAATCATTTTCAGACACACCTTGCAAATGTGCTTATAATGAGTTGGCACTCGGCCTTTTGAAGGTCATAAGCTTCGTTCGGCGTGATGGTCCGGACTGATAAAGTGTAGGAAATGCCTTGAGTGCAGGGGGCTAAATGCAAACACGCTTACACACACATAGGATATGATTAGAATAAGTCCCTGAAACATTTTGAATGTTTTAAACCAATTCTGAATCACTAGAAGGTCAGTAGATAACAACATTAGATTATTAGGGTTAGGAAGAGAGGTGTTTTGGTTTTCTGTCTCTTACAGAGAAAGGAACAGACACCAGACGAGGTTACAGATATGCGAGGATCCTTGGCAGCAGAGATAGATACGGTGACTGCCGAGACACCAGTTGGGTCCAAGGGTCATGGCGTTTGGGCTCCGGGTAGTCACCTTAAAAGGATGGATCCCATAATCACAGCAATAACCATGAAGGGGTTGGCGGAAATCCGGGAACACCAGACCAACGAGGTTCGAGAGGCTCTTGGGCAAAAGGGGGACGCGTTCCTGATCTTTTCTGGAGGACACACAGGACCCGAGGATGCACAGATCGTTGTTTGCAATCGGGGCAGAATAATCCCCTGATCTGTGCCACGACTGAAGGGTTGTCTAACCCCTGAGGTTGAAGAATGAAGAGCAGAGGATCACACAACTGGAAGATACTGGTGGCTGCAGCAATAAAATAAAAGTTAAAAGCTCCTTGGACAGAGGTTCTAGTCTGAGTACGTCTGAAGGGTATAAGGTAGCGCTAAATAAAGCTGTGAAAGACCTGGGGAGTGTCATCTGTACCTGATAGTGTTGTAGTAATAGTTTTTCTTGCACCTGAACTGCACAAACACAGAGGTCATCTCACATATGGCTCGCCCATCAGGGGGACAAAGGACCTCCGGAGTGAGAAGAAGTGAACCCGGCCACACTGAATTGAAGGGTGTTGGTGAGGTCATTATTCTAATGACCTCATCAGGGGGAATTGTTAGATTATAATATTATTTTATGCCATGTTATACTCCTAATTAAAGATTGTGAATTATTATGTAGTTTTAGTTTGCATTATTCCCCTGAATTAGAAGAAGCTGACAACTATTGCATTAGTTAAACTGATTTGCATTAAAGTAGACTGCTGATTTATTGTGAATGAATGATATTGTTTTATGATGCATTATACTGCTGAGTTATAAGAAATACTGTTCGCAGAAAGTCATCGCCTTATTTGTCTGATTAGAAGAGAGAGTATACTGGAGTTTTCTGCCCCATCTCAGCAGGAGCAGATAAACAGGGAGCCAAGGTTGTAGCTTAGGCGCCGTGTGAGAGAAAAGCATGTGAATGTTTAGGCTTTTTATGATAAGGTGGAGGCACCAGAGGCTATAAGAGTTTGAGTAATGCTCCACCATTTTGAGATCTGAGGCTGTCTGCATACAGTGTCCATCTCCCACGCGTGTGTGCATTAAAATCATCGTTTGACTCAACCCGGCCGGACCAGTGTTGTTATTGTGGTTTTTTCTCTTGTGTCCATCCCCAATTTGAACTCGTAACAATGGCCTCAGCCAACAACAGTGGCCCTGGTGAAATGTGGATGGTATTGGCCAGCACCACAGGCCCTGGTTTGGTGATGATGGAATCACAGGAAGCACTGTCCCTGGTGTAATGTGGATGGCCTTAGCCAACAACACTGGCCCTGGTGAAATGTGGATGGTATTGGTCAGCAGCACACACCCTGATGTAATGTGAATAGCCTGTGGTGCAGACCGACACCATCCACATTACACCAGGGCTTGTGTTGCTGGCTGATGCGATCCACAATACACAAGGGCCTGTGCTACTGGCTGATGCCATCCCCATTACACCAGGGCCAGTGGTGTTGGCTGAGGACATTCACATTACGCCAGGGCCTGTGGTGTTGGCCAATACCATCCACATTTAAAGAGGGCCAGTGTTGTTGGCTGAGGACATACACATTACACCAGGGACAGTGATTCCTGTGAGGCCATCTTCACCACAACAGGGCCTGTGCTACTGGCTGAGGCAGACTACATTTCACCAGAGCGCATGTTGCCGGCTGAGGCCATTTACATTTCACCAGGGCCTGGCTGCTGTCTGAGGCCATCCACATTACACCATGGCCTGTGCTTCCTCTGAGGACATCTTCACCACACCAGGGCCTGTACTGTTGGATGAGGCCATCCACATTACACCAGGTACAGTTCTTCCTGTGTAGCAATCATCACCAAACCAGGGCGTGTGGTGCTGGATGAGGCCATCCACATTTCACCAGGGATTGTGTTGCTGGCTGATGCGTTCCACAAAACACAAGGGCCTTTACTACTGGCTGAGGATATTCACATTACACCAGGGCCTGTGTTGCTGGCCAATATAATCCACATTTCACCAGGGCCACTGTTGTTGGCTGAGGCCATCCACATTTCAAGAAGCACAAGGGACAGTGCTTCCTGTGAGGCCATCGTCACCACACCAGGGCCTCTGCTGCTCGTTGATGCCATCCACATTACACCTGGGCCTGTGGTGCTGACCGATATCATGCACATTTCACCAGGGTGTGTGGTGCTGACCAATACCATCCATATTTCACCAGCGACAGAGTTGTTAGATGAGGCCATCCACATTACACCAGGGCCTGTGCTACTGGCTGAGGACATTCACATTTCACCAGGGCCTGTGGTCATGGCTGATGCCATCCACATTACACCAGGGCCTGTGGTGCTGGCCAATACCATCCACATTACACCAGAGCCAGTGTTGTTGGATGAGGCCATTCACGTTACACAAGGGCCTGTGGTGCTAGCCAATACCATCCACATTTCACCAGGGCTTGTGTTGCTGGCTGAGCGATCCACAATACACAAGGGCCTGTGCTTCAGGCTGAGGACATTCACATTACACCAGGGCCTGTGGTGCTCGCCAATACCATGCACATTACACCAGGGCTTGTGTTGCTGGCTGATGCGTTCCACAAAACACAAGGGCCTTTACTACAGGCTGAGGACATTCACATTACACCAGGGCCTGTGGTGCTGGCCAATACCATCCACATTTCACCAGGGCCACTGTTCTTGGCTGAGGCCATACACATTACACAAGGGACAGTGCTTCCTGTGGGGCCATCGTCACCACACCAGGGCCTCTGCTGCTCGTTGATGCCATCCACATTACACCTGGGCCTGTGGTGCTGACCGATATCATGCACATTTCACCAGAGTGTGTGGTGCTGACCAATACCATCCATATTTCACCTGCGACAGAGTTGTTAGATGAGGCCATCCACATTACAACAGGGCCTGTGCTACTGGCTGAGGACATTTACATTTCCCCAGGGCCTGTGGTCATGGCTGAGGACATTCACATTACACAAGGGCCTGTGGTGCTGGCCAATACCATCCACATTTCACCTGGGCCAGTGTTGGTAGATGAGGCCATCCACATTACAACAGGGCCTGTGGTGCTAGCCAATACCATCCACATTACACCAGGGACAATGGTGTTGGCTGAGGACATTCACATTACACCAGGGCCTGTGGTGCTGGCCAATGCCATCCACTTTACACCAGGGCCAGTGGTGTTGGCTGAGGACATTCACATTACACCAGGGCCTGTGGTGCTGGCTATAACCATCCACATTTCACTAGGGCCAGTGTTGTTGGATGAGGCCATCCAAATTACACCAGGGACAGTGCTTCCTGTGAGGCTATCATCAACACACCAGGGCCTTTGGTGCTGGCTGATACCATCCATATTACACAAGGGCCAGTGCTGCTAGCCTTCCACATTACCCAAGGGCCTGTATTGCTGGCCGAAACCATCCACATTTCACAAGGGCCAGTGGTGTTGCTGGCTGATGCCATTCACAATACTCAAGGGCCTGTGCTGCTGGCTGATGCCATCTACATTAAACCAGGGCCTGTGGTGCTGGCCAATACCACCGACATTTCACCAGGGCCAGTGTTGTTTGCTGAGGCCATCCACATTACACCAGGGACAGTGCTTCCTGTGAGGCCATCTTCACCACACCAGGGACTTTACTGTTGGCTGAAACCATCCACATTACATCAGGGCCATTGGTCCTTGCCGATGTCATCCACATTTTACCAGGGCCAGTGGTGTTGGCTAAGGCCATCCACATTACACCAAGGTCTGTGGTGCTGGCCATTACCATCCACATTTCACCAGGGCCAGTGGTAGATGAGGCCATCCACATTACAACAGGGCCTGTGCTACTGGCTGAGGCCATCCACATTATACCACGGCATGTGCTCCTTGTGAGGCTATCGTCAACACACCATGGCCTGTATTGCTGGCTTAGGCCATCCACATTGCACCAGGGCTAGTGCTCCCTCTGAGGCCAACTTCATGACAGCAGGGCCTGCGCTGCTGTCTGAGGTCATCTACATTTCACAAGAGCCTGTGTTGCTGGCTGATGTGATCCACATTCGAAGGGAGACTCGGCTTCGCACCCTTCATTCACCCGTAGCTAGCCAGGCCCCTGTAACTGGTGCAGCCGAAGATAGCGTAGGCCCCGCTAGCTGTTCCCCGGCAGACCCCAAGCAGCTGGGGAAAGAGGGCGGCTGGGTGACGGTGAGGAGGAAGCATAGTCCTAAACAGAAGCCCCAGGTACACCACCAACCCGTTCATGTGTCTAACTGTTTTTCCCCACTCGGCGACACGCCCGCCGGGGGTCAAACTCTGGTAATTGGTGATTCTGTTCTCAGACATGTGAAGCTAGAGACACCGGCAACCATAGTCAATTGTTTTCCAGGGGCCAGAGCAGGCGACATTGAAGGAAATGCAAAACTGCTGGCTAAGGATAAACGTAAATTCAGTAAAATCATAATTCACGTCGGCAGTAATGACACCCGGTTACGCCAATCGGAGGTCACTAAAAGCAATATTGAATCGGTGTGCAACTTTGCCAAAACAATGTCAGATTCTGTAGTTTTCTCTGGTCCCCTCCCCAATCAGACCAGGAGTGACATGTTTAGCCGCATGTTCTCCTTAAATTGCTGGCTGTCTGAGTGGTGTCCCAGAAACGATGTGGAATTCATAGATAATTGGCAAACCTTCTGGAGGAAACCTGATCTTGTTAGGAGAGACGGCATCCATCCCACTTTGGATGGAGCAGCTCTCATTTCTAGAAATATGGACAAATTTATTAAACCCCCCAAAATATGACTATCCAGAGTTGGGACCAGGAAGCAGAGTTGCAGTCTTACACGCATCTCTGCAGCTTCTCTCCTCCTGCTACCCCCCCCCCCCCCCCCCCCCATCTCCTTACACAGAGTTTCTGTCTGATTTCTCAGACTTTTTATCTGATTTAGTGCTCAGCTCAGATAAAATAATTATTGTGGGTGATTTTAACATCCATGTAGATGCTAAAAATGACAGCCTCAACATGGCATTTAATCTGTTATTAGACTCAATTGGCTTTTCATAAAAAGGAAAAGAACCCACCCACCACTTTAATAATCACACTCTAGATCTTGTTTTAACATATGGCATAGAAACTGAACATTTAACAGTGTTTCCTGAAAACCCTCTCCTGTCTGATCATTTCCTGATAACATTTACATTTAAAATAATTGATTACACAGCAGTGGAAAGTAGACTTTATCAAAGTAGATGTCTTTCTGAAAGTGCTGTAACTAAGTTTAAGAATATAATCCAACCACTGTTATCATCTTCAATGCCCTGTACCAACATAGAGCAGAGCAGCTATCTGAATACTACTCCAACAGAGGTCGATTATCTTGTTAATAATTTCACCTCCTCAATACATACGACTCTGGATACTGTAGCTCCTGTGAAAACTAAGGTCTCAAATCAGAAGTACCTGACTCCGTGGTATAATTCTCAAACACATAGCCTAAAGCAGATGACTCATAAACTGGAGAGGAAATGGCGTGTCACAAATTTAGAGGATCATCATTTAGCCTTGAGAAATAGTGTGTTGCTTTATAAGAAAGTCCTCTGCAAAGCCAGAACATCTTACTATTCGTCACTGATTGAAGAAAATAAGAATAACCCCCGGTTTCTCTTCAGCACTGTAGCCAGGCTGACAAAAAGTCAGAGCTCTTTTGAGCCAACCATCCCTTTAACGTTAACTAGTAATGACTTCATGAACTTCTTCACAAATAAAATTTTTATCATTAGAGAAAAAATTACCAATAATCATCCCACAGATGTAATATTATCTACAGCTACTCTTAGTACCATTGATGTTATATTAGACTCTTTTTCTCCAATTGATCTTTCTGAGTTAACTTCAATAATTACTTCCTCCAAACCATCAACGTGTCTTTTAGACCCCATTCCTACAAAACTGCTCAAAGAAGTCCTGCCATTAATTAATTCTTCAATCTTAAATATGATCAACCTATCTCTAATAATCGGCTATGTACCACAGGCCTTCAAGCTGGCTGTAGTTAAACCTTTACTCAAAAAGCATCTCTAGACCCAGCAGTCTTAGCTAATTATAGGCCAATCTCCAATGTTCCTTTCATATCAAACATCCTTGAAAGAGTAGCTGTCAAACAGCTAACAGATCATCTGCAGAGGAATGGCTTATTTGAAGAGTTTCAGTCACGTTTCAGAGCTCATCACAGCACAGAAACAGCTTTAGTGAAGGTTACAAATGATCTTCTTATGGCCTCTGACAGTGGACTCATCTCTGTGCTTGTCCTGCTAGACCTTAGTGCAGCATTCAATACTGTCGACCATAATATCCTATTAGAGCGATTAGAACTGTCACGGTCAGGCGGATCACACACAGTAATTCGGCGTGCCCGTGTGGCGTGCTGGCTAGACCCAAGCGCGGCGAAGGCTAGCGGTGGGTTTGGAGCAGACACGCAGTTATTCTAGTAATGATCAGTGCACGAAGCGTGGCTTCGGAACTGTCGTTACAGACAGAGAGCGAGCGGAGCCGGGAAGAGAAAAAGGATTGAAAGGGATTGTCACTCACGGTTGCTGAATCAGGCGGAGACTGACGTCGGCAGAGTTTCGGAGCTCCTGACACGAAGAGACTGATGTCTGAGCGGCGAACAGGTGGGTGGCGTCTCTCTTTAACCCCGGCCCCGTGATCAGCTGATCACAGCCGATCACCGGCTGACAAGAACATGCTGTAGGTATTACAGGTACTGCAGTGGTTTGTATCATATCTATCTAATAGACTCCAATTTGTACATGTAAATGGAGAGTCCTCTTCACACACTGAGGTTAATTATGGAGTTCCACAGGTTCAGTGCTAGGACCAATTCTGTTTACACTATACATGCATCCCCTAGGCAGCATCATTAAAAGACATAGCATACAATTTCACTGCCATGCAGATGACACCCAGCTCTATCTGTCCATGAAGCCAGATAACACACACCAATTAGTTAAACTGCAGGAATGTCTTAAAGACATAAAGACCTGGATGGCCGCTAACTTTCTGCTTCTTAATTCAGATAAAACTGAGGTTATTGTACTTGGCCCTGAAAAGCCTAGAAATATGGTATCTAACCAGATTCTTACTCTGGATGGCATTACCTTGGCCTCCAGTAACGCTGTGAGGAACCTTGGAGTAATTTTTGACCAGGATATGTCCTTCAACGCACGTATTAAACAAATATGTAAGACTGCGTTCTTCCATTTGCGCAACATCTCTAAAGTTAGAAAGATCCTGTCTCAGAGTGACGCTGAAAAACTAGTTCATGCTTTTATTACTTCCAGGCTGGACTACTGCAATTCATTATTATCAGGATGTCCAAAAAACTCGCTGAAAAGCCTTCAGCTAATCCAAAATGCTGCAGCAAGAGTCCTGACAGGGACTAAAAAGAGAGAGCATATTTCTCCTGTTTTGGCTTCCCTTCAAACCCAGAATTGAATTCAAAATCCTGCTCCTCACATACAAGGTCAGCCGGTGATCAGCTGATCACAGCCGATCACCGGCTGACAGGACCCCCCCCCCCCCCCCCCGAGGACCGGCACCCGACGGGCCAGGACGGCGGCGACGGAAATCCGAGATGAGGGAAGGATCCAAGATGAAGCGGGACGGCACCCAGGAGCGCTCATCAGGGCCGTAGCCAGCCCAGTCCACCAAATACTGGACCCCCCGGCCCCGGGGACGGGAGTCCAAGATCCGACGGACAGCGTAGACAGGACCCCCGTCGACGATCCTGGGCGGGGGCGGGGCCCGGGAAGGGGGCGCCAGTGGGGAAGCGACGTGCCGCTTAAGCTGCGAGACGTGGAAAACCGGATGGACCTTCATGGCGGGCGGAAGCCGGAGACGGTAAGCCACGGGGTTGAGCCGGGCAGTGACTTCGTACGGGCCGACGAACCGGGGAGCGAGCTTCTTGGACTCACTGCGCAGCCGTAGGTGCTTTGTGGAGAGCCAGACGCGGTCCCCCGGCCGGAAGGGGTGACCCGGGCGGTGGCGGCGCGATGATGCTGCTGGGTGTACAGAGCGTTGGCCCGGGAAATGGCCTGGCGACAGCGGCGGACCATCCGTTCAGCAGCCGGCACGTCGACCTCCGCTTCCTGATGGCTGAAGATAGGAGGTTGAAATCCATGACAGACCTCAAAGGGCGAGAGACCGGTGGCGGAAGAGATGTGAAGGTTATGAGACAACTCAGCCCACACCAGGTAACGAGGCCATAGCGACGGTTGGGCGGAGACGAAGCACCGTAAGAAGCGCCCCAACTGTTGATTGGTCCGTTCAACCTGCCCATTGGTCTGAGGGTGATAGCCGGACGAGAGGCTGGGAGACGCTCCAATCAGGCGGCAGAAGGCCTTCCAGAACCTGGCGGTGAACTGTGGCCCCCGATCGGAGACTATGTCCTTGGGGAATCCGTGAAGCCGGACGACATGGTCCAGGAGGAGCTCGGCCGTCCGTTTGGCGGAGGGGAGGCCGGCCAGGGCGACCAGGTGCACCGCCTTAGAAAACCGGTCCACAAAGGTGAGGATGGTGTCAAGACCGTCCACAGATGGAAGGCCGGTAACAAAGTCAAGGCCGACATGGGACCAGGGACGTCTTGGCACCGGGAGAGGGTGAAGGTCGCCAGCGGGCGGCTGGGTGGAGGAGTTGGCCCGAGCACAGGTGTCACAGGCGGAAACGAAGTCACGGACGTCCCGAGTCATGGAGGGCCACCAGAAGGCACGACGGAGGAGCTGGAGGGTTCTGTCGGGCCCTGGGTGACCAGAGAGCGGGGAGGAGTGAGCCCAGAGCAAGGCCTTCTGACGGCACCGGGATGGCACATAGAGCCGCCCAGCTGGGGTCTCCGGCGGAGGCGGTTCGGCGGTCAGGGCATCCCGGATAGAGTCCTCCAAGGGCCACCGAAGGGGGGCAGCGAAACAATGAGACGGTAGGATAGGTCCAGGGTCTGACGTGAAGTCGTCCTGGGCGAACTGCCTGGAGAGGGCGTCTGCCTTGGTGTTCTTGGAGCCAGGGCGGTAGGCGAGGTGGAAGTTGTACGGTTCGAAGAATAAGGCCCAACGGGCCTGCCTTGGGTTGAGCTGCTTGGCAGAACGAATATGGATCAGGTTCTGGTGATCAGTCCAGATCAGAAATGGTTCTTTCGCTCCCAGGAGCCAATGCCGCCATTCTTCCAAGGCCCATTTGATGGCCAGGAGTTCCCGGTCGCCGACACCATACCGTTGCTGCGTGTCAGAGAATTTCCTTGAAAAATAGCAGCACGGGTGAAGTTTTCCATCCGGGCCATGTTGAGAGAGGACGGCGCCAGCGGCAACATCGGAGGCATCCACCTCCACCACAAAATCTCCGGCAGGATCAGGGTGGAGCAGGACGGGAGCTGTAGCAAACCGACGGATAAGGTCTCGGAATGCCTGTTTCGCACCAGGGGGGAGGCAGAAGGGCCTGGGCAGGTTAGCTGGTTTAGTGAGGGATGTCAGTGGCGCGACAATGGTGCTGAAATTGCGGATAAAGCGCCGATAAAAATTGGCAAAGCCCAGGAAGCTCTGTAGCTGCTTAAGGCTGGAAGGCTGAGGCCACTGGGTCACGGCTTGGAGCTTTTGCGGGTCCATGGTCAGGCCATTGGAGGAGATGGTGAAGCCCAGGAAGGTAGTGGACCGTTGATGGAAGGCACACTTTTCCAGTTTGCAGAACAGCTGGTACTCGAGCAGCCTGCTTAGCACGGCCCGCACATGGCGAATATGGTCCACTTCGGTGCGGGAGTAGATCAGGATGTCATCCAGATAGGCAAACACCCACCGGCCCAGCATGTCCCGCAAGACATCGTTGATCAGGTGTTGGAAGACAGCAGGGCTGTTGCAGAGGCCGAAGGGCATCACCAGATACTCCCAGTCCCCGTTAGGGGTGATGAAGGCCGTCTTCCATTCGTCCCCTTCTCTAATCCGCACCAAATTGTAAGCGCTGCGTAGGTCTAGTTTGGTGAAGATGCAGGCCTGGGAGAGGGAATCGAGCGCGGTGGATAGCAGAGGAAGAGGATGGCGGTTCTTAACAGTGATTTTATTCAAGCCTCGGTAGTCTATACAGGGGCGAAGCCCGCCGTCTTTCTTCTTTACAAAGAAGAACCCCGCAGCTGCAGGGGAGGTAGAAGGGCGAATGAAGCCCTGTTGGAGAGCCTCAGCGACGTACTCCTCCATGGCTTTGTTCTCTGCGGTTGACAGCGAGAACAGGCGACCACGAGGAGGGACTGCTCCCGGGAGGAGCTCGATGGCCATGTCGTAGGAGCGATGAGGAGGGAGAGCAGAGGCTCGCCTCTTACTGAAGACCTCGGACAGGTCATGGTAAGCCGGAGGGATCCTATCCAGATCGATGGGCTCCGGGGGTGACGCCTCTTCTGACTTTGAGTCCTGTCCAGTCCGGAGGAGAAGGCAGCGGCGTGAACACCGGGGACCCCAGTCCAGGATCTGGCAGGAAGACCAGGAGACGTGGGGGTCATGTCGACGGAACCAGGGGTATCCGAGGATGAGAGGAGAGGAAGAGGCCGAGACTACTAGAAACCGGATCTCCTCCTGATGATCCCCGACAGACATGCGGGCTGGCTGGGTCTGGAACTGGACCGGGTAGGGTTGGAGTGGTCGCCCGTCTACTGAGGTCACCGGGAGAAATCGGTCGACGGAAGTCAATGGGATGCGAAGCCGAGAGGCTAGTTTTTGGTCGATGAAGTTCTTGGCAGCTCCGGTGTCCAGGAGGGCTTCGGATGAGAGCTGTTGGTGTTTCAGGTGAAATGTGACCGGTAACAGAAAACGAGAGGGATCGGAGGAGTGGGAAGGGCCAGGTGGGACACCCCCGCAGTCTACCTGGCGTCGTCGTTTCCCGGCCGTAGCGGGCACTGGGGACGACGGTGTCGAGCTGATCCACAGTAGGCGCAGAGGCCCTCACGCCAGCGTCTCTCTTTCTCCTCTTTGGGGAGTCCACCCAGCTGCATGGGCTCCTCGCTGGATGTGCTGCTTGGGCTAGCCGTGGCTCCATCAGAGGGGGGAGGAGGTCGTGACGACGTGGTCCGCTGAGGCTGGAAGGGTTTTAAGGCCCGAGGGGCATGGCGAGGCCGCGACATCACACGTTGGTCGATCTTCAGGGCAAGGTCCACGGCCTCATCCAAGGTCTTTGGGGCCTCACGGCCGGCCATCTCGTCTCTGATGTAATCAGCCAGTCCCTCTAGAAAGATGGAGCGCAGAGAAGCATCTCCCCATTGAAGCTTAGCAGCCAGGGTGCGGAATTGGGAGGCGAAGTAACAGACTGGTCGGCTGCCCTGGCGTAAATGAAGCAGCTGTGACTCCACTTCCACTTCACTGCTGGGGGGAACGAAAGTCTTTTTTAACTCCTCCACAAACAGAGCATAGTCATTACACGCTGCAGATTTATTGTTGTAGAGAGCCGCGGCCCATTCCTGAGCCTGGCCAGACAAGAGAGAGGTTAGCATCGCCACTTTTGCACGGGCAGTGGCGTATTTAGTGGGTTGACATTCAAACATCATGTCTAAGGTGGCGAGCAACCCATCAGGCCGGCCGTCTACTCCGTTCCACTTATCTGGTAGTCCGATCCGGGGTTCAGCGCTCACCGGCGCTGGCTGACGTTGCAGCGAGGTGACGGAAGAGGAAAGCTGGAGGACAGTTTCGGTGAGAGACTCCATCTTTGTGCTCATCCGATCCACCACACCGCGAAGATATAATACTTCGGCTTTCAGCCGTTCGAATTCCGCTGGGTCTATATGCGGCTCAGACATCCTGTCACGGTCGGGCGGATCACACACAGTAATTCGGCGTGCCCGTGTGGCGTGCTGGCTAGACCCAAGCACGGCGAAGGCTAGCGGTGGGTTTGGAGCAGACACGCAGTTATTCTAGTAATGATCAGTGCACGAAGCGTGGCTTCGGAACTGTCGTTACAGACAGAGAGCGAGCGGAGCCGGGAAGAGAAAAAGGATTGAAAGGGATTGTCACTCACGGTTGCTGAATCAGGCGGAGACTGACGTCGGCAGAGTTTCGGAGCTCCTGACACGAAGAGACTGATGTCTGAGCGGCGAACAGGTGGGTGGCGTCTCTCTTTAACCCCGGCCCCGTGATCAGCTGATCACAGCCGATCACCGGCTGACAAGAACATGCTGTAGGTATTACAGGTACTGCAGTGGTTTGTATCATATCTATCTAATAGACTCCAATTTGTACATGTAAATGGAGAGTCCTCTTCACACACTGAGGTTAATTATGGAGTTCCACAGGTTCAGTGCTAGGACCAATTCTGTTTACACTATACATGCATCCCCTAGGCAGCATCATTAAAAGACATAGCATACAATTTCACTGCCATGCAGATGACACCCAGCTCTATCTGTCCATGAAGCCAGATAACACACACCAATTAGTTAAACTGCAGGAATGTCTTAAAGACATAAAGACCTGGATGGCCGCTAACTTTCTGCTTCTTAATTCAGATAAAACTGAGGTTATTGTACTTGGCCCTGAAAAGCCTAGAAATATGGTATCTAACCAGATTCTTACTCTGGATGGCATTACCTTGGCCTCCAGTAACGCTGTGAGGAACCTTGGAGTAATTTTTGACCAGGATATGTCCTTCAACGCACGTATTAAACAAATATGTAAGACTGCGTTCTTCCATTTGCGCAACATCTCTAAAGTTAGAAAGATCCTGTCTCAGAGTGACGCTGAAAAACTAGTTCATGCTTTTATTACTTCCAGGCTGGACTACTGCAATTCATTATTATCAGGATGTCCAAAAAACTCGCTGAAAAGCCTTCAGCTAATCCAAAATGCTGCAGCAAGAGTCCTGACAGGGACTAGAAAGAGAGAGCATATTTCTCCTGTTTTGGCTTCCCTTCAAACCCAGAATTGAATTCAAAATCCTGCTCCTCACATACAAGGTCTTGAATAATCAGGCCCCATCTTATCTTAATGACCTTGTAGTACCATATCACCCCATTAGAGCACTTAGAGCACTGATCCTGAATCCTCCCGTAGTTATGCTGCGATAGACGTAGGCTGCCGGGGATTCCCATGATGTATTGAGTTTTTCCTTTCCAGTCACCTTTCTCACTCACTATGTATTAATACAGTGGTCCCCAACCCCCGGGCTTCGGTACCGGTCCGTGAGTCGTTTGGTACCGGGCCACGAGAGTTGAGAGTTGAGGCTCAGGTGTGAAATGTATGGTTTTCAGGATTTTTATCGTTTTTTTAGCGTTATTTTGTTATCGTTTTTATCGTTAACTCTGTTTTCCTGGGTCTTTTCACGTGTGTTATGAATAAATCTTCTTTTTTACGGTACTAGGCCGGTCCGTAAAAATATTGTCGGGCATGAACCGGTCCGTGGCGCTTAGGGACCGCTGTGTTAATAGACCTCTCTGCATTGAATCATATCTGTTATTAACCTCTGGCTCTCTTCCACAGCATGTCTTTTATCCTGTCTTCCTTCTCTCACCCCAACCGGTCGCAGCAGATGGCCCCGCCCCTCCCTGAGCCTGATTCTGCTGGAGGTTTCTTCCTGTTAAAAGGGAGTTTTTCCTTCCCACTGTTACCAAAGTGCTTGCTCATAGGGGGTCATATGATTGTTGGGTTTTTCTCTGTATCTATGAAGCACCTTGAGGCGACTTTTGTTGTGATTTGGCGCTATATAAATAAAATTGAATTGAATTGAATTACGGACTAAACCTGGGACATTTGTGGCCCCAGTGCATGTGCCCTATCTGCCTTGTTGGTGTCCTTGATTTTTAAAAGTAAAATGTCTTATTATGCTATAAATAATGCCAGAGAGTGAAATCTGTGCTGATCTTAATACAAATACCTGAAGATAAAGTGCCTTGGTTGTTTTCGATTGTTCTTTTCATCAGACATAATAACTACTCAGATCTCCTGGACTTCTTTCTTTCTTTCTTTCTTTCTTTCTTTCTTTCTTTCTTTCTTTCTTTCTTTCTTTCTTTCTTTCTTTTCATTCCTGAAGACATGCACATCTTCAGGAACAAAGCTACAACCCAGATGACATTGTCAAAAGTGTCTTTAACTGAGCTTTGAGAAAAGGTGGACTGCTGAATGAAAGTAAGATTTGCATTTGGTTTGGAAATCAAACTCCTCGACCAATACTTAATATTCCTTTTCCATATTTTCTAACACACACACACACACACACACACACACATACGTGTTTTCATGATATATCAGTACCTATGACAAAAATGTGACAAATGGGAACGTGCCTTTCTGAAGGTCCTAGAGGCATGGGAATCACAAAAAAATTTGACCCATGCTTCCAGGAACACGCCCATCTGTTGAGATTTTGGCTAGGGTTAAATTTTGGTCAAACCTGAATTTACTGCTACTTATGAGGACACTGTCAGGTTTATGTGACTTATGAGTACCATAAGGTCACACACACTGATATTTCATGTTTAGGTGAATTGTGAAGCCCATGGATACACACATAATTTTCAAGTATACATGACTTATAAGGACCAGGTAAGGGTAGGGTCTGTATTTTCAGCTTGGCTCCTTTTGAGATTACAATATAATAGGCATGGATGCACAATAGTAATGCTCACCAGTCGGGTAACTTCTGACAGAAATATCAGACATTCATGTGTTAATACAACACAGTAAATCTGAGCTGTATAGAGACTTAAAAAGAGACATAGCTCAAAAATGTGGTCAGTCTACTTTTTAAGTCTTAATATTGTATTGCATTAATTTTGCAGTGAATGTTTATGTGAATAAAAACATGGAACATTTTCTGCCTTTCTTATTTTTTAATTACAAAATGCACCCATAATAAACAGATTTATGGGTATAAACAATGCAATGCAGAGACCTGTAATACTGAAATAACTGAGTGACCTGCAATACTGAAATAACTGAGAGTAACAAACTATCTCCCTTGAGTATTAACTTATGATGGCAAAAACCAGGAGAAAGGACTGAGTAACTTAGTCATTACTAACCCAACAGACAAAGTCAAAAATTAAAAAAAAAATAAAAATGAAAATCAAGTTAATTTTAACTGATGCAGCATTCCTGAACCTGCATTTTGTAATTTTATTTATTCATCTTTCTTTTCAATGCTACGATCCTGTTGTGGATGTAATACTTTATGGCAACCCAGTCTCTGCCTTTCAGAGCTGCCGGCTCTGCTTGGATGCAGGAGTCACATTCCTTTTTGCCAGGTACTTTGCAGCTTGTTATGAAATGAAGTAAGTGCCGCTCAACAGCCTTTACTTCATCATCTGTCCACTTGCACCTTGCCTTCCCAGCTGTCATAAATGGAAACAAAAAATATATATCTTAATGCGAATGTAAGATAAGAGAGAAAATATTCTAGTTTCTAATGTGAATACAAAATGTTCTTAAACCTTGCTTTCTACTGGAGCACTTTAAAGGAGCAATAAGCACAATTCATCATACTTAGGTTGAAGGAATTAAAAATGGCTATGTGAATAATTAGAGGTGTAATTTCATCTGGAGTACAGCATGAAGTCACAATCCCTCTCTCTGTGTTGATCTCCAGCCATAGACTTTGGTTTGGTTTACAGGCAGTGCAAAACAGCACACCTAGCAGTGAAAAGATATTGCTTATTGCTCCTTTAAGGATGCTTGGAATGAACCATTTGAAGTGCTGTGTTCTGCTGGGAATCAAATAAGATGAAATGATTTATGATAAAAGCTCTGAATAGTGTCATGCCTGAAAAGAATAAACATGTCCATTGATAACAAGTATATTCACTTAAAACATTTTGTATATGGGTACCTTTACCCTTTCCTGGTGCAGTGTTGCTGATGTTTTTGCTGTCCAGGGTGGTTGAGGCAGAAGCGCCCTCCATATTGTCCAGGGTGGTTGAGGCAGAAGCGCCCTCCATATTGTCCAGGGTGGTTGAGGCAGAAGCGCCCTCCATATTGTCCAGGGTGGTTGAGGCAGAAGCGCCCTCCATGTTGTCCAGGGTGGTTGAGGCAGAAGCGCCCTCCATGTTGTCCAGGGTGGTTGAGGCAGAAGCGCCCTCCATATTGTCCAGGGTGGTTGAGGCAGAAGCGCCCTCCATATTGTCCAGGGAAGCTGAGTAAAGTGTGTGGCTTTGGTTCCCAGAATTCTTGGTCCTTGAGCCTTTGAAAAGTAACAGTGAAATATGAGAATTAATGCATTTTTTGTTTGCATTGTAGGCAAAGTCAGCATTGGGCAGTGTGTAATTTTACATTTGATATGAATATTTTACATGTGAACATAATCTACTAATAATACTCATCAATACTCAGGCATCTCCCTAGAAACACATTACTTGCATGCACTACCTCTCAACTTGTGTGCCTAATCTCACAGAAGTGGACCTCCTAATCCTTATATTTAATATTTGCCTTTGTATTGCTTATTTATGCATTTTGCCAGACTTCAATGTATCCAGATCTTTTAGTACCATATTAATGAATGGTGTCTACCATTCTGTCTAATTTATATACTGCTGTCCCTTAAGCCCATCTAACATGACATGAACCTATTAACTGTCTCCAGTCTCATAACTTAAAGATATTATCACACACTGGGCAAGTCAAGATACCTTTGTGTTGTTGAGGGTCAGTGATGGTTTCTCCACTGGAATCATCATCACTTGTAACTGCTTCATCTTGTTGGGGAAAAATAATCAAGACAAAATATTTATATTAGAATCTGCTGAACATTCACAAATGTTATATTCAAAGATAACTATGTTTCAAAAAAAAAAAAGAAAGAAAAAGAATTCACCATCAGGATTGATCACGATGTCATCCAGCCCTTTCCCCTGCAGGTCAGACAGTTTTCCTTTCTCCATTGCAATCAACAGTTTGCTGACTTTTGCAAGCTGCAGGGTACTCTCTGGAAGCCGGTAGAATTCTCGATGGACACGGATGTCGTGTCCGAGAAAGGTGGCAAGTTGATCCATTTCATTTTCTTTTAGATTTAGTACTGTGGACAAAGTGGCAACTTGTTTCCGCAATCTTGTTGAGGTAAGGGCCTCTGGGTACTTTGCACCACATTTATTTGCATACTTGCGAAAGCAGTCAGAGCCTCTGTAATGGGAAAGGACACCTGGGCGTGCAAACAAGTACACATTCTCTGTGTGGACTTGACACTCACTTCTGGCTTTTGCGAGGAGCTCCATTGCAGTGATCATGTCAGGTGTGAGAAGCACAGGTACCATTCTTGATCTTTTACCACGAATCTCAACTCTGTCAAAGTGCTTTGCAAGTTTCCTTTCAAACTCAGTTAGGCCGATCATAATGTCAGGATTCAACTCTGTGCGATTCCGGGATGTAAAAACCTGGAGCTCCATTTTTGAAACTTCTCCTTGCCTTTTTCTGTTAAATAGCACTACCTGCGTCAAAGTCACTTGAGCAAGATTTCCGAAGGTTGTGCTGTTGGGTTTTTCCTCAAGGTCCTTCATGTACATTGCGGACTTAGTAGCAAGAAACTTATGCAGCAGTGACACATCCTGTGTAAATGGCAAAATCTGTGGTTTATTCCATTTGGCTTGTTGAAGTGTGCCCAATGCAGCAGCTGAAATGGACTCTGACCACTTTTTTTCATACAGAGTGGCAAACTGCTTGGCTGACTCTGCAACATCATAGCGATTTGCAATGATGGCTTTACACTGCACAATGCTTGCAACTTTAGCCAAACTGTGTCCCAATTTCAAAGCCAAGGATGGGGTTTTATATGAGTTGCTCTCCTGCTCATAACCAGCAACAGCTCTGACTGCTTGTATGACATGGGGAAAGTTAGTAGGCATAACAAGGTCTTCTGTGCTCTTCAAAGGTGTCATAGCTCTGGCGGTTATCAATAACCTTGCGATCTCTCTCATTTTTTGGCGTATGTAATCATTCCTTTTCTCATTTGGTTTTCTGCCATTGTACAGTGACTCACCAAGGCTAAGAATGTCTCTTTCACTCGTTACTACAAAGGAAATGTCATCCTGATTCATTTCACAAGCAATCTTCCATACAGCTTCATGAACTTGATCAGGTTTCGGTAATTGCAGATGCATCCGTCTTTGCCCAGAGGGAGCTTCCTCATTAAACCTCTGAGGGCACCTTCTCACATGCCTCCAAAGGCAATTTCTTGCATATAGTCCTTGACAAAATTTACAATGACGGTAGTCCTCAGATCCTGTTGCAGTAGTGGGTCTTCGACAAGCAACCATTTCTCCAGCACCAGAAGTTGCCACAGTAGCATTATGGTTAAAGTTTCCCCTCTTCTTAATAGAGCGCAACAAATCTCTTCTTTTGCAGGATCTTTTATCATAACTGAAGGCGCTTGCAACTTCCGGCACATTACCGTGGGCAGATTCAAGGTGCCTTGCCAATTTAGCAATGGCCTTTTTACAATATAGACAGTATTGCTTCTTGTTGTACTTGCTTTGTCTTTCCGTGTTTGGCAAAGGTAGGACTTTTATGGAGCTGTTTTTAGGTGATGTGACCCCTGATGAATCAAAACTGCGGCTTGTTACCGAAGTACTGTGACTGCTACTTCTCAGTGACAAACTAAATGTTGTAGGTTTCTCTGAACTGGTGATCTTCCCACTGTGTCCTGAAGCCGTCTCCAATGCCATGTCATTTAACGTATTTTGGGGAACCACACATTCTGTGATTTTCATGTCCACACTATGGAGACTTGTGTCAGAGGAACTGCCACATGAATCTGGGAAATAGTCTTTATCTTCATAATCCGTACAATCTGAGAATTCATCAGTAGAGATCTGAACGAAAATGGAGAAAAAGCATCTTTGTATTTATTAATAGCTAGAATGTCATTCCCCCTCCAGTAGCAGAACATTCTGCAATCCATGACTTGATGAAAATGCATTCATGTAGTAAATATGCATAATTACATAGCATAAACAATTTGAATGAAGAAGAAAAAGGCAGCTGGCTTACCTGCTCTGAGGTAGCTGTCTGGTGAAAGGTGAGAACTCGAGATTTTTGTCTGGCCTTACATGAAACGTAACAAATTCAATGTTTGTAATTATAATTCATTTGAAAACTAACTCAAAATTATTATGCAATTCAGTATACTGTAAAAAACATTGCTAGTAGGTTAAGAAATGAAAAACAATGCATTGTAACTTAATAGTGAGAATGATTTAACATACATATCACACACTTTGTGTCATGTCATTTTGACATAAAATCTTGGGTGAAAATTCATTTGTGAACCCTGTCAATCATTAATTATATTTGCTGAGATGAAAGGCTGCATTGAGTTCACATATATGTCACAGATACATTAGTGAACATTATTGACAGGAGGATCTGAGTTCCTTATTCTAGATATTATAGAAACTTAACACAGTACAGTTCTGCTACCCAACAATATGAGGACAGTGTAACACACACACTAGAGTTGTTGGTCCAACCATATGAGGACGTATTCTGAAACACACTCATGTTCTTCACAGCTTGAAACAATATGAGGACATGACGACTGAACACATGTAGAGTTCATGTTCCTGACTTCTAACTTGTCCTGCTGTTGTCAATAAAAGCTCTAAACCCAACACTGATGTAAAGCCATCTATTTCCCCAGAAATCCAATCATGTAAACTGATCAGCTTCAGGTTAAATGGACAAAAACATGTGTAAAAGGACAAAAATATTAAATTTAATTGGAATAAAGACCAAATTGATGCTTTAAAGGGAAAGTTTGGACTAACAACTGGTATAGCTAATTTCCTTCTCCTAATGCTAATGTTGATTTTGGGAAACTTTCACTCAAACTGATTGTTTTAATACAATCAAAGTGCATTTCATTTATGCACTAGGCCCAACTGACTCATATACTTGATTCCAAATACAAAAATTTATGCGTAACCTGTTGGAGGAATGAAGTGGATTTGTCACTCACTTCTTGGTCTGTAGGAGGTTGGGACAGGGTCTCAACACTTGGTGTCTGCAACAAAAGACAACAATATAATGTCAGAAACATTCTGTACTACAAATGCTGACTAGCTCATTAACTACAGATCATACTTGTTTCAGTGAACATTATTACAGAAGGATCTGACTTCCTTATGCCAGATTCTATAGAAACTTAACACAGTACAGTTCTGCTACCCAACAATATGAGGACAGTGTAACACACACACTAGAGTTGTTGGTCCAACCATATGAGGACGTATTCTGAAACACACATGTTCTTCACAGCTTGAAACAATATGAGGACATGACGACTGAACACATGTAGAGTTCATGTTCCTGACTTCTAACTTGTCCTGCTGTTGTCAATAAAAGCTCTAAACCCAACACTGATGTAAAGCCATCTATTTCCCCAGAAATCCAATCATGTAAACTGATCAGCTTCAGGTTAAATGGACAAAAACATGTGTAAAAGGACAAAAATATTAAATTTAATTGGAATAAAGACCAAATTGATGCTTTAAAGGGAAAGTTTGGACTAACAACTGGTATAGCCAATTTCCTTCTCCTAATGCTAATGTTGATTTTGGGAAACTTTCACTCAAACTGATTGTTTTAATACAATCAAAGTGCATTTCATTTATGCACTAGGCCCAACTGACTCATATACTTGATTCCAAATACAAAAATTTATGCGTAACCTGTTGGAGGAATGAAGTGGATTTGTCACTCACTTCTTGGTCTGTAGGAGGTTGGGACAGGGTCTCAACACTTGGTGTCTGCAACAAAAGACAACAATATAATGTCAGAAACATTCTGTACTACAAATGCTGACTAGCTCATTAACTACAGATCATACTTGTTTCAGTGAACATTATTACAGAAGGATCTGACTTCCTTATGCCAGATTCTATAGAAACTTAACACAGTACAGTTCTGCTACCCAACAATATGAGGACAGTGTAACACACACACACTAGAGTTGTTGGTCCAACCATATGAGGACGTATTCTGAAACACACTCATGTTCTTCACAGCTTGAAACAATATGAGGACATGACGACTGAACACATGTAGAGTTCATGTTCCTGACTTCTAACTTGTCCTGCTGTTGTCAATAAAAGCTCTAAACCCAACACTGATGTAAAGCCATCTATTTCCCCAGAAATCCAATCATGTAAACTGATCAGCTTCAGGTTAAATGGACAAAAACATGTGTAAAAGGACAAAAATATTAAATTTAATTGGAATAAAGACCAAATTGATGCTTTAAAGGGAAAGTTTGGACTAACAACTGGTATAGCTAATTTCCTTCTCCTAATGCTAATGTTGATTTTGGGAAACTTTCACTCAAACTGATTGTTTTAATACAATCAAAGTGCATTTCATTTATGCACTAGGCCCAACTGACTCATATACTTGATTCCAAATACAAAAATTTATGCGTAACCTGTTGGAGGAATGAAGTGGATTTGTCACTCACTTCTTGGTCTGTAGGAGGTTGGGACAGGGTCTCAACACTTGGTGTCTGCAACAAAAGACAACAATATAATGTCAGAAACATTCTGTACTACAAATGCTGACTAGCTCATTAACTACAGATCATACTTGTTTCAGTGAACATTATTACAGAAGGATCTGACTTCCTTATGCCAGATTCTATAGAAACTTAACACAGTACAGTTCTGCTACCCAACAATATGAGGACAGTGTAACACACACACACTAGAGTTGTTGGTCCAACCATATGAGGACGTATTCTGAAACACACTCATGTTCTTCACAGCTTGAAACAATATGAGGACATGACGACTGAACACATGTAGAGTTCATGTTCCTGACTTCTAACTTGTCCTGCTGTTGTCAATAAAAGCTCTAAACCCAACACTGATGTAAAGCCATCTATTTCCCCAGAAATCCAATCATGTAAACTGATCAGCTTCAGGTTAAATGGACAAAAACATGTGTAAAAGGACAAAAATATTAAATTTAATTGGAATAAAGACCAAATTGATGCTTTAAAGGGAAAGTTTGGACTAACAACTGGTATAGCTAATTTCCTTCTCCTAATGCTAATGTTGATTTTGGGAAACTTTCACTCAAACTGATTGTTTTAATACAATCAAAGTGCATTTCATTTATGCACTAGGCCCAACTGACTCATATACTTGATTCCAAATACAAAAATTTATGCGTAACCTGTTGGAGGAATGAAGTGGATTTGTCACTCACTTCTTGGTCTGTAGGAGGTTGGGACAGGGTCTCAACACTTGGTGTCTGCAACAAAAGACAACAATATAATGTCAGAAACATTCTGTACTACAAATGCTGACTAGCTCATTAACTACAGATCATACTTGTTTCAGTGAACATTATTACAGAAGGATCTGACTTCCTTATGCCAGATTCTATAGAAACTTAACACAGTACAGTTCTGCTACCCAACAATATGAGGACAGTGTAACACACACACACTAGAGTTGTTGGTCCAACCATATGAGGACGTATTCTGAAACACACTCATGTTCTTCACAGCTTGAAACAATATGAGGACATGACGACTGAACACATGTAGAGTTCATGTTCCTGACTTCTAACTTGTCCTGCTGTTGTCAATAAAAGCTCTAAACCCAACACTGATGTAAAGCCATCTATTTCCCCAGAAATCCAATCATGTAAACTGATCAGCTTCAGGTTAAATGGACAAAAACATGTGTAAAAGGACAAAAATATTAAATTTAATTGGAATAAAGACCAAATTGATGCTTTAAAGGGAAAGTTTGGACTAACAACTGGTATAGCTAATTTCCTTCTCCTAATGCTAATGTTGATTTTGGGAAACTTTCACTCAAACTGATTGTTTTAATACAATCAAAGTGCATTTCATTTATGCACTAGGCCCAACTGACTCATATACTTGATTCCAAATACAAAAATTTATGCGTAACCTGTTGGAGGAATGAAGTGGATTTGTCACTCACTTCTTGGTCTGTAGGAGGTTGGGACAGGGTCACAACACTTGGTGTCTGCAACAAAAGACAACAATATAATGTCAGAAACATTCTGTACTACAAATGCTGACTAGCTCATTAACTACAGATCATACTTGTTTCAGTGAACATTATTACAGAAGGATCTGACTTCCTTATGCCAGATTCTATAGAAACTTAACACAGTACAGTTCTGCTACCCAACAATATGAGGACAGTGTAACACACACACACTAGAGTTGTTGGTCCAACCATATGAGGACGTATTCTGAAACACACTCATGTTCTTCACAGCTTGAAACAATATGAGGACATGACGACTGAACACATGTAGAGTTCATGTTCCTGACTTCTAACTTGTCCTGCTGTTGTCAATAAAAGCTCTAAACCCAACACTGATGTAAAGCCATCTATTTCCCCAGAAATCCAATCATGTAAACTGATCAGCTTCAGGTTAAATGGACAAAAACATGTGTAAAAGGACAAAAATATTAAATTTAATTGGAATAAAGACCAAATTGATGCTTTAAAGGGGAAGTTTGGACTAACAACTGGTATAGCTAATTTCCTTCTCCTAATGCTAATGTTGATTTTGGGAAACTTTCACTCAAACTGATTGTTTTAATACAATCAAAGTGCATTTCATTTATGCACTAGGCCCAACTGACTCATATACTTGATTCCAAATACAAAAATTTATGCGTAACCTGTTGGAGGAATGAAGTGGATTTGTCACTCACTTCTTGGTCTGTAGGAGGTTGGGACAGGGTCTCAACACTTGGTGTCTGCAACAAAAGACAACAATATAATGTCAGAAACATTCTGTACTACAAATGCTGACTAGCTCATTAACTACAGATCATACTTGTTTCAGTGAACATTATTACAGAAGGATCTGACTTCCTTATGCCAGATTCTATAGAAACTTAACACAGTACAGTTCTGCTACCCAACAATATGAGGACAGTGTAACACACACACACTAGAGTTGTTGGTCCAACCATATGAGGACGTATTCTGAAACACACTCATGTTCTTCACAGCTTGAAACAATATGAGGACATGACGACTGAACACATGTAGAGTTCATGTTCCTGACTTCCAACTTGTCCTGCTGTTGTCAATAAAAGCTCTAAACCCAACACTGATGTAAAGCCATCTATTTCCCCAGAAATCCAATCATGTAAACTGATCAGCTTCAGGTTAAATGGACAAAAACATGTGTAAAAGGACAAAAATATTAAATTTAATTGGAATAAAGACCAAATTGATGCTTTAAAACCCTCGGAGGGTTTAAGTCAAAATAGGGACCCTTTGGATTTTTGATTCTCAATATATCAATCATTTTAAAGACTAGTTGCATGAAACTTGGCCATGAGGTGCATTTTAGGATTATTTTTAAAATTCAATGATCCCCTCTATGGTGTGGTATATAGCAAAGGAGATTCACATAAGTGTTACCTCCTGTGTTCCTCGTACCATTTTGGGTCCCATTGACTCCCATTATAATCACATATTTTCGATATACTGTAATCCTGACATGTGATGATGCCTTTCTCGTGAATACCTAATGGATCTAAGCCTCAGCCTTCAAAATAAAGGAAAAATAGGTTTTGGATCAAATGAGCAAAATATTAGGTACAGCACCACCATAGACATTTTCAGTGGTTTTGAATGCAGGACATGGTTATCTTACTATGCAAAATACATGACAATAAAACAGCTCACCACCATAAAATAGTCTTGATGTAGTGGAACTGATATAACAGAGTGGTGTGAATGTGATTGAGAATATATTTATACTGTGTGTCGGTCGCAAACAAAACAGCCTATAGAGCCGCCTTCTTGAAGTGAACAACGGCAGCCTGCTCCGTTTTTTGTTTTTTTTCCCTTCTCTGAACCTCTGTCAGTGTTATGTTGCTCCACTTTGCACACACTGGCTCTGAGCAAGTGAGTGGAGGGGTGCAAAAGCAGCCACGTGTTTGCAGAGCAGAGGGGGGAGGGGCAGTTGTTACTCTCTCAGTGGCAAGTCAGCAGAGCTGGGGGAGAGACAGAGAGAGATCCTTTTCTATCTTCTTGGATTCAAGTGCACATTTGAAGTCTGTGAGAATAGTTTGCAGCCTTGTCTTGCGAGTCATTTCTGCACAGACGCCACGAAATGCACAGATGCGCGTACGGACAACACAAAGCGCACGGTCAATTTCGGGGAGGCTCTTGCTGAGAAAGAGCAGCAGTGCTCATCGTGCAAACAGCACATTATTATCGTAACTGCTGCAAAGATATATATATTCTGAAACACACTCATGTTCTTCACAGCTTGAAACAATATGAGGACATGACGACTGAACACATGTAGAGTTCATGTTCCTGACTTCTAACTTGTCCTGCTGTTGTCAATAAAAGCTCTAAACCCAACACTGATGTAAAGCCATCTATTTCCCCAGAAATCCAATCATGTAAACTGATCAGCTTCAGGTTAAATGGACAAAAACATCTGTAAAAGGACAAAAATATCAAATTTTGTCAATAAAACCCTGCACTGATCTACTCTGGTCTTCATAACTAGAATAATATCTATCTTTTCATCTACTAATATTTAACATTCCCTGTACTGCACAATCTATGAAGAGGATTTACTTACCAGAGCTCGCCATGGCCACATAGATTCTCCATAGTCATAGGTGATTTCACTCTCCGCTTGGATATTTTCAATAGCAAACAAGCAGAGATGAGGTTTATCCTGGACTGCCAGCTGTTTCATCTTGCAGTTTGGGTACTTGTGGTCATCATTAACCAGCCGGCCAAGTGAGTCGTCTTCACGGGAGGCATCAATGCTAAAAGTGAAGAAAAGAACATATGTTTTGTTCACTAAAAACATAATGTTGTAAAGAACAACTGATATTGTATATGCCTTTACTTACCACCATGTGCTATTTTTCCATTTAAAATCAAATAGGAAAGCAGTTTGCTTTTCTGTGTACTTTTTCTGCCGCTTGTCCCGTTCATGTTCTGAGATAAGCTCCCCACGGTACTCGACCACAAAGGATCCCTTTTCAATTGGTTCAGAGGCAAATACACCACGTCCTAATACAAGATGTTCAATAAGTAGCGTTAAGTAATACAATCCAAATCAGGTTTACTGCAGCTGATCAGCCACTGACAAAACATATGCAGAACAAACAATCACAAAATGTTTTAATTGTGAGGGGAACATCTAGATCAGGGGTGCCCAATCCCGGTCCTCGAGAGCTACTGTCCTGCAGCTTTTAGATGCATCCTTGTTCCCACACACCTGAATCAAATGAATGGCTTGTTATCAGGCCTTTGCCAAACATGATGGCATGCTGAAGAGATCAAACCATTTGATTCAGGTGTGTGGGAACAAGGATGCATCTAAAAGCTGCAGGACGGTAGCTCTCGAGGACCGGGATTGGGCACCCCTGATCTAGATGCTTACGTTCAGGGCTGCAACAAATGAGTTGATACAATAAATAAATGCTAATAATAAAAAAAACAATTATTAAAATAGTTGGCAACAAATTTCAAATACATGAAAATATAAAACATTTTTTAATCTAGATGATAGATAGATAGCTAGCTAGCTTTGGGAGGTTCCCTCAGGGAAACTGAAGCAATTGTTATATATTTGTCACGGTCCGGGGCAGCGGCCGTGTGGAGAGTGGAAGGAGGACCCAAAACGCAGCACTTATTCAGGTGTGAGGGTGATTTATTGATAATATCAAACACAAAGTGGAGATGGCAAACAGAACTAAGGACGAAACTAAACTGGGATAAACTACACAGAGGAGTGGGAAACCTGAACATGAAGGGAGAACAGCAGGGAGAGCACGCAGAGGATTACACCAGGTATGAACACAGACGACGCGACGAGGAACAGAGGCAAACACACACTATAAATACACAGAGAGACACTGGGAAGTCACACACAGGTGGGAGACACAGCTGGACCTGATTAACCTGATGAGACAGGGGAACACTAACACCAGGGACCAACAGAGGGAGCACAAACCCAGAACCCAGTGTCTAAAATCCCAAACACAAACCATCCCAAAACAGCCATGAATAATAATGAAAGTAATAACAATAAAGAACATAAACACAAAGTCACCGAGTCATGGTCGCAGGGCCATGACAATATTATTAAATATTATAATAAACATTAGTTGCAGCTCTGGTAATATTCATGCAGTAGCCATAAGGAACAACATATAACATACCTTTATAGTCATTGATCCATTGGGCCTTTAAACAAGTCTTGTCACTTCCAGATAAAATAAAGTGAGCAGCCTCTGCTTCAGGACGAAGTCTGAGTCTTCTTTTTGACATGTTCTTCACTCTCAATCTGCTCAACCTGTACACATCTTCATGAGAAAATGACGAAAAGTCAGCAAGACAAAACCAACCAGTACTTTCTTTACATGGTATTTTAAATAGTATTTTTCTGCCTTAAATCACAATGCATTTGCTAATCAGACTAATATACCAGTGCAAACACTTTGCAAATGTAATGTGACATTAAATTACCTTCACGAATAATTTTAACATGCCAATACACGGACAAATACTGTAAACTGTGCACTTTACTACCATTACTGAAACACTAATGTCATTGATTTGTGCTAAACAGGAAAACATTAATATTATCATTTAAATCCCAGAAAACATATCTTGAAATAAAATGCGTGTTGCAGTAGCCTACACTTAAAAAGAGCTTAGACTGACTGTCTCTGCAGTTGCAGATGCAGAGAGGGCCGCAGGCCCTTTAACTCCAGTGGAAATTTAAAAACAATTAAATTTAACTTCTAATATCTGTTGCTGAAGATAAAGCTAAAGTATATTTATTACCATTTATCATCATGCACCATTTTAACTTTATTCAAATCGATTGTGTGTTGTTTCCATTCCATTTAGCTAACATTAATTAGCTTGTTAAACATACAACTTTACCTCGAAGCGTGCGTGAAATCATGGATATCAAAGGTAAATACATACGTCAAGATAAATCTCTCCTGAGTGCTGAAGGTCCCGGATGTGCCGTTCACGCAGAGCTCCGGCGAGTTTATATCTTGCCGTGACCAGCAGCTCTTTGGTTGAGGCTTTCGAACAATCAGATGCATCTTTACTCACTTGTTGACCAATCAGAGACGTCGTTCTATGCTCCACTGACGAAATGCTGCATCCTCTCACCAGCCACGGTCTCTCCTCGTCCATTTAACAACAAAAACACAGCAACACGTGCTGTATTTGAGGTAGGAACACTTGAGAACTGTCACAATGTTTTGCAAACTGCTGTTACAGTTAATTTCGTTCCGTTAATTTGTTTGGTTCCTATTCTGAAGTAACACTTAATACACATGGGGTTAGCTTGCTGGTCTAGTTTAAGTTAGCATGGGCATGCTGTTCACTGATAGAGTAAGGCCAAAATTGTCCTGATATTGTCAGTGTGTTATCATAAACATGTCCTAATTTGTCATGAAAAGAAGAGCAGCACCCCTAGACCCCCAAGTGAAAATACAGATAATAGATAAGCAATTTAAGAAAATAAGTATAATGTATATAATAAATGATTTTACTGTCACTTTCCTGGGTCTGTTGACCCAGCGTTTTAAGTTTTAGTTTGTTTGGATGTCGATGTTTGTTTATAAGTTCTTTAGGTTTGCTAAGTTCATTTGTTTATTAGATTACCCTTGTGATGTCTGTTTTATTGGGAAAGTCCTTGTCCTATATGCAATGAGTCTAGTTTTGTTTCCCCTTGTCCCAGCTGTTCCTCATCCCCTCATTATCTCTCTGTGTACTTACAGTGGCTTGCAAAAGTATTCGTCCCTCTTTTCCACATTTTGTCACATTACTGCCACAAACACAAATTGTCATGGTCCTGGGTCGGTGACCTAGCGCTTTTAGTTTATTATCATTTTCTAGTTTATTATTATGATGATGATTATTATTATTGTTTGAGTTCTATGTCTTATATTTGGTCTGCCTCTGAGTCTGTGTCTCTGTCTATGGTGTCACCCCGTCTGTTTGTGAATCTGTCTGTTTAGTTCTGTGTCTTGTTTGGTTCCCCGTGTCTGAGTTTCCTGTTTTATTGTGAAGGTCTCTGTCTGATGTGAGTGTGTTCACTTTACGTTTCCCCTGTCCCGTCAGCTCTGATTCCTCCCAGCCGTATTGCCCTCCTGTCTCTCATCCCCTGATTACTGGTGTGTGTATTTAAGCCCTGTGTGTTCTCCTGCCTGTTGCCGGTTTGTCTGTGTTCCTCCGTGTCAGTCTGTGTTACTCGGTGTCCTGCTGGTCGTCGTCTCGGCCTCTCAGCCCTTTGTCGTATGCTCCCAGGTCTGTTATTTTAGTTCTTCCCAGTTTAGGTGTCTTCAGTTATTTGTCATGCCCCACTGCTTGTTTGCCACTACACCTTGTAAATAAACTTCACTAGCATTTTCATCCACTGCTTGCATCTCGGGTCCTCCTTCCTCCACACCACACGGCTCGCCTTCCCAGCCGTGACACAAATCAATTTTAATGGAATCCAATTGCAGCAAAAGGTGGTTCTACAAAGTATTGACTCAGGGGGCTGAATAATTGCGCACACCCCACTTTTCAGTTATTTATTTGTAAAAAATGTTTGGAATCATGTATGATTTTCGTTCCACTTCTCACGTGTGCACCACTTTGTGTTGGTCTTTCACGTGGAATTCCAATAAAATTGATTCATGTTTGTGGCTGTAATGTGACAAAATGTGGGAAAGTTAAAGGGGGCCGAATACTTTTGCAAGCCACTGTAAGTCCTGTCCTAATTTGTTCAGTGTCAGGTCATCTGTTGTCTTTGGTGCCACGTTTCCATGTTCCAGGTATCTTTGTATCCATGTCAGGTTTCATGGTTTTTTTGTTTTTTGTTTTTTTAATAAAAAATATTTTCCCCAGGTTAGGTTATTGTTTATCTTCACCTCTGCCTTCTGTTTTGTAATCTTTTAATTAAATTAAATTTTATTTATATAGCGCCAAATCACAACAACAATCGCCTGAAGGCGCTTTATATTGTACAGTAGATTGCACAATAATAGATACAGAGGAAAAACCCAACAATCATAGGACCACCTATGAGCAAGCGCTTTGGCGACAGTGGGAAGGAAAAACTCCCTTTTAACAGGAAGAAACCTCTGGCAGAACCAGGCTCAGGGAGCGGCGGGCATCTGCTGTGACTAGTTGGGGTGAGAAAAGGAAGACAGGACAAAGACATGCTGTGGATTAATAACAAGTATGATTCAGTGCAGAGAGGTCTATTAACACACAGTGAGTGAGAAAGGTGACTGGAAAGGAAAAAACTCAGTGCTTCATGGGAATCCCCTGGCAGCCTACATCTACTGCAGCACAACTAAGGGAGGATCCAGGGTCATCTGATCCAGCCCTAACTATATGCTTTAGCAAAAAGGAAAGTTTGAAGCCTAATCTTAAAAGTAGAGATTAATAAACGGCTTGCTTTCTGTTAATATTCAAATTTTCTTTCACGTTCCTTTGTGTCTGCATTTTGGTTCCACTCCTCAAATTCATACATATGTCTAACCGTTTTTCCCCACTCGGCGACACACCCGTCGGGGGTCAAACTCTGGTAATTCTGTTCTCAGACATGTGAAGCTAGAGACACCGGCAACCATAGTCAATTGTCTTCCAGGGGCCAGAGCAGGCGACATTGAAGGAAATTTAAAACTGCTGGCTAAGGGTAAACGTAAATTCAGTAAAATCATAATTCACGTCGGCAGTAATGACACCCGGTTACGCCAATCGGAGGTCACTAAAATCAATATTGAATCGGTGTGTAACTTTGCCAAAACAATGTCGGACTCTGTAGTTTTCTCTGGTCCCCTCCCCAATCAGACCAGGAGTGACATGTTTAGCCGCATGTTCTCCTTAAATTGCTGGCTGTCTGAGTGGTGTCCCAGAAACGATGTGGGCTTCATAGATAATTGGCAAACCTTCTGAAGGAAACCTGGTCTTGTAAGGAGAGACGGCATCCATCCCACTTTGGATGGAGCAGCTCTCATTTCTAGAAATATGGACAAATTAATTAAACCCCCCATAATATGACTATCCAGAGTTGGGACCAGGAAGCAGAGTTGCAGTCTTACACGCCTCTCTGCAGCTTCTCTTCTCCTGTTACCCCCCCCCCAAAAAAAACATCTCCTTTGAGACTGTGTCAGCTCCCAAACAGACGAAAAACAAAATAAAAACCAGCAACAAACAACTTAAACATAAACAATTACAAAGAAAGAACAATCGATTTGCCTTACAGAAACCTGGTTGTAGCAGGATGATTATGTTAGTTTAAATGAATCAACACCCCCGAGTCATTCTAACTACCAGAAACCTCGAAGCACAGGCCGAGGGGGCGGTGTGGCAGCAATTTTTCACACCAGCCTATTAATTAATGAAAGACCAAGACAGACTTTTAATTCATTTGAAAGCCTGATGCTTAACATTGTCCACCCCAGCTGAAAAATTTTAGAAACCAGTCTTATTTGTTATCATCTATTGTCCACCTGGGCCTTACACAGAGTTTCTCTCTGATTTCTCAGACTTTTTATCTGATTTAGTGCTCAGCTCAAATAAAATAATTATTGTGGGTGATTTTAACATCCATGTAGATGCTAAGAATGACAGCCTCAACATGGCATTTAATCTGTTATTAGACTCAATTGGCTTCTCTCAAAATGTAAAAGAACCCACCCACCACTTTAATCACACTCTAGATCTTGTTTTTAACATATGGCATAGAAACTGAACATTTAACAGTGTTTCCTGAAAACCCTCTCCTGTCTGATCATTTCCTGATAACATTTACATTTACAATAATTGATTACACAGCAGTGGAGAGTAGACTTTATCACAGATGTCTTTCTGAAAGCGCTGTAACTATGTTTAAGAATGTAATCCACCCACTGTTATCATCTTCAATGACCTGTACCAACACAGAGCAGAGCAGCTATCTGAACGCTACCCCAACAGAGGTCAATTATCTTGTTAATAATAATTTTACCTCCTCACTACATATGACTCTGGATACTGTAGCTCCTGTGAAAACTAAGGTCTCAGATCAGAAGTACCTGACTCTGTGGTATAATTCTCAAACACGTAGCCTAAAGCAGATGACTCGTAAGCTGGAGAGGAAATGGCGTGTCACAAATTTAGAGGATCATCATAATTGGAGAAATATTTTGCTGATTTATAAGAAAGCCCCCCCAAAGCCAGAACATCTTACTATTCATCACTGATTGAAGAAAATAAGAACAACCCCAGGTTTCTCTTCAGCACTGTAGCCAGGCTGACAAACAATCAGAGCACTTTTGAGCCAACCATCGTTAACTAGTAATGACTTCATGAACTTCTTCACAAATAAAATTCTTATCATTAGAGAAAAAATTACCAATAATCATCCCACAGATGTAATATTATCTACAGCTACTTTTAGTACCGTTGATGTTAAGTTACTCTTTTTCTCCAATTGATCTTTCTGAGTTAACTTCTATAATTATTTCCTCCAAACCTCCGTGTCTTTTAGACCCCATTCCTACAAAACTGCTCAAAGAAGTCCTGCCATTAATTAATGCTTCAATCTTAAATATGATCAACCTATCTCTAATAATCGGCTATGTACCACAGGCCTTCAAGCTGGCTGTAGTTAAACCTTTACTCAAAAAGCCATCTCTAGACCCAGCAGTCTTAGCTAATTATAGGCCAATCTCCAACCTTCCTTTCATATCAAAAATCCTTGAAAGAGTAGTTGTCAAACAGCTAACAGATCATCTGCAGAGGAATGGTTTATTTGAAGAGTTTCAGTCAGGTTTCAGAGCTCATCACAGCACAGAAACAGCTTTAGTGAAGGTTACAAATGATCTTCTTATGGCCTCTGACAGTGGACTCATCTCTGTGCTTGTCCTGCTAGGCCTTAGTGCAGCGTTCGATACTGTTGACCATAATATCCTATTAGAGCGATTAGAGCATGCTGTAGGTATTACAGGTACTGCACTCCAGTGGTTTGTATCATATCTATCTAATAGACTACAATTTGTTCATGTAAATGGAGAGTCCTCTTCACCCACTAAGGTCAATTATGGAGTTCCACAGGGTTCAGTGCTAGGACCAATTCTGTTTACATTATACATGCTTCCCCTAGGCAGTATCATTAGAAGACATAGCATACATTTACACTGCTATGCAGATGACACGCAGCTCTGTCCATGAAGCCAGATAACACACACCAATTAGTTAAAGTGCAGGAATGTCTTAAAGACATAAAGACCTGGATGGCCGCTAACTTTCTGCTTCTTAATTCAGATCAAACTGAGGTTATTGTACTCGGCCCTGAAAATCTTAGAAATATGGTATCTAAGCAGATTCTTACCCTGGATGGCATTACCTTGGCCTCCAGTTATACTGTGAGGAACCTTGGAGTCATTTTTGACCAAGACATGTCCTTCAATGCACATATTAAACAAATATGTAAGCCTGCTTTCTTTCATTTGTGCAACATCTCTAAAGTTAGAAATATCCTGTCTCTTAGTGACGCTGAAAAACTAGTTCATGCATTTATTACTTCCAGGCTGGACTACTGTAATTCATTATTATCAGAATGTCCTAAAAACTCCCTGAAAAGCCTTCAGCTAATCCAAAATGCTGCAGCAAGAGTACTGACAGGGACTAGAAAGAGAGAGCAGATTTCTCCTGTTTTGGCTTCCCTTCATTGGCTTCCTGTTAAATCCAGAATTAAATTCAAAATTCTACTCCTCACATACAAGGTCTTAAATAACCAGGCCCCATCTTATCTTAATGACCTTGTAGTACCATATCACCCTATTAGAGCACTTCGCTCTCACTCTGCAGGCCTACTTGTTGTTCCTAGAGTATTTAAAAGTAGAATGGGAGGCAGAGCCTTCAGTTTTCAGGCCCCTTTTCTGTGGAACCAGCTTCCAGTTTGGATTTGGGAGACAGACACTATCTCTACTTTCAAGATTAGGCTTAAAACGTTCCTTTTAGCTGAAGCATATAGTTAGGGCTGGACCAGGTGACCATGAATCCTCCCTTAGTTATGCTGCAATAGACGTAGGCAGCCGGGGATTCCCATGATGCATTGAGTTTTTCCTTTCCAGTCACCTTTATAACTCAGTATGTGTTAATAGACCTCTCTGCATTGAATCATATCTGTTATTAACCTCTGTCTCTCTTCCACAGCATGTCTTTCATCCTGTTTTCCTTCTCTCACCCCAACCAGTCGCAACAGATGGCCGCCCCTCCCTGAGCCTGGTTCTGCCAGAGGTTTCTTCCTGTTAAAAGGGAGTTTTTCATTTCCACTGTTGCCAAAGCGCTTGCTCATAGGGGGTCATACAGTATGATTGTTGGGTTTTTCTCTGTACCTATGAAGCGCCTTGAGGCGACTTTTTTTGTGATTTGGTGCTATATAAATAAAATTGAATTGAAATTGAATTGTACTTCTGTATACTGTGACATTTACAGTTGCTTAGTTAATTAAGTGACTTAATTACTCACTTTTATTTACTAATTGAATTACTAAATGAAGCTGGAATTGTGCATTCTGCAGTTTTTAATAGTGTGTTATTAGTTTTTAAAGAAACAATATGCATTTTATACCATATTGTAAAAAGTATAAGGTAAGTTGAATTTAAAATATAATTAATAAAGTGTTGACTTTTTTCATCAATTCTTGTAGATACACAGAGTCGAGACTGAGCCTGATGATCATACTGAATCAGATGACAGCGGCAGGAATCTCCAAGTTCAACTGCGGATTGCAGATGCAATTATATTAATTCAGATTAATATAAACTCTTCAAGGGTCAAAATCTGCACACACATCATTCTGCATAGTGAAGGTCAGACAATTTGTGCATTGATCTTGAGAAGTAAGACTCATTAATTAATAGTAATATAATTAGACAAATGTTGAAACTTTATATTTCGATACATTTTGTCAACAACAAAAGAAACCAAGCTGTGCAGGCACTGATAACTGAACCTAAAGACCTTCATTTTTGTCAAGATTTGCCTGATTTAACTGTTGTTACCCTTGTTTAGAGTTCACCTTAATATGTATAAAAATGTGAAAAGATTTTGATGTGTGTTAGAATGATTGTTTAATTGGCAAGGTTTGAACGAACAATTTTCAGAAGCCTCAAAATTCATCTGTTACTATTCCACGAATGTTTCAAATAAATTTCACCTCCATTTCAACATTGAATACGACTGTGGACATAAGAGCTAAAAGGTGCTGTCCACGCATGTGTCCGCTAAGCCCCAGAAGGGTATAACCTGGGTCAAATGTGTTATTGTGTCTGACACACCTACAATATGAGGACTCGCAGAGTGACGTCACTGAAAGTGTGTTTAAAGTGTGTTAAGTTCCAAAACTGGCCAGTAGGCGGTGAAACTGAAAGTGAGCAAAAACGCTAAACACACTTAAACACACTTTTTCATAAAATTGTGATGTTTCAGGACTTCCGAGATTTTTGGTTTGGGAGCATGTTGGGAGCCTCTAGAACACTTTAGAAGGCTCAGAAAAATGAGGACCTCAAAAATGTCCTCATTTTTCTGAGCGTCCTCATTTTGTGAGTGTGTTATCATAAAATTGTCCTAAGATGTCATGAAAACAAGTACACACACACACACACACACACACACACACACACACACACACACACACACACACACACCAACAGATATTGTGTATATATAAATGGTGAATGCTCATATCGAACATGGGCCAAGTTTCAAATAATGAGGTCAGTATATGTACAAGTAATCCCTGCTCCAAGCACAGAAGTACCACCCACCTGCTATTCAAAACTTCTGAGGAGCAGCCAATAAGACAAAGGTTGGCTCAAAGAGAGGACAGCTAAACTGGCATATTTCAAATGGAAGATAAATTGAAGGACTGCACCAAGACTCAGTATAGGATAAATAAGCATATTTTCAGCAATGAATCACACAAATTTGCTGTAGTGCACAAATTAAAGTATGGAGCTGGAAATAAACATAATTAGCTCTCTTTAAGGGACTAAAACATCTCTAGATTGTATTTTGAATAGATCATGAGTGGTCCATTTTTTTTTGTCATTTGCTATAATAAAATCCCCCTCATAATGTAGTGAAGAGTTGCCAAGGCCATCTATCTGCAGCCGTGGTTTTTAAGATGCGGTACTTTTTAAAATACACACAGTGGGACACTGCCATAGACTGGTGACCTGTACAGGGTGTACCTTGCTCAGTCTGTGACAGCTGCTCCAGCCCTTCATGACCCTGAATCAGATACACCATTAAAAAGGGGGTGGATGGATTGACAGGGGATCAGAGGTATGGTGGACTGTAACTAAATAATTAAATAGAAAAAAATTAACTGTAAAAATAAATCTGTTAGGGTGCCTGGGTTCGTTGACCCAAAATTTTGAGTTTTACATTATTATTGAACTTTGATTTTGCCATTATTTATCATTTTTAGTCTTTTGGTTTCTTAGAGTTCTGTCTTCTGGTTTCTGTCTCTGTGTTACATAGTTGTTCTGTCTCCCCCTGTCTGCTGTATCCCAGTCGTCAAGTCCGCGTTGTCTGTGTTATGTTTCCTGTTTTACTTTGAAAGTCCATGTCTCATGTTAATGTATCTGGATTTGCTTCCCTTGTCTCGCTACCCTTATTTGTCCCAGCTGTGTTTCTCTGTTGTCTCCCATTCCCTGATGGCTCTCTCTGGGTATGTAAGCCCTGAGTTTTCTTTGGTCTTTGTTGCGATCTCCCTCATCCTATGCTGTGTGTTCTGTTTGGCTGCCTGTGTAAGTTTCTTTTGGTATTCTTGCTTTTGTTATATTTGTGTTTAGCGTTAAAGCTGTTTTGAGTTCACACTTTTACCTCCAAGTGTCTGCACATTGGGTCCGCAGTTCCTGCCTGCACACAGCACATGACAAAATCATTGTGTAAAAACAAAACAAAATGCTGTCTTCTTTATTGACCATTTACCGTCAAACACATTTCAACTATAAGCTTTCATCAGTGCAAACCAAAGCCACATCCCCAGATATAGAACCATGGGAGGTTTAAACACTAATTAGTGTGAATGCTTGAAAAGTTAAATCAGAAGAGCAGGCTGTCTTTACACTGTCACCACATCCATATAATAAACTCCACAGGCATGAAAAATGAGAATTCAGTAGACATGACATATGTGAGTGAAGTTGGCCCCCCCACCTTCTTCAAATCCAACAAAAGTGGTATCAAACGTTTGTGCTGGTTTGTGCTGCAAAAATTGTCGTTTGTGCTGCTATCATTTTAAAGATATTAATCAAAATTTCTAGAGGTCATCAGAGGTCAACCAGCCCCCCCACATTAATTAAATCAAACAAAATGGGTGTCAATCAACTGTGCTACGTTTGTGCTGGTTTGTGCGGCTTCTGTTTTAAAGATATTAATGAAAATGTAAAGGTCAACCAGCCCCCCCCCCCCCCCCCCACACACACACACACACATTAATGGAATCGAACAAAATTGATGTCATACATTTGTGCTACGTTTGTGCTGGTTTGTTCTGCAAAAATTGTCGTTTGTGCTGCTATCATTTTAAAGATATTCAAGAAAATTTGTAGAGGTCATCAGAGGTCAACCAGCCCCCCCCACATTAATGGAATCAAGCAAAACTGGTGTCAATCAACTGTGCTACGTTTGTGCTGGTTTGTGCTGCTAAAATTGTCGTTTGTGCTGCCTCTGTTTTAAAGATATTAATGAAAATGTAAAGGTCAAAAGGTCAACCAGCCCCCCCACATTAATGGAATCGAACAAAATTGATGTCAAACGTTTGTGCTGGTTTGTGCTGCTATCATTTTAAAGATATTCAAGAAAATTTATAGAGGTCATCAGAGGTCAACCAGCCCCCCCACATTAATGGAATCAAACAAAACTGGTGTCAATCAACTGTGCTACGTTTGTGCTGGTTTGTGCTGCCTCTGTTTTAAAGATATTAATGAAAATGTAAAGGTCAAAAGGTCAACCAGCCCCCCCACATTAATGGAATCAAACAAAACTGGTGTCAATCAACTGTGCTACGTTTGTGCTGGTTTGTGCTGCAAAAATTTACGTTTGTGCTGCTATCATTTTAAAGAAATCCATACAAATTTCTAGAGGTTATCAGAGGTCAACCAGCCCCCCACATTAATGGAATCAAACAAAACTGGTGTCAATCAACTGTGCTACGTTTGTGCTGGTTTGTGCTGCCTCTGTTTTAAAGATATTAATGAAAATGTAAAGGTCAAAAGGTCAACCAGCCCCCCCACATTAATGGAATCAAACAAAACTGGTGTCAATCAACTGTGCTACGTTTGTGCTGGTATGTGCTGCAAAAATTTACGTTTGTGCTGCTATCATTTTAAAGAAATCCATACAAATTTCTAGAGGTTATCAGAGGTCAACCAGCCCCCCACATTAATGGGATCGAACAAAATTGATGTCAAACATTTGTGCTACGTTTGTGCTGCTAAAATTGTCGTTTGTGCTGCCTCTGTTTTAAAGATATTAATGAAAATGTAAAGGTCAAAAGGTCAACCAGCCCCCCAACATTAATGGAATCAAACAAAACTGGTGTCAATCAACTGTGCTATGTTTGTGCTGGTTTGTGCTGCCTCTGTTTTAAAGATATTAATGAAAATGTAAAGGTCAAAACTTCAACCAGCCCCCCCACATTAATGGGATCGAACAAAATTGATGTCAAACATTTGTGCTACGTTTGTGCTGCTAAAATTGTCGTTTGTGCTGCCTCTGTTTTAAAGATATTAATGAAAATGTAAAGGTCAAAAGGTCAACCAGCCCCCCCCACATTAATGGAATCGAACAAAACTGGTGTCAATCAACTGTGCTACGTTTGTGCTGGTATGTGCTGCAAAAATTTACGTTTGTGCTGCTATCATTTTAAAGAAATCCATACAAATTTCTAGAGGTCATCAGAGGTCAACCAGCCCCCCAACATTAATGGAATCAAACAAAACTGGTGTCAATCAACTGTGCTACGTTTGTGCTGGTTTGTGCTGCAAAAATTGTCATTTGTGCTGCATCTGTTTTAAAGATATTAATGAAAATGTAAAGGTCAAAAGGTCAACCAGCCCCCCCACAGTAATGGAATCGAATAAAAGCCTTCAGTTTTCAGGCCCCTCTTCTGTGGAACCAGCTTCCAGTTTGGATTCGGGAGACAGACACTATCTCTACTTTCAAGATTAGGCTTCAAACTTTCCTTTTTGCTAAAGCATATAGTTAGGGCTGGACCAGGTGCCCCTGAATCCTCCCTTAGTTATGCTGCAATAGACGTAGGCTGCCGGGGGATTCCCATGATGCATTGAGTTTTTCCTTTCCAGTCACCTTTCTCACTCACTATGTGTTAACAGACCTCTCTGCATTGAATTATATCTGTTATTAACCTCTGGCTCTCTTCCACAGCATGTCTTTTATCCTGTCTTCCTTCTCTCACCCCAACCGGTCGCAGCAGATGGCCGCCCCTCCCTGAGCCTGGTTCTGCCGGAGGTTTCTTCCTGTTAAAAGGGAGTTTTTCCTTCCCACTGTTGCCAAAGTGCTTGCTCATAGGGGGTCATATGATTGTTGGGTTTTTCTCTGTATCTATGAAGCGCCTTGAGGCGACTTATGTTGTGATTTGGCGCTATATAAATAAAATTGAATTGAATTGAATGTTTCATTAGAGTGGGTGTGGCACACTTAATCAAAATGATTTGCCAGTGGGACTGTTTGAGAAAAAAGCCTCATCGGGTGAGGGATTTCTACGTGCGATCAATGGCACAACTTGTCAAGTCCCAATCCTTGGAAGAAGCAAAGGTCCTAATACGTAGCATTGCTATTGTGGCATTAAGTGAGACAGAAGGCTGTGACAGTTTTGGAAACCCCATTATGTCAGAAGTGTCCAAATCAAATCTGAAAAGAAAAATTGCAGATGAGACTATGTTTCTGATGATAAGGAAGAAGAAGACATTAGATTGGATCCATGCACAGAAATAAACACCGACTTAAGGCAGAGGGTGGCAGATATTTGTGAGGGGAGCAGGTGCCATGCTGAAGATCATGGTGATCGAGACAATATGCACTATCTACCTGAGCTCGTCCCACACCTAATTAGATTGGGAGGATACCTACCACTCTGGACTGGAGAAATGGTTCCCCTATTTCAGAGCGAAAAACTCACTGCAACTTCAGCTAATGTTGAAGCAGAGTTCAAGAACATTAAACATGGTCTGTTCAAGCATGAAAATCTCCCTATAAGGATAGATAAATTCATTGCATGTCATCTTGGTTTTATTGAAGGGAACATGCGGATCTGTTCTGCAAAACAAATACGAAAAGAAGCAGAGGTTGCCAGACAGGATGGTACAGTGAAGCGTCAGTATCCACACAAAGCCTTTGTGGAGTAGGAAGTGGATGATAACCCCTCTCAGGAGCCCAAAAGTGACACAGACATAGACATACAGGAAGGGCATGAAGTACTGCAGTGCGTTTCACGTTGATATCAGGCACCTCCTAAAAAGGGAAAAGAAAAGTTCATTTAACGCAAAGTTTTCAGGTGTCATTCTTTGGGGAGAATACATGTTTATGAAACTGCATGACATCAGACTCTACCAAATTTTGGAGACTTTTCTTTTAAGATACAACCTTTCTGTTTCTTGTGACAGAGAGTCTGTTTCTTAATCATTTGACAAAAACCCTACACAGTATTTTAAAATAGTGTTCTCCAGATCAGAGCTGTAATCTATATAGAACATGGGGTTCAAAGCAAGGAAAAATTGTGTGTTCATCAGTGAAACCTTTAATTTGTGTTAATTTTATCATTATCAATATATGAAATCTTCACCTTAAGGGACTTAATGAATGGTTTCTTCTAAAAATTAGAAATGATTGAGTCATTTCACATCATATGAAAATATTAATTTTTAATACAAATTTGGCCCTACAAAAATGGAAACTCAGTAACAAAGATGATGGAGATTCTCTAAACACGAGCGAATATCACAGTAAAATTGTTGATTGTGATTTACACATTGGATGTATCCTCAGTGATTTGGTACAATTATACAACATTTTATAAGAACTGAACAACTGATGAAACTAATTATAGGCCAATCTCCAACCTTCCTTTCATATCAAAAATCCTTGAAAGAGTAGTTGTCAAACAGCTAACAGATCATCTGCAGAGGAATGGTTTATTTGAAGAGTTTCAGTCAGGTTTCAGAGCTCATCACGGCACAGAAACAGCTTTAGTGAAGGTTACAAATGATCTTCTTATGGCCTCTGACAGTGGACTCATCTCTGTGCTTGTCCTGCTAGACCTTAGTGCAGCATTCGATACTGTCGACCATAATATCCTATTAGAGCGATTAGAACATGCTGTAGGTATTACAGGTACCTACAGCAGGTGTTACAAATATAGAAAAATGTTGTCGTAGTGAAATGCAAAGCACGAGCAGAGCAATTTCAGTTAGATTAAAGAGAATGAAACGTGTCTACTGCAGTGGTTTGTATCATATCTATCTAATAGACTCCAGTTTGTTCATGTAAATGGAGAGTCCTCTTCACACACTGAGGTTAATTATGGAGTTCCACAGGGTTCAGTGCTAGGACCAATTCTGTTTACATTATACATGCTTCCCTTAGGCAGCATCATTAGAAGACATAGCATACATTTTCACTGCTATGCAGATGACACCCAGCTCTATCTGTCCAAGCCAGATAACACACACCAATTACTTAAACTGCAGGAATGTCTTAAAGACATAAAGACCTGGATGGCCGCTAACTTTCTGCTTCTTAATTCAGATAAAACTGAGGTTATTGTACTCGGCCCTGAAAAGCCTAGAAATATGGTATCTAACCAGATTCTTACTCTGGATGGCATTACCTTGGCCTCCAGTAATGCTGTGAGGAACCTTGGAGTAATTTTTGACCAGGACATGTCCTTCAATGCACATATTAAACAAATATGTAAGACTGCGTTCTTCCATTTGCGCAATATCTCTAAAATTAGAAATATCCTGTCTCAGAGTGACGCTGAGAAACTAGTTCACGCATTTATTACTTCCAGGCTGGACTACTGTAATTCATTATTATCAGGATGTCCAAAAAACTCACTGAAAAGCCTTCAGCTAATCCAAAATGCTGCAGCAAGAGTACTGACAGGGACTAGAAAGAGAGAGCATATTTCTCCTGTTTTGGCTTCCCTTCATTGGCTTCCTGTTAAATCCAGAATTGAATTCAAACTCCTGCTCCTCACATACAAGGTCTTAAATAATCAGGCCCCATCTTATCTTAATGACCTTGTAGTACCATATCACCCTATTAGAGCACTTCGCTCTCGCTCTGCAGGCCTACTTGTTGTTCCTAGAGTATTTAAAAGTAGAATGTGAGGGAGAGCCTTCAGTTTTCAGGCCCCTCTTCTGTGGAACCAGCTTCCAGTTTGGATTCAGGAGACAGACACTATCTCTACTTTCAAGATTAGGCTTCAAACTTTCCTTTTTGCTAAAGCATATAGTTAGGGCTGGACCAGGTGACCCTGAATCCTCCCTTAGTTATGCTGCAATAGACATAGGCTGCCGGGGGATTCCCATGATGCATTGAGTTTTTCCTTTCCAGTCACCTTTCTCACTCACTATGTATTAACAGACCTCTCTGCATTGAATCATATCTGTTGTTAACCTCTGTCTCTCTTCCACAGCATGTCTTTTATCCTGTCTTCCTTCTCTCACCCCAACCGGTCGCAGCAGATGGCCGCCCCTCCCTGAGCCCTGTTCTGTGCTTTTTAACACAACAGCGCATTCGAAATCGAAGTTCTTGCCTGCAACATATTAATATACTTGCTTTTTTACGGAAAAAATAAACATAACGAAGGTTCCGTTTTACTTACAAGTTTCTCCAAATGTGCTCTCCAGTCGCTCGAGAAGGGCAGCCATATTGAACAGAATTTTCTGTCAACGTCGTTCAGGTTAGAGAGAAAACGTCATGACGTAGTTGACATACACATGCGGAGCTCGGAAAAAAAACATTTACTCAAAAATCATAATTAAGAAAGCAGTATTTACTCTTAACTTCTAAGCCATGTACAATTATAACTGTTTGAATCGTTAACAGAACAAAAGTTTTAAGTTGTTTCAACTTTGAGGAATTTCAATTGTTATATCCACAAACTTTATAAGTCAGGTAGACTGTTGGGGTTTACAGTGCAGTAAAACTTGGCAAAGGACAATACTGTGTCATGAACACCTGTGCCTTTGATGCCTTCTGTCAAAGTCTGTGCTGCGTTTACTGTGACAGTCGTACTGCTCAAAACATGTTGAATAGTTCAGAGGAGAACAAAGTATTCCAGCTTGTGAAATCCCTTGCTTCAAAGGGTGTCACTCAACATGCCTATTCATTGAGGGCAGAGGTGCTGAGCTCAATATTCTGCCCTGTTCAGTTGAAGACTGGTGTTCATCGTGTTGATGCACAGTGCCATGTGTCCACAGTAATTCAAAAAACAATGACGGAAAATCCAAGTGTTCACTTCACAAGACAGTGTTCCTCCCAGTACTGCAAACTTTACACACCAAACACAAGGCAAATACCTTTTGTTTCCATTGATCTGTCAGTCCTCTCAGCTTCTGGCATAGCTCACCTTCAGTCTGCTGTTGAACAAGGGCTCAACCTTCCAGCATCGCCATGCCTAAGACCAATCGAAAGTCCTGATGCATCTCCAACAGCATTTAAAACAGATTCATCAGGAAAGCAACTTTGCACAGGGACTGTTTGTCACAGTTTCACCCTGAGAGAGCTTGTATGGATTGTGTTAATGGAAAATTGTATTTAGTAGTCAGTATAATCTTTTAGTGATATAAGTTTGCATATGGTAGAATACTGCATGTAGTTATTTGTATTAGGAAATATTCAACCATGTATACTTAGAGGCATATAATTAATTGTGTGTGATCTTTAACAGGCTGCAAAGGCTTGGTGTGTATTCCACACTAGAATGCACACCCACATCCTGGGAGCACGAGAGAGGTCATACCTTCTCTTATTGTTTTATGGTAGGATTAACGTAGTTACATCTGTTTTAGTCTAAGTGCTTTAACTGCTTGACTTCCTCACCAATGTTATCTAGGGTGAGGGAGGTCTACCCTCTTCCTGACCAAGGATCTGCCTTTTATGACCCTTTGATCAGCAGGACACACACACACACACACACACACACACACACACACACACACACACACACACACACACACACACACACACACACACACACACACACACACACACACACACACACACACACACACACATACGGGTCTATGTGGTATGGAGGGACTATCCTACGTCAATCCGCCCAGTGGTGGTTTAAGTGGACTACCCTTTTCAATGGACTTAGAGCCAAGGGAGCGAGGTTAAAGTGTTCGAAAAAATCTGAAAAAAATTTGGGTCACTTCAGACCTCATACACTCCCTATAGAAGTCTAGATACACTGATACACACCAACCAGACTCTATTGTGTTTTCTGGAGACATTGTCCACTTGACAACAATGTGTTTTATGAGGTCCAAAAAAAACAATATTGGGTCTTTAAAGGGACAATGATGTAATATTTAAATAGCTCATCATTACCATGAATACACATCTGACAGGACACAGGATTACTGGAACATCATTTTATTAGTGTTCTTGGATCTGAACATTAATTTTAACCATAAATAAAAAAAGAAATCTATGGACAAAAATGCCCACGCTTCCCACAGAAATATAAAAATATAGAAAACAGAAAAATTAAAAACATTTAAAATGAATTTTAATAGTTTAAAGGTAAATATTAAGGGGAGAAAATATGCATTTATAATTTTTATTTTAAATATAACCCGTCAAAAAAAACCCTAAATAAATTAAATGTAAAAATTATGAAATACAAACTGCTTCTGTATTTAACAAGAACTTTTTTTTTCTTTAAACAGAACATCAGTGTTAACAACAATTGGCAATCTGACCAAGATGTAAAACCACATCTGGCTAAACAGTTATTTTAATTCATTTTTTTCTGCCTTTTTGCAGTTAATCCTCTGTTTCTTACAAAATCTCTTATGTTTTGAACTGTTCTTCCTGCCAACACCGGATCTTCTACCAATTTGCAATGACTGCATTCATTTTTGGTGGCTAGTTTCCCTTCGTTTATGTGGTCTTTAAAATGCCTCATCACTGCAGCAACCTCAGCCTTGGACCACATGTTTTTGGGAGCTCTTCGGGAATTGTGGGATTGAGCAGCATTTTTCTCTGGAAGATATATAAAGTAGTAGTAGTTAAAACAAACAAAAAACCAAACAAAAAAAACAAAAAACATTTGCTTGTTAAAAGAATGGATGCTACCCTGTACTAACTTCTGAAATGTGTTGCTACCATCAATATCAAAACGAGCTAAAATTCTCTTTGAAAATTTATCAAATTTCTAAAATGAGACAACATTTAGTGTTCCGCTGTGAATAAAAGACGGAATAAAAAGTTGAATAAAAGTCTCTTGATGCATGCTCAATCATCCAGGTAAGTAAATCCCAAAACGTTGATTCTGTTAATCTGGACGTAGCGTTTTCAGTTGGAGAAACATTTTGTCACTCATCCAAGTGACTTTTTGCCACCACTCTGCAGTTTGCCATATGTTGCAAAGTGATGAAACAATAATAAGCTTAGAGAACCAACTGCACCCCTTACCTTCAGAGGGAGCAGCAGTCTCACTTGCTGCAGGCATTGTGAGTGGTCCTTCATCTGCTGATTACACAATTTGATTAAGTTTTAATATTTGTAACAAACATTTTATCCACAGAAACCAAGCTAGTGGTAACTTACCACAATCTACAGTGTCTTGGAGCTGCGCTGTGTTTGTGGAATCAGCTACTGCATGTACAGGCTCACTGGTGCCACACGCCGACATTGTGAGTGCTGTGTCATCATCATCTGATTCACTCTCACTGTCCTTTGTTTCAGCATCACTTAATGCAATTTCATCTGAGAAATTGTGGGGGGGGAAACAAAACAAAAAAAACAAACAAACACAACCCCCCCAAAAACCTCACATTAACAACGAGATATGACAAAATACAGAACAAATACTGGAAATTATAGTACATAGTTTTACTATTTAAGGCCACCACTCTGCAGTTTGCCAAATGTTGCAAAGTGATGAAACAATAGACTTCAAGAACCTTAAATCATGGACATTTAACAGAATGGTCTGTGCTTTTAGGTTTTAATTCTGTTGATAAAGCATAATATTCAACTACTGCCCTAATATTTGCTCCTTTCAATACAAACCTTCTATTTTGATCTCATCCAGTGATTTCCCCTGGATCTGGGAAAGATGTCCTTTTTCCAGTGTTAAAAGCAGTTTGGAAATCTTGGCCAGCTGTGTTGTGGGAACTGGTAATCTGTAGAATTCGCGGTGAACGCGGATATCATGACCCAGGAAATCTGCAACCTGATCAAGTTCGTTGTTTTTCAAATTAAGGACTTGTGAGAGTGTGGCAACATGTTTTCTGAGCTGTGTCGATCTTAGATACTCAGGCTGCTTTGCTCCACACTGGTGTGCATGAACACGCAAGGAGTCCATTCCTCTGTAATGACTCATTGATCGGGGTCTTGCAAAGAGGTAGATATTAGTGGCACAAATACCACAGTCAGGCCTCCTACTAACCAGTAGTGACAGAGCATCCAGCATGCTTGGTGTTAGCAGAACTGGAACATTTCTGTCCCTTTTTCCCATTATTTCTATTCTACAGAAATAGTTACAGAGTCTCTGTTCCATTTCTGAGAGCCCCATGGCAACATCTGTGTGGAGTGCTGTTTTGTCTCTTTCAAGAAAACTTTTGAGGCGCATCTTTGAAACCTCTCCAGAACGTCTTCGGTTGAACACAATGATTTGTGAGAGTGTAACTTGTGCAAGTTGGGCATAATTCTGAGCTGTGGCTTCGTTCTCCAAGCTGCAAAAGGCACTTTCTGCAGATTTTTGAAGGTAGTGATGGAGAATCCGAACATCTTCTGTAAAGGGCAATGTTGATGGCTTGTTAAACTTTGCCTCACTCAATGTGTTCAAGGCACGGTGAGACACCATCTCGGACCATTTGGAGACATACAACTTCTTGAACGCATCAGTGGACTTGATTAGGGCTTCATCCTCTGTCATGAGGGCACGACAATGGATAATGTCAGACATTTTATGCAGTGTATGTCCCAGTTTCAGCGCAAGGCTTGGAGTTTTGTATGACAGTGTCTCTTCATCAAAACCTGAAACTTTCTTTACTGCTTGCACAACTCTCTGGAAATTAGCAGGCTTAATAGCTTCTTCCATGTTATGCACTGAGAATTCTGTGCGCAGACACAACAACAAACGTCCCGCTTCACGAAGCTTCTGTCGTATATAATCATACTTTGTAGGGTCTTGTCCATGTTTATTGTAGAGGGACTGGGCAAACTGAATAACAGTAAAGTCATTTCGCACAGCTGAGGCAATCTCATCTTGTTTCATAACAGCAAGAACCTTCCAGACTCCACTTGACACCTGCGGATAACACTGAGACTCCAGAGTTAAAGCCAGGCCGAGTACTTTGGTTCTTCCAGGTTCTTTATCCGTGTCATCTTTTGGTTTGTTCGGACATCTGCGGACATGTCTCCAAAGATCCTTGCGAACATACATCCCTTGACAATAAAAGCAATGAGCGAACTTTCCCTCTACTGCTTTAATCTTGGGTCTTCTCTTCACTTTCAGTGGTCCCACTCCACCATGCAAAACTGCAGCATTATGCTTAAAATTTCCCTTATTTCTCAATTTCTCTAACAGACTTTTACGCTCATTTGAGTCTCTAGGCAGGGAAAATGCATGCACAACATCAGGAGCCGTTTTGTGCGTTTTCAGGTGGCGGGAAATTTTAGCTTGTGGTTTGCCACAAAAATAGCAGTAATTTCTTTTACTTAAAGTCATTTTTTCTGATTGAGTTTCGCAAAGCTCATTTTTATCTTGTGGCTTGTCCTTTGTCAAGTTGTGGATTAAATTCATTGAATCTGATTGTTCATGCGCTTTGGAGATGTCATTTTGGCATAGCAGACCTTTTGATGTGCTTGGCAATAATGAGATGTCTTCATCTGAATCTTCATCATATGACTCTGAATCTGGCACATATTCTTCTTCTGATATGCTGTGGTTGCCATCATCATCGCTTGATATTTGATCCAGAACTGAATGTGGCAATCCATCCTCCCCTGAATATTCAGAAATTTCTTCTTTCTGGAATGTAAGAACAAAAGTTATTTTAATTGATCAATACTTTAGACAGGTAAAAAATAAACTGAAAAACAAAGTCAAGCCAAATATGAATGGGATACACACCTGTGTTGACTGGTGGCAATTCTGATTTGCCAATTTTGTAAGGCAAGATTTGTGCCAGACCCCTAAACAAACTGAAACACATTTTGATAGACTTGATTTAGCTTTGCAGTTCTATTTAAGTGAAGTAGTTTTTTGTCAAAGCATTGCAGTAATGTCAAATGCTGAAAAAAAAAAAAAAAACCAAACTGTTCACACTTAAGGATATTTTAATGACTACACATACACTGCTAATCCCCCCCCCCCCCCCCCCCCCCCCCCCAAAAAAAAGGACATCCCAGATGTGAATGAAGGAATTATTCTTATTAAATACTTTGTTCTTTAGGTAGTTGAATGGCATGAAAGTGTGTAGTTGAATGTGTGTGGCCTCCAGATGCCTGTATGACTTCCCTACAATGCCTGGGCATGCACGGGATGAGGTGGCGGATGGTCTCCTGAAGGATCTCCTCCAAGACCTGGACTAAAGCATCTGCCAACCCCTGGACAGTTTGTGGTGGATGGAGTGAGACATGATTTAGGTCTGGGGAACAGGCGGGCCAGTCCATAGCATCAATGCCTTTGTCATGGAGGAACTGCTGACATACTCCAGCCACATGAGGTCCAGTGTCGTCTCGCATTAGGTGGACCCCAGGGTCAAACGCACCAGCATGTGGTCTCACAAAGGGTCCGAGGACCTCATCTTGTTACCCAATGACAGTCAGGCTCTCTGGCAGGTACAGAAATGCCACCCCTCACCATTACTGACCCACTGCCAATATGATCATGCTGGAGGATGTTGCAGGCAGCAGAACGTTCCCCACGGCATCTCCAGACTGTCACGTGCTCAGTTTGAACCTCCTTTCAGCTGTGAGGAGCATAGGGTGCCCGTGCCGAAGTTGCCAAACTTTGTGTTTTCTGGCAAATGCCAAGCATCCTGCATGGTGTTGGGCTGCAAGCTCAATCCCCACCTGTGGACGCTGGACCCTCAAGCCACCCTCATGAAGTCAGTTTCTGACCATTTGAGCAGACAGATGCACATTTGTGGCCTGTTTGAGGTCATTTTGCAGGGCTCCTCTTGTTCCTCCTTGCACAAAGGTGGAGGTAGCGGTCCTGCTGCTGGGTTGTTGCCCTCCTATGGCCTACTCCACATCCAGGTAGCACCTCCATGCTCTGGACACTACACTAACAGACACAGCAAACCTTCTTGCCACAGCTCACATTGATGTGCTACGCTAGATGAGCTGCACTACCTGAGCCACTTGTGTGGGTTGTAGACCGTCTCATGCTACCACTAAAATGAAATCACCGCCAGTATTCAAAAGTGACCATAACATCAGCCAGAAAGCATAGGTGCTGAGAAGTGGTCTGTGGTCACCACCTGCAGAACCAGTCCTTTATTATGGTGAATTGACTATAATTTCCACTTGTTGTCTACTCTATTTGCAAAACAGCATGTGAAACTGGTTGTCAGTGTTACTTCCTAAGTGAACAGTTTGATTTCACAGAAGTGTGTTCTGACTTGGAGTAACATCGCATTGTTTAAGTGTTCCCTTTATTATTTTGAGCAGTTTATGTTATGGAATGGGGAATTGAGGACAATCCCAAGTATACCATTTTTACAAGGTCCTGCACCAATGAGGTAATACTACATTTCTTTAATTAGACGTGACCACCCATTAATTAAAAAGGGAGCAGTGTTCATTTCAGCTAGTCTTAACTTGTTGAACTCTATTAATGCTTTTTACTATACACTGTACCTATTCACTAAATGTCTCACCTTTGCACTTATAGCCAAGCCACTTGAGGGAGGAAACCGGTCCCACACACTGAATGCACTTGTCCAAAGATGATATTGTTGTGCACACCAGACGATGATTGTGAAACTGTTAGCAAAATATTGCAACATTTATTTGTTTTGGACAGTTGGAAAGGTGAGGTGTTTTCAATTCAGTTGCAGATATCAACTAATAAACTTCGTCCATGTAAATCACATCACACCCAGGTGACTGCCAAACACACACACACACAGCATCCATAAAGAATGATGTGTGTGTGTGTGTTGGGGGGGGGGGTATTTTTTCTTCTGAAAAAAATACTGGCTACAATAATTAACAACTGATTCCTTTGCAATCATCCATCCTCTTCCACTTATCCTTATCAGGATTGTGGGGTAGCAAGCAGGTTTGGGGCCTATACCAGCTACCATAGGGCAGTACAACCTGGACAGATCACCAGTCTAACATGGAAGGACAAGCATTTGCATTCACACCAAAGGGCAGTTTTGAATCACCAGTTAACCTAACCCCATAAGCTACATCTTTGGACTGTGGGAAGAAGCCAGAGTACACAGCCAGAGAGAACCCATGCACTACAGCAGTAAAAAGTGCCTAAAACAAGTTAAGAAGTTGTATAGTACTATCTATCTTAATGTTCAAGCCTGAGTTTCAAACCATTTCAACATAGAAACAAAGCACATGTAGTCAGTTCTGCATGCTGTAGGTCAAACTGTCAAAAAATACAAGAAGACCCCTCCTAAAACCAGAGTGATGTCACCATGAAGCAAACTTTGACGGAGTCTCCCAATAACAGTGTGGTCCTCCTAAGTCACATTTGGGTGGTTAACACACACACACACACTCAGATGTTATCCAGACTTGCACTTTGAAACAATGAAAAGGACCTACAAGCCACGGTCCATGTAAATCACATCACACCCAGGTGACTGCCAAACACACACACACAGCATCCATAAAGAATGATGATAGATTAAATTATTAGTTCATTAAGTGGTACACTGGATTATATTTACCCTTTCAGGCTCTGGATGTTTCAGGTCCAGATCATTGTTTGGAAAGCTGTTTGGTTGCGGCTTTAGGCAGCTCACAGTCTTCTGAATCTGGCTGGTCTCAATCTTCGTGTGTAACAGATAGAAAATGAATATACAGTGCATTTTTGAAGAGGCTTTTGAAACATTAAATAAACTGTATGAGAAAGATAAGTTTCAAGCTAATGTCTTTAAAATATTCACTGTCATGTATAGAGAATTTAAGTCCCTATGATTAAGAGACAAATAGTCAGTGTGATTTCTTTATTTTTTAAGCCATTGCTAAAGGAGTAAAACAATCACCTGTAGCAGCAACGAACTGTCACTAGGGCCCATTTATCTTCGAGGGCCAAAATTTAAAATGAATCTAACTAAAGAGGCTACACAGCAAAATCTCCAGTGTTAAATTAACACTAGAGAGTGTCTATATGGGTCCACACAACACTGTTGAGTGTTAAATTAACACTTTTAACAATGTTATATGTTTAAAAGTAACCTAGTCAGTTTTGAAGATTAACAGTGGCTAACACTGAGCAGTGCTGATTTTCTAACACTGGAATATTTCTAACATTTTGAGTTATTTTCCAGTGTTAGAAAATCAGCACTGCTCAGTGTTAGCCATTGTTAATCTGCAAAACTGACTAGGTTACTTTTAAACATATAACACTGTCAAAAGTGTTAATTTAACACTCAACAGTGTTGTATTTAACACTGTCTATAAGGGTCCACACAGTGGACCCTTATAGACACTCTCCAGTGTTAATTTAACACTGGAGATTTTGCTGTGTAGAATCACATTAAACATCAATCACTGTTAAAATTTAGAAACCGAAAGCCATTTTTTATTTCTGCATACCTGCTGATATTTTTTTAGTGCTTTTAGAGGGCTTTGATGTGGCAGCCATCACAATTGCCTGTTTTCCATTAGTACCTACCCCTGTTTTTCCAGTAGGTTATAGTACCATGTAGTTTTTCAGTAACTACTGCACCAAGGTTCCAAGTGATCCAAAGTGATCAGAAAATTTGACATAGACTGAATGCCACCAGGTGGCTGGTCAATGGTGTCACTCGATAAGTTATGAGTGCGCCTCCTTCGTGAAAATCCAAGCCATCATTTTTGAAACTCTGAAATGTTTGAAATAGCGACCAAAATTAACAGCGTGATCCCTGAATTGAACACTAAAGTATAGACTGAGCAGCAGGCATTTTGTCACCTTGACGTCCATGCTTGCTGTGGCATTTATATCACTGGATGCTCGGCTGCATTGCTATAGTGACCCCAGGCACAGTAGGTGATACTCAATTTCAGTGAAAAACTAGATGCCCTAAGTCACGTTAAGCCAATTTGAGTAGGTACAAATGTAAAAATGGCTTACGGTATGCAATTTATCAGTTCCAAAAAGTACAATTGTAGAAATACCTTGCATCTCCAGAGCCAATCCGAGTCACCATAATTATAGTCTATTTCTTCGCCTGGACTTATGTCTCTGCTTGCAAATAAGCATAGATGGGGCTTTCCATTGATATTTAATATTTTCATCTTAGCACTTGGACTGATGTGGTTGTCGTTGACAAGTCTGCCTAATGACCCATCTTCTTGAGATGCATCCACACTGTGGGGTTAGGCAAAAAAGTATTAGCTTAACTAGTTAGTTAGGAAGCTTTTTTTTTCATAAATCAAAAGCAATGTGTCATTTAATCTTAATCAAACTACACTGATATAATACGCACCACCAGAGTTTTCCATCAAACTTGAATTCAAACATGAACACCTTCAGGCTGTCATGATAAACTCTGTGTCTCCGCTCACATTCTTCTTTTGTTATGAGTTTACCTCTGTATTCCAAAAGGAAGTCTCCTTTTTGGAATGGAACAGTCGTGAAAATGCCCCGACCTGAATTGCAGAGGCATACCAAGTGAGTGACAAAAGACAAAGTGACAAACTCCAAATCTAATCCAAACTAAAGACCAACTTACCTTTGAAGGCATTTATGTAGTGGATATCAAGTCCCAGTTTGTCCCTTCCAGCAGAAACATGACAGACTGCATCCTCCCGTGGAGGAATGCGTCTCCTTCGCATGTTCTCCTGTACGTTTTGATTGGCTGTATTACCAAAGCATATAAAGTATTACGATTAACGTCATCATTGTCATCATCATCAGTAGTAGCAAAACTAGCAGTAGTGTAGTTTACAGCATAAACACAGCTGACTTATTCATAGTCCTAATTTATGCCTTCTTTTAAAATGTTAAAGGCCTAGTACTCAAAATGGCGACATGTGACATTTCTGTAATGGCGACTGCAGAGAGTGATACAAGTACTGAGAAAGCTTAGGCATCAAAACTGTAAGAAGTTTTTTCTTCAGGCATATAAATAAATACACGACTAAATACACTTATACCCTTGCTTTTATTTTAGGGCTGTCAGCAGAATGGACAGACATTGGACAAACTGCCCGAAATTAGCTAACAGCGACATCAGGGATTTTGACTCAGACTGCGCTGGTTTAATTGTTAATCGCGTTAGTCGCGATGTCGGCATTAACACGTTTAAGCCACAATAATGCTTTAACACCGAGTAAATCCTAACACGGGTTAGCCCGCTTTATCGCGTTGACGCGGTTAGTCATCAGCCCTATTTTATTTACTCAATGACAAACGCTGGGGCCGTTTTACTTCTTCAAAGACTCACTAACAGTCCATAAAGCATAAATTAAACCAGTTTAATATAGGCCTGTGCACCTATAATTTCATATAGTATTAAAGTCATGGTGCATTTTACATTAAAAAAGGCTTACCTTTGTGTTTTTAATCCGTCTTCGTATTGCCGTCGACATACACTTGTTAAAGGGCACATTTACAAGTCATGTTTTAGGGGGACACATGAATACACAGCAAAAAGTCGAAATGTCCCCGGAGCCCAGGTACAGCGCAGGTCAAATGTCAATCCATACCACATAGACGCACTCACACACACACACACACACACACACACACACACACACACACACACACACACACACACACACACACACACACACACGCACACATACGTTCAATGGAGTATAAAATAAAGACCAGGGCAGTTCCTCACCTGAGTCTCTCAGTAGGGAGCTGCCCTTGCTAGCAAGAACTCTGTGTGTTTCTCTTCTCTGAGTCTTTACTGAAGAAGTGTTTTAGAATATTTTCCCTAACAGATTGACACAGACCTTGGAAAATGCTCTACAGAAACTCTGGAGCACAGTTTTCACAGTCCAAAAAGGTTTTTGCTTACTGAATTCCCATCCACTCTGCTACTTCAAGGAGAGAAATTCACACTGAAAGCAGTCATTACATTTCAGGAGGGCCCAACACCAGAAACACTCGGGCATTATATGACATTCTGTAACAGGACCCCGTACATCTGGGAGATGTATGATGACCTAAGAAAGGATGTAACCATAGCATCTGAAAACACCAGCGTATGTCCGCACGCTGTGCTCTACACAAAGAAATGATGGCAAGATCTCATGAAAGAAAGTCCTTTTCTAGTTTGTGAGTTAGATGATGGAAATAGCTGTTATTTTTCAGTTATTGTATTAGACTTGTGAGGCTCAGACAGTTCAATGTATTTACCTTTTCTAACAGGAAACATATATACTACATTGTTCTCGTAGTTTTGTATTTTGTTACCAGCAAATAAAGTTTTTTCTCTAACCGAATGCATTAATTATTTTAAATGCTATATTTAACCTAGTTTTTAAATAAGTTATTGCAGTTTGATTACTAGGTTTAAGAGTGTGATCATAAGAAAAAAATATCCAATGCTGGTTAATATCTCTCAATTTCTTTACGGTAAAGAAAGTGGCTGGTTGAGCTTTAGAAACTTTTGGTAATATCTTTAAAATGAAAGCGGCACAAACGACAATTTTAGCAGCACAAACCAGCACAAACGTAGCACAAACGTTTGACACCAGTTTTGTTTGATTCCATTACTGTGGGGGGGCTGGTTGACCTCTGATGACCTCTAGAAATTTTTATCAATATCTTTAAAATGAAAGCGGCACAAATGACAATTTTAGCAGCACAAACCAGCACAAACGTAGCACAAACATTTGACATCAATTTTGTTCGATTCCATTAATGTGGGGGGGCTGGTTGACCTTTTGACCTTTACATTTTCATTAATATCTTTAAAATGAAAGCGGCACAAACGACAATTTTAGCAGCACAAACGTAGCACAAACGTTTGATACCACTTTTGTTGGATTTGGGTAATGTGGGGGGGCTGGTTGACCTCTGATGACCTCTAGAAATTTTGATTAATATCTTTAAAATGATAGTAGCAGAAATGAAAATTTTTGCAGCACAAACCAGCACAAACGTAGCACAAACGTTTGATACCACTTTTGTTGGATTTGAAGAAGGTGGGGGGCCAACTTCACTCACATGACTTTTCTGTTCATTTTAAGCAGCAGAAGTGAGGCGCATGTCTGTGTGCGTGTGTATGGAGCCATTGGGTGCAGTCACTATAGCAACCAGGCTCACACCTGCCTGCTTAACTAGCTCTGTCTCTCACTCTGCCAAGATTCATCTTAAACACTTCTCTTTCAACTGCTGCTGTGTCCTCAGTGTTTGCTCTACAGGTATGATTTTACCCTCAAAACGTTGCCATCGTTGTTCTCTTTCCAGCACCTTGTCTTTCAAAGCTCAGACATTTAAAATTTTTAAACTGTGTGGATCCAAGTGGAGGGATCACATTTTAGTCATTCAGTGACTCAAAGAATATGAACTTTTAATATTCATTCAGAGGTTTTCTGACTCTAAATTTTCTTTTCTCATTTCTAAGGTTTTTCTAATTTACAATTAAAACATTTTCAGCTTTTTTCCAACTTCTTCTTCTGTGTAAACGTCAGCTTTTAGCACTTCAGCACTTTTGTTTTCAGATTAAATTCTTTTTCTTTTTTTCTCATTCAAACTTTTTAACTTAAAATTCAGCAATTAATTCATTTCAATGCATACATTCAGATTCAAGCATTCACACTGCAGTTTCTTCAGAAAATGCACTTTCTAGTTGACAACTAGAATACATACTTACATCATGTATGGACCAATGAAGAGGAAGCCATGAATCAAGCCAAAGTTAGAAACTTAAGAAAACTTTTTTTTTCCTTTTCTTTTTTTTTTTTACCAATGTTTGTAATTAGGGTGTAGATAGGTACACAAAGCTACATCATCTGGGGCTGGAAAACAAAAGCAGCACTGAGGTGCTGAAAGATGCAGTTCCAATAGTGGCCACTTGAGGCTGGGAATCATGGGTGTCCCATGTTAAAATGTCCAACTTTAAACATGGATAGTTTCTGTCTATGATAACTGAACTCTTTCTCAGAACTAAACTGCTTCAGTTTTGCTGAGGCTTAAAGTTTGGGTGCATGTCCTCTTTGATGAACTCTTTGGCTTCCACTAATACACTGTGGCTGAACTGAACCTCTCAACTGTGTTTGTGCTCATGGTGCCTTTTGGAGTATTTTTTTTTAATGACAAATAGTCTGGCCTGCTAACTGCTACAAACCATCCACAAACCATCCACTTCAGTTTTGCTGAGTAAAATGCTAGTATTTTATTCATCTGTTTCTTTGCTTTAAAAGAGTCTTCACGTTACATCAGAGCTACTGGGACATGCACACATGAAAGTCAAAACAGTAGTGCAGTCCTTTGCTCTCCAGTCATCTTATGAACGTCTTTGAGTTTAGCCAAAATGCCGGATAGCTGCTGCCTTTTCGTGTTTCTTTACAGCAGCCAGAAGGGCGTAGAATATGGCACCAACATGTGAACACACCCCTCCTGACCCTGCCTTACAGGTCAAATCACGCCAATCCCTGCATTTCCACAGTAACCTAGTCTGTCAATGGAGGCTCATTTAAACTGTAGGACTGATTCACTGTAAAATTCCAAGTCAACAAAATATAAGATTTACACGTGATCATTCATTTCAGCAAACAACAATTTCTTGTTCTTCACCTCTCTGATGACAACCATATTTACCCATCCAGATCGAAAACGCATGTAGATGTCCGTACTTTGAAAGCTTTGACCTTGGTACCAGTGTAAGGAGATCGAGCCATATAAGACGCCACCGAACTGGAGCTCTGGGAGAGACATTGATTTAATTTAAATGTAGATAAAGCTGCCAGCGAAAAGTATGGCTCACAAGTCCCAAAATCCATAGTTTCTCTGAATGCAGCTTGCTAACGTTAGCCCAGATTTGTGACTCCAAAAATCCAACATGGTGGCCATGTTGTTTTCTTTGCAGGGTCCTGAAATCAGTGTGGGATGTCCATGTGGCTACAAACACATCATAGTCTATGAATGATAGAAAATAAAATCTAAACCATAGCAACATTACATTACACCTGTGATATCTTTAGCATTGAAGGTGTCTTTATTTGGTATTCAGTAAATGTATCTCCTCATCTTTGTTAATGCTACATTTTTTTTAACTACCATTTGTTGTTACCATGGCAATGATTCCCTTCAATAAAGATTGTTGTTGTTGTTGATGTTGTTGGCATCATCCAGCACCACAGGCCCTGGTGTGCTGATGATGGCCTAACAGGAAGCACTGTCCCTGATGTAAAGTATATGGCCTCAGCCAACAACAGTGGCCCTGCTGAAATGTGGATGGTATCATCGAGTAGCACAGGCCCTGGTGTAATGTGGATGGAATCATCCAACAGTACAGTCCCTGGTGTGGTGAAGATCGCCTCATAGGAAGCAGTGTCCCTGATGTAAAGTGTATGGCCTTAGCCAACCACAATGGCCCTGGTGAAATGTGGATGGTATAGGCCAGCACAACAGGGCATGTTGTGATGTGAATGTCCTCACCAGTAGACCAGGCCCTTGTGTACTGTGGATCGCATCAGCCAGCAACACAAGCCCTGGTGAAATGTGGATGGTATCAACGAGTAGCACAGGCCCTGGTATAATGTGAATGGCCTCATCCAGCAACACCACAGGCCCTGGTGAAATGTAGTTGTTTTCGGCCAGCAACACAGGCCTTTGGGTAATTTGGATGGCAAGCAGCACAGGCCCTGGTCTGGTGAAGATGGCCTCACAGGAATCACTGGACCTGGTGTATTTTCGATGTCATCAGCAAGCAGCACAGACCCTGGTCTAGTGAAGATGGCCTCACAGAAATCTTTGGCCCTGGTGTATTGTGGATGGCATCAGCCATCAACACAGGCCCTCGTGAAATATAGGTGGCCTCAGCCAGCAACACAGTCCCTGGTCTAATGTTAATGTCCTCAGCCAACACCATTGGCCCTGGTGTAATGTGGATGGTATTGGCTAGCACCACAGGCCCTTGTATAACGTGAATGGCCTCATCCAAAAACACTGGCCCTGGTGAAATGTGGATGGTATCGGCCAGCACCACAGGCCCTGGTGTAATGTGAATGTCCTCAGCCAGTAGCACAGGCCCTGGTGTAATGTAAATGTCCTCAGCCAGTAGCACAGGCCCTGTTGTGATGTGGATGGCCTCATCTAACAACTCTGTCGCTGGTGAAATATGGATGGTATTGGTCAGCACCACACACCCTGGTGAAATGTGCATGATATCGGTCAGCACCACAGGCCCAGGTGTAATGTGGATGGCATCAACGAGCAGCAGAGGCCCTGGTGTGGTGAAGATGGCCTCACAGGAAGCACTGTCCCTGGTGTAATGTGTATTTCCTCAGGCAGTAGTAAAGCCCTTGTGTTTTGTGGAACGCATCAGCCAGCAACACAATCCCTGGTGAAATGTGAATGGCCTAATCCAGCACCACAGGCCCTGGTTTGGTGATGATTGCCACACAGGAAGAACTGTACCTGGTGTAATGAGGATGGCCTCATCCAACAGTACAGGCCCTAGTGTTGTGAAGATGGCCTCACAGGAAGCACAGGCCATGGTGTAATGTGGATGGCCTCAGACAGCAGCCAGGCCCTGGTGAAATGTAGATGGCCACAGCCGGCAACATGCGCTCTGGTGAAATGTAGTCTGCCTCAGCCAGTAGCACAGGCCCTGTTGTGGTGAAGATGGCCTCACAGGAAGCACTGTCCCTGGTGTAATGTGTATTTCCTCAGGCAACAACACTGGCCCTGGTGAAATGTGGATGGTATTGACCAACACCACAGGCCCTGGCGTAATGTGAATGTCCTCTGCCAACACCACTGGCCCTGGTGTAATGGGGATGGCATCAGCCAGTAGCACAGGCCCTTGTGTATTGTGGATCGCATCAGCCAGCAACACAAGCCCTCGTGAAATATAGGTGGCCTCAGACAGCAGCTGCTGTCGTGAAGTGGGCCTCAGAGGGAGCACTAGCTATGGTATAATGTGGATGGCCTCATTCAGTCGCACAGGCCCTGTTGTAATGTGGATGGCCTTATCTAACAACACTGTCCCACGTGAAATGTGGATGGTAATGGCCAGCACCACAGACCTTGGTGTAATGTGGATGGCCTTAGCCAACACCACTGGCCCTGGTGAAATGTGGATGACATCGGCAAGGACCAATGGCCCTGATGTAATGTGGATGGTTTCAGCCAACAGCACAGTCCCTGGTGTGGTGAGGATGGCCTCACAGGAAGCACAGGCCCTGGTGTAATGTGGATGGCCTCAGCCAACAACAGTGGCCCTGGTGAAATGTGGATGGTATTGACCAGCACCACAGGCCCTGGTGTGGTGATGATGGAATCACAGGAAGCACTGTCCCTGGTGTAATGTGGATGGCCTCAGCCAACACCACTGGCCCTGGTGAATTGTGCATGATATTGGTCAGCACCACAGGCCCAGGTGTAATGTGGATGGCATCAGCAAGTAGCACAGGCCCTGATGTGGTGATGATGGCCTCACAGGAAGAACTGTCCCTGATATAATGTGGATGTCCTCATCCAACAGTACAGGCCCTGGTGTGGTGAAAATGGCCTCACAGGAAGCACTGTCGCTGGTATAAAGTGTATGGCCTCAGCCAACAACAGTGGCCCTGGTGTAATGTGGATGGCCTCAGCCAGCACCACAGGCCCTGGTGTAATGTGGATAGCCTCATCCAGCACCACAGGTCCTGGTGTGGTGATGATGGCCTCACAGGAAGCACTGGTAGTGGTGTAATGTGGATGGCATCAGCCAGTATCACAGGCCTCTGTGTTTTGTGCATGTCATCAGGCAGAAACACAAGCCGTGGTGAAATGTGGATGGTTTCGGACAACAACACAGGCCCGGGTGTAATGTGGATGGCCTCTGCCACTAACACAGTGGTGTGGCGAAGATGGCCTCACAGGAAGCACTGTCCATGGTGTAATGTGTATGGCCTCAGTCAACAACAGTGGCCCTGGTGAAATGTGGATGGTATTGGCCAGCACCACAGGCCCTGGTGTAATGTGGATGGCCTCATCCAGCACCAGACGCCCTGGTGTGGTGATGATGGCCTCACAGGAAGCACTGGTAGTGGTGTAATGTGGATGGCCTCATCCAGCACCACACGCCCTGGTGTGGTGATGATGGCCTCAGCCAAAATCACTGTCCCTGTTGTTGGCCTCAGCCAACAACAGTGGCCCTGGTGAAATGTGGATGGTATTGGCCAGCACCACAGGCCCTGGTGTGGTGATGATGGAATCACAGGAAGAACTGTCCCTGGTGTAATGTGGATGGCCTCAGCCAACAACACTGGCCCTGGTGAAATGTGGATGGTATTGGTCAGCACCACAGGCCCAGGTGTAATGTGGATGGTATCAGCAAGTAGCACAGGCCCTGGTGTGGTGATGATGGCCTCACAGGAAGAACTGTCCCTGGTGTAATGTGGATGTCCTCATCCAACAGTACAGGCACTGCTGTGGTGAAGATGGCCTCACAGGAAGCACTGTCCCTGGTGTAAAGTGTATGGCCTCATCCAACAACACTGGCCCTGGTGAAATGTGGATGTTATTGGCCAGCACCACAGGCCCTGGTGTGGTGATGAATGAATCAAAGGAAGCACTGGCAGTGGTGTAATGTGGATGGTCTCAGCCAACAACACTGCCCCTGGTGAAATGTGGATGGTATTGGCCAGCACCACAGGCCCTGGTGAAATGTGGATGGCCTCATCCAGCACCACACGCCCTGGTGTGGTGATGATGGCCTCACAGGAAGCACTGGTAGTGGTGTAATGTGGATGGCATCAGCCAGTATCACAGGCCCCTGTGTTTTGTGGATGTCATCACGCAGAAACACAATCCCTGGTGAAATGTGGATGGCCTCATCCAGCACCACAGGCCCTGGTTTGGTGATGATTGCCACACACGAAGAACTGTACCTGGTGTAATGTGGATGGCCTCAGACAGCAGCCAGGCCCTGGTCAAATGTGGATGGCCTCATCTACCAACACTGGCCCAGGTGAAATGTGAATGGTAATGGCCAGCACCAAAGACCTTGGTGTAATGTGGATGGCCTTAGCTAACACCACAGGCCCTGGTGTAATGTGGATGGCAACAACGAGTAGCACTGTCCCTGGTGTAATGTGGATGACCTCATCCAGCACCACACGCCCTGGTGTGGTGATGATGGCCTCAGCCAAAAGCACTGTCGCTGGTGTTATGTGTATGGCCTCAGCCAACAACAGTGGCCCTGGTGAAATGTGGATGGTATTGGCCAGCACCACAGGCCCTGGTGTGGTGATGATGGAATCACAGGAAGCACTGTCCCTGGTGTAATGTGGATGGCCTCAGCCAACAACACTGGCCCTGGTGAAATGTGGATGGTATTGGTCAGCACCACAGGCCCAGATGTAGAGTGGATGGTATCAGCAAGTAGCACAGGCCCTGGTGTGGTGAAGATGGCCTCACAGGAAGCACTGTCCCTGGTGTAAAGTGTATGGCCTCAGCCAACAACACTGGCCCTGGTGAAATGTGGATGTTATTGGCCAGCACCACAGGCCCTGGTGTGGTGATGAATGAATCAAAGGAAGCACTGGCAATGGTGTAATGTGGATGGCCTCAGCCAACAACACTGGCCCTGGTGAAATGTGGATGGTATTGGCCAGCACCACAGGCCCTGGTGTAATGTGGATGGCCTCATCCAGCACCAGACGCCCTGGTGTGGTGATGATGGCCTCACAGGAAGCACTGGTAGTGGTGTAATGTGGATGGCATCAGCCAGTATCACAGGCCCCTGTGTTTTGTGGATGTCATCACGCAGAAACACAATCCCTGGTGAAATTTGGATGGCCTCATCCAGCACCACAGGCCCTGGTGTGGTGAAGATGGCCTCACAGGAAGCACTGTCCCTGGTGTAATGTGGATGGCCTCAGCAAACAACACTGTCCCTGGTTTAATGGAGATGGCATCAGCCAGTAGCACAGGCCCTTGATTATTGTGAATGGCATCAGCCAGCAACACCACTGGCCCTTGTGAAATGTGGAAGGCTACCAGCACTGGCCCTTGTGTAATGTGGATGGTATCAGCCAGGACCACAGGCCCTGGTGTGGTGATGATGGCCTCACAGGAAGCACTGTCCCAGGTGTAATTTGGATGGCCTCATCCAACAACACTGGCCCTGGTGAAATGTGAATGGTATTAGCCAGCACCACAGGTCCTTGGGTAGTGTGGATGGCTAGCAGCACTGGCCCTTGTGTAATGTGGATGGTATCGGCCAGCACCACAGGCCCTGGTGTGGTGATGATGGCCTCACAGGAAGCACTGTCCCTGGTGAAATTTGGATGGCCTCATCCAACAACACTGGCCCAGGTGAAATGTGGATGGTATTGGCCAGCACCACAGGCCTTGGTGTAATGTGAATGTCCTCAGCCATGACCACAGGCCCTGATGAAATGTAGTTGTCCTCAGCCATGACCACAGGCCCTGGTGAAATGTAAATGTCCTCAGCCAGTAGCACAGGTCCTGTTGTAATGTGGATGGCCTCATCTAACAACTCTGTCCCTGGTGAAATATGGATGGTATTGGTCAGCACCACACACCCTGGTGTAATGTGAATGGCCTTAGCCAACACCACTGGCCATGGTGAAATGTGCATGATATCGGTCAGCACAAGAGGCCCAGGTGTAATGTGGATGGCATCAACGAGCAGCAGAGGCCCTGGTGGGGTGAAGATGGCCACACAGCAATCACTGTCCCTCGTGTAATGTTGATGGTAGTAGCCGGCATCACAGGCCGTGATGTAATGTGGATCGCCTCAGCCAAAAGCACAGGCCGTTGTGTCGTGAAGATGGCCTCACAGGAGGCACTGTCCCTTGTGGAATGTGGATTATATTGGCCAGCTACAGAGGCCCTAGTGTAATGTGAATATCCTCAGCCAGTAGTAAACACCCTTGCGTTTTCTGGAACGCATCAGCCGGCAACACAATCCCTGGTGAAATGTGGATAGTATCATCGAGTAGCACAGGCCCTGGTGTAATGTGAATGTCCTCAGCCAGAAGCACAGGCCCTTGTGTATTGTGGATCGCATCAGGAAGCAACACAATCCCTGGTGAAATGTGGTTGGTATCATCGAGTAGCACAGGCCCTGGTGTAATGTGGATGGCCTAGGCCAGCACCACAGGCCCTGATTTGGTGATGATGGCATCAAAGGAAGCACTGGCGGTGGTGTAATGTGGATGGCCTCAGCCAACAACACTGGCCCTGGTGAAATGTGGATGGTATTGGCCAGCACAACAGGCCTTGGTGTAATGTGGATGGCATCATCCAGCACCACAGGCCCTGGTGTGGTGATGATGGCCTGACAGGAAGCACTGTCCCTGGTGTAATGCGGATGGTATTGGCCAGCACAACAGGCCATGTTGTAATGTGAATGTCCTCAACCAACACCATTGGCCCTGGTGTAATTGGGATGGCATCAGCCAGTAGCACAGGCCCTTGTGTAATGTGGATGGTTTCGGCCTGCACCACCGGCCCTGGTTTAATGTGGATGGCATCAACGAATAGCACAGGCCCTTGTGTAATGTGGATCACATCAGCCAGCAACACAGGCTTTGGTGAAATGAAGATGACCTCAGACAGCAGTGCAAGCCCTGCTGTCGTGAAGATGGCCTCATAGGGAGCACTAGCTCTGGTGCAATGTGGAAGGCCTAAGCCAGCAATACAGGCCGTGGTGTGGTGATGATAGCCTCACAGGCAGCACATGCCGTGGTATAATGTGGATGGCCTCATCTACCAACACTGGCCCAGGTGAAATGTGGATGGTAATGGCCAGCACCACAGACCTTGGTGTAATGTGGATGGCCTTAGTCAACACCACTGGCCCTGATGTAATGTGGATGGTTTCAGCCAACAGCACAGTTCCTGGTGTGGTGAAGATGGCCTCACAGGAAGCACTGTCCCTGGTGTAATGTGGATGGCCTCAGCATACAACACTGGCCCCGGTGAAATGTCGGTGGTATCGACCAGCACCACAGGCCCTGGTGTAATGTAGATGGCATCAGCCAGTAGCACAGGCCCTTGAGTATTGTGAATGAGATCAGCCAGCAACACCACTGGCACTTGCGAAATGTGGATGGTTTCGGCCAGCAACACAGGCCCTTGGGTAATGTGGAAGGCTAGCAGCACTGGCCCTTGTGTAATGTGGATGGTATCAGCAAGCACCACAGGCCCTGGTGTGGTGATGATGGCCTCAATGGAAACACTGTCCCTGGTGTAATTTGGATGGCCTCATCCAACAACACTGGCCCTGGTGAAATGTGGATGGTATTGGCCAGCACCACAGGCCCTGGTGTAATGTGAATGGCCTCATCAAACAACACTGGCCCTGGTGAAATGTTGATGGTATTGGCCAACACCACAGGCCCTGGCGTAATGTGAATGTCCTCAGCCAACACCACTGGCCCTGGTGTAATGGGGATGGCATCAGCCAGTAGCACAGGCCCTTGTGTAATGTGGATGTTCTCAGCAAACAACACTGGCCTTGGTGAAATGTCGATGGTATTGGCCAGCACAACAGGCCCTGGTTTAATGTGGATGGCATCAACGAGTAGCACAGGCCCTTGTGTAATGTGGATCACATCAGCCAGCAACACAGGCTCTGGTGAAATGTGGATGGTCTCATCCAGCACCATAGGCCCTGGTGAAATATGGATGGTATTGGTCAGCACCACACACCCAGTGTAATGTGAATGGCTATACCCAACACCACTTGATCTTGTGAAATGTTCATGATATCGTTCATCACCACAGGCCCAGGTGTAATGTGAATGTCCTCAGCCAACACCACTGGCCATGGTGTAATGTGGATGGCATCAGCCAGCAGCACAGGCCCTTGTGTATTGTGGATGGCATCAGCCAGTAGCACAGGCCCTGGTGTAATGTGGATGGTAGAAGCCAACAACATTTGCCCTGGTGAAATGTGGATGCATCAACAAGCAGCAGAGGCCCTGGTTGGGTGAAGATGGCCTCACAGGAAGCACCGTCCCTGGTGTTATGTGGATGGTAGAAGCCAACAACATTTGCCCTGGTGAAATGTGGATGGTATTGGCCAGCACCAAAGTCCCTGGAGTAATGTGGATGGCCTCAGCCAACAGTACAGGCCCTGTTGTGTTGAAGATGGCCTCATAGGAAGCACTGTCTGTGATGTAAAGTGTATGGCCTATGCCAACAACAGTGGTCCTGGTGAAATGTGGATGGGATCAGCCACCAACACAGGCCCTGATGAAATGTGGTTGGCCTCAACCATGACCACAGGCCCTGGTGAAATGTAAATGTCCTCAGCCAGTATCACAGGCCCTGTTGTAATGTGGATGGCCTCATCTAACAACACTGTCCCTGAAGAAATATGGATGGTATTGGTGAGCACCACAGGACCTGGTGTAATGTGGATGGCCTCATCCAACAGTACAGGCCCTTGTGTGGTGAAGATGGCCTCACAGGAAGCACTGTCCCTGGTGTAAAGTGTATGGCCTCAGCCAACAACAGTGGCCCTGGTGAAATGTGGATGGTATTGGCCAGCACCACAGGCCCTGGTGTGGTGATGAATGAATCAAAGGAAGCACTGGCAGTGGAGTAATATGGATGGCCTCAGCCAACAACACTGGCCCTGGAGAAATGTGGATGGTATAATCCAGCACCACAGGCCCTACTGTAGTGATGATGGCCTCACAGGAAGCACTGGTGTAATGTGGATGGCATCAGCCAGTATCACAGGCCCCTGTGTTTTGTGGATGTGATGAGGCAGAAACACAAGCCCTGGTGAAATGTGGATGGCCTCAGCCAACAACACTGAGCCTGGAGAAATGTGGATGGTATTGGCCAGCACCAATGGCCCTGTTGTAATGTGGATGGCCTCATCTATCAACACTGTCCCTGAAGAAATATGGATGGTATTGGTCAGCACCACAGGACCTGGTGTAATGTGGATGGCCTCATCCAACAGTACAGGCCCTGGTGTGGTGAAGATGGCCTCACAGGAAGCACTGTCCCTGGTGTAATGTCGATGTCCTCATCCAACAGTACAGGCCCTGGTGTGGTGAAGATGGCCTCACAGGAAGCACTGTCCCTGGTGTAAAGTGTATGGCCTCAGCCAACAACAGTGGCCCTGGTGAAATGTGGATGGTATTGGCCAGCACCACAGGCCCTTGTGTGGTGATGAATGAATCAAAGGAAGCACTGGCAGTGGAGTAATGTGGATGGCCTCAGCCAACAACACTGGCCCTGGAGAAATGTGGATGGTATAATCCAGCACCACAGGCCCTGCTGTAGTGTGATGGCCTCACAGGAAGCACTGGTAGTGGTGTAATGTGGATGGCATCAGCCAGTATCACAGGCCCCTGTGTTTTGTGGATGTCATCACGCAGAAACACAATCCCTGGTGAAATGTGGATGGCCTCATCCAGCACCACAGGCCCTGGTTTGGTGATGATTGCCACACACGAAGAACTGTACCTGGTGTAATGTGGATGGCCTCATCCAACAGTACAGGCCCTGGTGTGGTGAAGATGGCCTCACAGGAAGCACTGTCCCTGGTGTAATGTCGATGTCCTCATCCAACAGTACAGGCCCTGGTGTGGTGAAGATGGCCTCACAGGAAGCACTGTCCCTCGTGTAAAGTGTATGGCCTCAGCCAACAACAGTGGCCCTGGTGAAATGTGGATGGTATTGGCCAGCACCACAGGCCCTTGTGTGGTGATGAATGAATCAAAGGAAGCACTGGCAGTGGAGTAATGTGGATGGCCTCAGCCAACAACACTGGCCCTGGAGAAATGTGGATGGTATAATCCAGCACCACAGGCCCTGCTGATGTGTGATGGCCTCACAGGAAGCACTGGTAGTGGTGTAATGTGGATGGCATCAGCCAGTATCACAGGCCCCTGTGTTTTGTGGATGTCATCACGCAGAAACACAATCCCTGGTGAAATGTGGATGGCCTCATCCAGCACCACAGGCCCTGGTTTGGTGATGATTGCCACACACGAAGAACTGTACCTGGTGTAATGTGGATGGCCTCATCCAACAGTACAGGCCCTGGTGAAATGTGGATGACATCGGCAAGGACCAATAGCCCCGATGTAATGTGGATGGTTTTAGCCAACAGCACAGTCTCTGTTGTGGTGAAGATGGCCTCACAGGAAGCACTGTCCCTGGTGTAATGTGGATGGCCTCAGCAAACAACACTGGCCCTGGTGTAATGTGAATGTCCTTAGCCAACACCACTGGCCCTGGTGTAATGTGGATGGTATTGGCGAGCACCACAGGCCCTGGTGTAATGTGAATGGCCTCATCCAACAACACTGCCCCTGGTGAAATGTGGATGGTATTGGCCAACAACTCTGGCCCTGATGTAATGGGGATGGTGTCAGCCAGTAGCACAGGCCCTGGTGTAATGTGGATGGCCTCAGCAAACAACAGTGGCCTTGGTGAAATGTCGATGGTATTGGCCAGCACCACAGGCCCTGGTTTAATGTGGATCACATCAGCCAGCAACACAGGCTCTGGTGAAATGTAGATGACCTCAGACAGCAGCTCAAGCCCTGCTGTCGTGAAGTTGGCCTCAGAGGGAGCACTAGCCTTGGTGCAATGTGGATGGCCTAAACCAGCAATACAGGCCCTGGTGTGGTGAAGATGGCCTCACAGGAAGCACTCTCCCTGGTGTAAAATGTATGGCCTCAGCCAACAACAGTGGCCCTGGTGATATGTGGATGGTATTGGCCAGCACCACAGGCCCTGGTGTAATGTGGATGGCCTTATCCAGCACCATAGGCCCTGGTGAAATATGGATGGTATTGGTCAGCACCAGAGGCCCTGGTGTAATGTGAATGTCTTCAGCCAGTAGCACAGGCCTTTGTGTATTGTGGATTGCATCAGACAGCAACACAAACCGTGGTGAAATGTGGATGGTATTGGCCAGCACCACAGGCCCTGGTGTGGTTATGATGGCCTCACAGGAAGCACTGTCCCTGGTGTAATTTGGATGGCCTCATCCAACAACACTGGCCCTGGTGAAATATGGATGGTATTAGCCAGCACCACAGGCCCTGGTGTAATGTGAATATCCTTAGCCAACACCACTGGCCCTGGTGTAATGTGGATGGTATTGGCGAGCACCACAGGCCCTGGTGTAATGTGAATGGCCTCATCCAACTTCACTGGCCCTGGTGAAATGTGGATGGTATTGGCCAACACCACTGGCCCTGGTGTAATGTGGATGGCCTCAGCAAACAACAGTGGCCTTGGTGAAATGTCGATGGTATTGGCCAGCACCACAGGCCCTGGTTTAATGTGGATGGCATCAACTAGTAGCACAGGCCCTTGTGTAATGTGGATCACATCAGCCAGCAACACAGGCTCTGGTGAAATGTAGATGACCTCAGACAGTAGCTCAAGCCCTGCTGTCGTGAAGTTGGCCTCAGAGGGAGCACTAGCCTTGGTGTAATGTGGATGGCCTAAACCAGCAATAAAGGCCCTGGTGTGGTGCCGATAGCCTCACAGGGAGCACATGCCGTGGCACAGGCATGTGCTCCATGTTCTTATGTTTCAGGTACATGGGCCAGACGTGGCCGTCAAAAAGGCCAGGTGGGTCTGGTACCAGGTAGTTTCTTGGGCCCTGGTGTAATGTGGATGGCCTCATCCAGCACCACAAGCCCTGGTGTGGTGATGATGGCCTCACAGGAAGCACTGGTAGTGGTGTAATGTGGATGGCATCAGCCAGTATCACAGGCCCCTGTGTTTTGTGGATGTCATCAGGTAGAAACACAAGCCCTGGTGAAATGTGGATGGTATTCAAGGTTCAAGGTTCTTTGTCACATGCATAGTTATACAAGTATAACACACAGTGAAATGTAGCCTGACACGCTCCTCGACATGTGCAAAAATGGGGTGGGGGGGGTGGGTAGAGGAAGAACATATATACACACACACACACACACACACACACACACACACACACACACACACACACACACACACACACACACACACACACTGGGTGAATGTGCAGTAGTAGCAGCAAGCAGGTGAATTCTGTACATTAATATGAATAGACATCTGACTATTTTACAGGATAGACAATATAAACATATTTAAAATTAAAGGAATTGAAATGTACATTGTGCCTTGGTTTAGAGTGTCTGGAAGAGAGTCCTGTCTCAGTCAATTATAGATGATGTGAGAGGGCGGGTGTGTGTGTTTAGGGCACGGATGGCTTGGGGATAGAAGCTCCTCTTGAGTCTCTCTGTCCTTGCCCGGAAGATGCGGAACCTTCTACCAGATTGCAGAAGTTGGAACAGTTTGTTGCCTGGATGGGACGGGTCCTTCAGTCTCTGTGCTGCTCTAGTCCGGCATCTCCTGGTGTAGGTGTCCTGAAGCGGGGGGAGAGCAATCCTGCAGCAGCGTTCTGCTGTACGGATCACTCTCTGGAGAGCTTTTTGGTCCTTCACACAGCTGTTCCCAAACCACGATGTCATGTTCTGTGTGAGGATGCTCTCCACAGCGCCTGTATAGAAAATCCTGAGGATCTTTGGAGAGACCCTGAACTTCCTCAGTTGTCGTAGGTGATACAGGCGCTGCCTAGCCTTTTTGGTCTGGACCAAAAAGGCAGCCCATGTCAGGTCTGAGGATGTCAAGGCTCGGCTGTGTGGCAGGCAGGAGGAGGACCCAAAATGCAAAACTCACACACACGGGGATGAACTCAAAAAGCAGCTTTATTGCTGACCAAAGATAATAGGAGATACAAAACTAAACTGGGAAAAACTAACATAAAGCTCACCAGGAAACACGGGGGAATCACACACAGCATGAGGGACGACGTCACGCTGAACAGAGGGAGACGCAGACAGAAATACACAGAGGGTTAACGAGGAAAGTGGGAACACACGGGGAACACAGGTGACACTGATAATCATAACGAGACAGGGCGGGGTGAACTGAACATGACATGTACGGGCGTGAGAGTCACAAGGTAAACAGGAAGTGCACAGAGGTTCAGACAGGAGGAGAGAGAGCACGGGGAAAACACAGACATAACGGGCTGGGGAAACATGAAACAACCACAAAGGGAGACGAGGGCTCATAAATACATAGAGGGCACACAGGGGGAAGAGAGAGCACGGGGAGAACTTAGACATAATGGGCAGGGGAAGCATGGAATAAAACATAAGGAGAGACGAGGGCTCACAGATACACAGAGGGGCACACAGGGGGTAAAAGCCATGAAGGGAAAACACTTAGGGAACAACACAACAGGGCAACTCAGAAAACATGGCCTAAGCAAGGAACAAAATACAAACATACAAGGAAACTAAGAACACTGGGCCAACATGGCCCAGGACCATGACAGTACCCCCCCCTCAAGGGCTGGCTCCAGACAGCCCAAACACAGAAAAACAAAACCAAACAGAAAACAACCCAGGGCGGGCGGCGGGGGCCCAGGACGGAGGGCTCGGAACAGAAAACAAAAGAAGAGCACAGCAAACACCGGAGCCCAAGAAAATAACCCAAACACAGAGCAGTTCAGGGGGCCGACCATGCGGAAGGCAACGGCGGAGACGTGGAAACAATTCAGGAGGCCGGCCGTGCGCAAGGCAACGGCGGCGACGTGGGAACAGTTCAGGAGGCCGGCCGTGCGCAAGGCAACGGCGGCGGCGAAGGAGACAACGGAGCAGTTCAGGAGGCCGACCGCGCGGAAGGCGGCGGCGGCGGCGAAGGAGACGACGGAGCAGTTCAGGGGGCCGACCGCGCGGAAGGCGGCGGCGGCGCCGAAGGAGACGACGGAGCAGTTCAGGGGGCCGACCGCGCGGAAGGCGGCGGCGGCCCTCCAGTCCCAGGCGTGCTGGCCATGGCCTGGTGGGCACAGGACCAGACGAGGCAGGACCAGATGAGGCAGGACCAGACGAGGCCGGACCAGACGAGGCCGGACCAGACGAGGACGAAGACTCGGAGGCCGGACCAGACGAGGACGAAGACTCGGAGGCCGGACCAGGCGGAGCTGCAGAGGCTGAGGCCGGACCAGGCGGAGCAGAAGCAGAAGCCAAAGCTGGACCAGAAGCAGAGGCTGAGACTGGACCAGGCGTAGCAGAAGCAGAGGCAGAGGCTGGCCCAGGCGTAGCAGAAGCACAGGCAGAGGCTGGCCCAGGCGTAGCAGAAGCACAGGCGGATGCAGCCGGACCAGGCGATGACGAAGCGGTCGCAGATGGCGGCTGGACAGGCTCCTCGGGCCCTCCAGCTGATGCGGCGTGAGGCTGAACGGGCCCCTCGGACCCTCCAGCGGAGACAGGAGGCTGAACGGGCCCCTCGGACCCTCCAGCGGAGACAGGAGGCTGAACGGGCTCCTCGGGCCCTCCAGCGGAGACAGGTGGCTGAACGGGCCCCTCGGACCCTCCAGCGGAGACAGGAGGCTGAACGGGCCCCTCGGACCCTCCAGCGGAGACGAGGAGGTGCTGGCCGGGCTCACTGGAACCCCCAGCGGACGAGGTAGATGGCGGCGTGGGAGCCGCGGAGTCCTGGATGAGCTCATCCGAGCTTCCAGCAGGAGCTGATGTAGAGCCAGAGAGGTTTGGGACCCCTGGCTGAATGTTAAGCCGAACAGAAGACCGTATTGCTATCGGGGACTGGGCCAATGGTTCAGGTGCGAGCTGAGCTACTGGAGATGCGGATGAGAGTGGGAGCTGAGCTACTGATGGTGGTGAAGTAGATAACTGCACGGGAGACTGAACTGAGGGCGTCTGCACTGGCACAGGGGACTGAACTGATGTCTGTTGTAACGGAGGTGGTGAGAGTGGAGTAGGCAGTGGAGTTGATGACTTCACAGGAGAATGAACCAGAGGTGAGTGCACAGGAGACTGAGCTAGAGGTGGTAGTGATAGTTGAGGGGAAAGTGGAGCTGGTGATTGAGTGGATGACTGTGCTAAGGGATGCTGCACTGGGGACACTGGAGACTGCACTGGGGACACTGGAGACTGCAGTGATGGTTGTAGTGGAGGTGTAACGGGTGGAGGAGTGGCTGAAGTGGCTGTGGGTCGGGCGGCTAGTGGCTCAGCTACAGAGTATAGTAACGGCAGGGCTATGGGTTGAATGTCTGACTGAGTAGCAGCCTGAATGGCTGGGTGTAGTGATGGTTGGGGTGGAAGGGAAACAGGTGGTAGTGTGGATGACGGAACTAAGGGCGACTGAGTGGCAGACCGAACTGATGACTGAAGCGATGGTAGAGGTGAAAATGGAGCGTGTGGTGGAGTTAATGGCTGAGCTAGCGGGGACACAGGAGACTGAACTGAGGGGGACACTGGAAACTGAACTGAGGGGGACACGGGAAACCGAACTGAGGGGGACACGGGAAACCGAACTGAGGGTGGCTGCGAGGGAGCTAACTGAGCTGTGAAGGGCTGCGAGGGAGCTGACTGAGCTGGGAAGGGCTGCGAGGGAGCTGACCGAGCTGGAAGTAGCTGCGAGGGAGCCGACTGAGCTTCTGGTAGCTGCACAGGCGATAAGCAGCTCGCATTGACTTCCGCCACACAAAACACAGCCCCTGAATGAACAGTCATAATGTCTGGAAAAGACACAGAGTTCTCACTCACCACAGCAGGTGAATTAGAAGGCCGAATGTCCGGCTGTGGGGTGGCGCGTCGGCGGCGTGAATGCCGTTTTCTTCGGGAAGCCGGAGGTGCGGTGATGGAGGAAACCGGCAACGACGGAGAGATCACGGCCGGCTCCTCATCCTCCGACCACATTGCTGCGAGAAAAGCAGCGGGTGAGTGACAGTCAGAGTGGAGGGTGGATGGAGAGGAGTCCAGTGGCAGCAGCGTGGAAACGTTTCCCGATTGTGGCGGTCGCTGTTGCGGTATGACGAGCTCGCGAACTTGTACTGTCTCCTTGGCTTTCTGCAGATTGGACAGTAGGCCCGAAAATCCTGAGAGCTCGTGAAGATGGGGATTCCCTTTGAGAATAGCCTCGATGGCGTTTATCCCAATGGACATGGCTTTAATGTCCGAGGCGTGGGAAACTCGCTCCCACAGGCTGAAGATGCGGGCCAAATCGCTTTCCCGGGAGGAGCCTGCTGGGTCCATGTCTGGTGACGTCGTACTGTCATGAATCGCTGTGCGGCAGGCGGGAGTTGGACCCAAAATGCAGGACTCACAGACTCGAGGGAATGAACTCAAAACACAGCTTTATTTGCCGGTAGAACAAACATACAAACTAAACTGGGAAGCCACAAACTAAGAACTCACAGCGAGACACAGGGAGATCCACACACAGCATGAGGGACGACGTCACGCTGAACAGAGGGAGACGCAGACAGAAATACACAGAGGGTTAACGAGGAAAGTGGGAACACACGGGGAACACAGGTGACACTGATAATCATAACGAGACAGGGCGGGGTGAACTGAACATGACATGTACGGGCGTGAGAGTCACAAAGTAAACAGGAAGTGCACAGAGGTTCAGACAGGAGGAGAGAGAGCACGGGGAAAACACAGACATAACGGGCTGGGGAAACATGAAACAACCACAAAGGGAGACGAGGGCTCATAAATACATAGAGGGCACACAGGGGGAAGAGAGAGCACGGGGAGAACTTAGACATAATGGGCAGGGGAAGCATGGAATAAAACATAAGGAGAGACGAGGGCTCACAGATACACAGAGGGGCACACAGGGGGTAAAAGCCATGAAGGGAAAACACTTAGGGAACAACACAACAGGGCAACTCAGAAAACATGGCCTAAATAAGGAACGAAATACAAACATACAAGGAAACTAAGAACACTGGGCCAACATGGCCCAGGACCATGACACAGAGGCCAACTTTGACATTAAAAGGTGTAAAAACAAGTACAAGATATTTACAATAAGCAGACCTCAGTGCAAGAAAGAGTCTTTCCAACACTGATGAGCACAGAGGCCAACTTTGACATGAAAAGGTGTTCAAACAAGTACAAGATATTTACAATAAGCAGACCTCAGTGCAAGAAAGAGTCTTTCCAACACTGATAAGCACAGAGGCCAACTTTGACATTAAAAGGTGTAAAAACAAGTACAAGATATCTACAATAAGCAGACCTCAGTGCAAGAAAGAGTCTTTCCAACACTGATGAGCACAGAGGCCAACTTTGACATGAAAAGGTGTTCAAACAAGTACAAGATATTTACAATAAGCAGACCTCAGTGCAAGAAAGAGTCTTTCCAACACTGATAAGCACAGAGGCCAACTTTGACATTAAAAGGTGTTCAAACAAGTACAAGATATTTACAATAAGCAGACCTCAGTGCAAGAAAGAGTCTTTCCAACACTGATAAGCACAGAGGCCAACTTTGACATTAAAAGGTGTAAAAACAAGTACAAGATATTTACAATAAGCAGACCTCAGTGCAAGAAAGAGTCTTTCCAACACTGATGAGCACAGAGGCCAACTTTGACATGAAAAGGTGTTCAAACAAGTACAAGATATTTACAATAAGCAGACCTCAGTGCAAGAAAGAGTCTTTCCAACACTGATAAGCACAGAGGCCAACTTTGACATTAAAAGGTGTTCAAACAAGTACAAGATATTCACAATAAGCAGACCTCAGTGCAAGAAAGAGTCTTTCCAACACTGAAAAATGAAAGAGGCCAACTTTGACATTAAAAGGTGTAAAAACAAGTACAAGATATTCACAATAAGCAGACCTCAGTGCAAGAAAGAGTCTTTCCAACACTGATAAGCACAGAGGCCAACTTTGACATTAAAAGGTGTAAAAACAAGTACAAGATATTTACAATAAGCAGACCTCAGTGCAAGAAAGAGTCTTTCCAACACTGATAAGCACAAAGGCCAACTTTGACATTAAAAGGTGTTCAAACAAGTACAAGATATTTACAATAAGCAAACCTCAGTGCAAGAAAGAGTCTTTCCAACACTGATGAGCACAGAGGCCAACTTTGACATTAAAAGGTGTAAAAACAAGTACAAGATATTTACAATAAGCAGACCTCAGTGCAAGAAAGAGTCTTTCCAACACTGATAAGCACAAAGGCCAACTTTCACATTAAAAGGTGTTCAAACAAGTACAAGATATTTACAATAAGCAAACCTCAGTGCAAGAAAGAGTCTTTCCAACACTGATGAGCACAGAGGCCAACTTTGACATTAAAAGGTGTTCAAACAAGTACAACATATTTACAATAAGCAGACCTCAGTGCAAGAAAGAGTCTGTCCAACACTGAAAAATCAAAGAGGCCAACTTTGACATTAAAAGGTGTAAAAACAAGTACAAGATATTTACAATAAGCAAACCTCAGTGCAAGAAAGAGTCTTTCCAACACTGATAAGCACAGAGGCCAACTTTGACATTAAAAGGTGTTCAAACAAGTATAAGATATTTACAATAAGCAGACCTCAGTGCAAGAAAGAGTCTTTCCAACACTGATAAGCACAGAGGCCAACTTTGACATTAAAAGGTGTAAGAACAAGTACAAGATATTTACAATAAGCAGACCTCAGTGCAAGAAAGAGTCTTTCCAACACTGATGAGCACAGAGGCCAACTTTGACATTAAAAGGTGTAAAAACAAGTACAAGATATCTACAATAAGCAGACCTCAGTGCAAGAAAGAGTCTTTCCAACACGGAAAAATCACAGAGGCCAAATTTGACATGAAAAGGTGTTCAAACAAGTACAAGATATTCACAATAAGCAGACCTCAGTGCAAGAAAGAGTCTTTCCAACACTGATGAGCACAGAGGCCAACTTTGACATTAAAAGGTGTTCAAACAAGTACAAGATATTTACAATAAGCAGACCTCAGTGCAAGAAAGAGTCTGTCCAACACTGAAAAATCAAAGAGGCCAACTTTGACATTAAAAGGTGTAAAAACAAGTACAAGATATTTACAATAAGCAAACCTCAGTGCAAGAAAGAGTCTTTCCAACACTGATAAGCACAGAGGCCAACTTTGACATTAAAAGGTGTTCAAACAAGTATAAGATATTTACAATAAGCAGACCTCAGTGCAAGAAAGAGTCTTTCCAACACTGATAAGCACAGAGGCCAACTTTGACATTAAAAGGTGTTCAAACAAGTACAAGATATTTACAATAAGCAGACCTCAGTGCAAGAAAGAGTCTTTCCAACACTGATGAGCACAGAGGCCAACTTTGACATTAAAAGGTGTAAAAACAAGTACAAGATATCTACAATAAGCAGACCTCAGTGCAAGAAAGAGTCTTTCCAACACTGATAAGCACAGAGGCCAACTTTGACATTAAAAGGTGTAAGAACAAGTACAAGATATTTACAATAAGCAGACCTCAGTGCAAGAAAGAGTCTTTCCAACACTGATGAGCACAGAGGCCAACTTTGACATTAAAAGGTGTAAAAACAAGTACAAGATATCTACAATAAGCAGACCTCAGTGCAAGAAAGAGTCTTTCCAACACGGAAAAATCACAGAGGCCAAATTTGACATGAAAAGGTGTTCAAACAAGTACAAGATATTCACAATAAGCAGACCTCAGTGCAAGAAAGAGTCTTTCCAACACTGATGAGCACAGAGGCCAACTTTGACATTAAAAGGTGTTCAAACAAGTACAAGATATTTACAATAAGCAGACCTCAGTGCAAGAAAGAGTCTGTCCAACACTGAAAAATCAAAGAGGCCAACTTTGACATTAAAAGGTGTAAAAACAAGTACAAGATATTTACAATAAGCAAACCTCAGTGCAAGAAAGAGTCTTTCCAACACTGATAAGCACAGAGGCCAACTTTGACATTAAAAGGTGTTCAAACAAGTATAAGATATTTACAATAAGCAGACCTCAGTGCAAGAAAGAGTCTTTCCAACACTGATAAGCACAGAGGCCAACTTTGACATTAAAAGGTGTTCAAACAAGTACAAGATATTTACAATAAGCAGACCTCAGTGCAAGAAAGAGTCTTTCCAACACTGATGAGCACAGAGGCCAACTTTGACATTAAAAGGTGTAAAAACAAGTACAAGATATCTACAATAAGCAGACCTCAGTGCAAGAAAGAGTCTTTCCAACACTGATAAGCACAGAGGCCAACTTTGACATTAAAAGGTGTTCAAACAAGTACAAGATATTCACAATAAGCAGACCTCAGTGCAAGAAAGAGTCTTTCCAACACTGATAAGCACAGAGGCCAACTTTGACATTAAAAGGTGTAAAAACAAGTACAAGATATTTACAATAAGCAGACCTCAGTGCAAGAAAGAGTCTTTCCAACACTGAAAAAGCACAGAGGCCAACTTTGACATTAAAAGGTGTAAAAACAAGTACAAGATATTTACAATAAGCAGACCTCAGTGCAAGAAAGAGTCTTTCCAACACTGATAAGCACAGAGGCCAACTTTGACATTAAAAGGTGTAAAAACAAGTACAAGATATCTACAATAAGCAGACCTCAGTGCAAGAAAGAGTCTTTCCAACACTGATAAGCACAGAGGCCAACTTTGACATTAAAAGGTGTTCAAACAAGTACAAGATATTCACAATAAGCAGACCTCAGTGCAAGAAAGAGTCTTTCCAACACTGATAAGCACAGAGGCCAACTTTGACATTAAAAGGTGTTCAAACAAGTACAAGATATCTACAATAAGCAGACCTCAGTGCAAGAAAGAGTCTTTCCAACACTGATAAGCACAGAGGCCAACTTTGACATTAAAAGGTGTAAAAACAAGTACAAGATATTAACAATAAGCAGACCTCAGTGCAAGAAAGAGTCTTTCCAACACTGATGAGCACAGAGGCCAACTTTGACATTAAAAGGTGTAAAAACAAGTACAAGATATTTACAATAAGCAGACCTCAGTGCAAGAAAGAGCCTTTCCAACACTGATAAGCACAGAGGCCAACTTTGACATTAAAAGGTGTAAAAACAAGTACAAGATATTAACAATAAGCAGACCTCAGTGCAAGAAAGAGTCTTTCCAACACTGAAAAATGAAAGAGGCCAACTTTGACATTAAAAGGTGTAAAAACAAGTACAAGATATTAACAATAAGCAGACCTCAGTGCAAGAAAGAGTCTTTCCAACACTGAAAAATGAAAGAGGCCAACTTTGACATTAAAAGGTGTTCAAACAAGTACAAGATATTCACAATAAGCAGACCTCAGTGCAAGAAAGAGTCTTTCCAACACTGATAAGCACAGAGGCCAACTTTGACATTAAAAGGTGTAAAAACAAGTACAAGATATTTACAATAAGCAGACCTCAGTGCAAGAAAGAGTCTTTCCAACACTGAAAAAGCACAGAGGCCAACTTTGACATTAAAAGGTGTAAAAACAAGTACAAGATATTAACAATAAGCAGACCTCAGTGCAAGAAAGAGTCTTTCCAACACTGAAAAATGAAAGAGGCCAACTTTGACATTAAAAGGTGTAAAAACAAGTACAAGATATTCACAATAAGCAGACCTCAGTGCAAGAAAGAGTCTTTCCAACACTGATGAGCAGAGAGGCCAACTTTGACATTAAAAGGTGTAAAAACAAGTACAAGATATTTACAATAAGCAGACCTCAGTGCAAGAAAGAGTCTTTCCAACACTGATGAGCAGAGAGGCCAACTTTGACATTAAAAGGTGTAAAAACAAGTACAAGATATTTACAATAAGCAGACCTCAGTGCAAGAAAGAGTCTTTCCAACACTGATGAGCACAGAGGCCAACTTTGACATTAAAAGGTGTTCAAACAAGTACAAGATATTTACAATAAGCAGACCTCAGTGCAAGAAAGAGTCTTTCCAACACTGATAAGCACAGAGGCCAACTTTGACATTAAAAGGTGTAAAAACAAGTACAAGATATTCACAATAAGCAGACCTCAGTGCAAGAAAGAGTCTTTCCAACACTGAAAAAGCACAGAGGCCAACTTTGACATTAAAAGGTGTAAAAACAAGTACAAGATATTTACAATAAGCAGACCTCAGTGCAAGAAAGAGTCTTTCCAACACTGATAAGCACAGAGGCCAACTTTGACATGAAAAGGTGTTCAAACAAGTACAAGATATTCACAATAAGCAGACCTCAGTGCAAGAAAGAGTCTTTCCAACACTGATAAGCACAGAGGCCAACTTTGACATGAAAAGGTGTTCAAACAAGTACAAGATATTTACAATAAGCAGACCTCAGTGCAAGAAAGAGGCTTTCCAACACTGATAAGCACAGAGGCCAACTTTGACATGAAAAGGTGTAAAAACAAGTACAAGATATTTACAATAAGCAACCCTCAGTGCAAGAAAGAGGCTTTCCAACACTGAAAAATGAAAGAGGCCAACTTTGACATTAAAAGGTGTTCAAACAAGTACAAGATATTTACAATAAGCAGACCTCAGTGCAAGAAAGAGTCTTTCCAACACTGATGAGCACAGAGGCCAACTTTGACATGAAAAGGTGTAAAAACAAGTACAAGATATTTACAATAAGCAAACCTCAGTGCAAGAAAGAGTCTTTCCAACACTGAAAAATGAAAGAGGCCAACTTTGACATTAAAAGGTGTTCAAACAAGTACAAGATGTTTACAATAAGCAAACCTCAGTGCAAGAAAGAGTCTTTCCAACACTGATAAGCACAGAGGCCAACTTTGACATTAAAAGGTGTTCAAACAAGTACAAGATATTTACAATAAGCAGACCTCAGTGCAAGAAAGAGTCTTTCCAACACTGATGAGCACAGAGGCCAACTTTGACATTAAAAGGTGTAAAAACAAGTACAAGATATTTACAATAAGCAAACCTCAGTGCAAGAAAGAGTCTTTCCAACACTGAAAAATGAAAGAGGCCAACTTTGACATTAAAAGGTGTTCAAACAAGTACAAGATGTTTACAATAAGCAAACCTCAGTGCAAGAAAGAGTCTTTCCAACACTGATGAGCACAGAGGCCAACTTTGACATTAAAAGGTGTAAAAACAAGTACAAGATATTTACAATAAGCAAACCTCAGTGCAAGAAAGAGTCTTTCCAACACTGAAAAAGCACAGAGGCCAACTTTGACATGAAAAGGTGTTCAAACAAGTACAAGATATTTACAATAAGCAGACCTCAGTGCAAGAAAGACTCTTTCCAACACTGAAAAAGCACAGAGGCCAACTTTGACATTAAAAGGTGTTCAAACAAGTACAAGATATTTATAATAAGCAGACCTCAGTGCAAGAAAGAGTCTTTCCAACACTGATAAGCACAGAGGCCAACTTTGACATTAAAAGGTGTTCAAACAAGTACAAGATATTTATAATAAGCAGACCTCGGTGCAAGAAAGAGTCTTTCCAACACTGAAAAAGCACAGAGGCCAACTTTGACATTAAAAGGTGTTCAAACAAGTACAAGATATTTATAATAAGCAGACCTCAGTGCAAGAAAGAGTCTTTCCAACACTGATAAGCACAGAGGCCAACTTTGACATTAAAAGGTGTTCAAACAAGTACAAGATATTTATAATAAGCAGACCTCGGTGCAAGAAAGAGTCTTTCCAACACTGATAAGCACAGAGGCCAACTTTGACATTAAAAGGTGTTAAAAACAAGTACAAGATATTTACAATAAGCAGACCTCAGTGCAAGAAAGAGTCTTTCCAACACTGAAAAAGCACAGAGGCCAACTTTGACATTAAAAGGTGTTCAAACAAGTACAAGATATTTATAATAAGCAGACCTCAGTGCAAGAAAGAGTCTTTCCAACACTGAAAATTGAAAGAGGCCAACTTTGACATTAAAAGGTGTAAAAACAAGTACAAGATATTTACAATAAGCAGACCTCAGTGCAAGAAAGAGTCTTTCCAACACTGATAAGCACAGAGGCCAACTTTGACATTAAAAGGTGTTCAAACAAATACAAGATATTTACAATAAGCAAACCTCAGTGCAAGAAAGAGTCTTTCCAACACTGATAAGCACAGAGGCCAACTTTGACATTAAAAGGTGTAAAAACAAGTACAAGATATTTACAATAAGCAGACCTCAGTGCAAGAAAGAGGCTTTCCACCACTAAATAAGCACAGAGGCCAACTTTGACATTAAAAGGTGTTCAAACAAGTACAAGATATTTACAATAAGCAGACCTCAGTGCAAGAAAGAGTCTTTCCAACACTGAAAATTGAAAGAGGCCAACTTTGACATTAAAAGGTGTAAAAACAAGTACAAGATATTTACAATAAGCAGACCTCAGTGCAAGAAAGAGTCTGTCCAACACTGAAAAATCACAGAGGCCAACTTTGACATGAAAAGGTGTTCAAACAAGTACAAGATGTTCACAATAAGCAGGCCTCAGTGCAAGAAAAAGAGCTTCCAACACGGGAAAATCACAGAGGCCAACTTTGACATGAAAAGGTGTTCAAACAAGTACAAGATATTTACAATAAGCAGACCTCAGTGCAAGAAAGAGTCTTTCCAACACTGATAAGCACAGAGGCCAACTTTGACATTAAAAGGTGTTCAAACAAATACAAGATATTAACAATAAGCAGACCTCAGTGCAAGAAAGAGTCTTTCCAACACGGAAAAATCACAGAGGCCAACTTTGACATGAAAAGGTGTTCAAACAAGTACAAGATATTTACAATAAGCAGACCTCAGTGCAAGAAAGAGTCTTTCCAACACTGATAAGCACAGAGGCCAACTTTGACATTAAAAGGTGTAAAAACAAGTACAAGATATTTACAATAAGCAGACCTCAGTGCAAGAAAGAGTCTTTCCAACACTGATAAGCACAGAGGCCAACTTTGACATTAAAAGGTGTAAGAACAAGTACAAGATATTTACAATTAGCAGACCTCAGTGCAAGAAAGAGTCTTTCCAACACTGATGAGCACAGAGGCCAACTTTGACATTAAAAGGTGTAAAAACAAGTACAAGATATTTACAATAAGCAGACCTCAGTGCAAGAAAGAGTCTTTCCAACACGGAAAAATCACAGAGGCCAACTTTGACATGAAAAGGTGTTCAAACAAGTACAAGATATTCACAATAAGCAGACCTCAGTGCAAGAAAGAGTCTTTCCAACACTGATAAGCACAGAGGCCAACTTTGACATTAAAAGGTGTTCAAACAAGTACAAGATATTTACAATAAGCAGACCTCAGTGCAAGAAAGAGTCTTTCCAACACTGAAAATTGAAAGAGGCCAACTTTGACATTAAAAGGTGTAAAAACAAGTACAAGATATTTACAATAAACAGACCTCAGTGCAAGAAAGAGGCTTTCCAACACTGATAAGCACAGAGGCCAACTTTGACATGAAAAGGTGTAAAAACAAGTACAAGATATTTACAATAAGCAACCCTCAGTGCAAGAAAGAGGCTTTCCAACACTGAAAAATGAAAGAGGCCAACTTTGACATTAAAAGGTGTTCAAACAAGTACAAGATATTTACAATAAGCAGACCTCAGTGCAAGAAAGAGTCTTTCCAACACTGATGAGCACAGAGGCCAACTTTGACATTAAAAGGTGTAAAAACAAGTACAAGATATTTACAATAAGCAAACCTCAGTGCAAGAAAGAGTCTTTCCAACACTGAAAAATGAAAGAGGCCAACTTTGACATTAAAAGGTGTTCAAACAAGTACAAGATGTTTACAATAAGCAAACCTCAGTGCAAGAAAGAGTCTTTCCAACACTGATAAGCACAGAGGCCAACTTTGACATTAAAAGGTGTTCAAACAAGTACAAGATATTTACAATAAGCAGACCTCAGTGCAAGAAAGAGTCTTTCCAACACTGATGAGCACAGAGGCCAACTTTGACATTAAAAGGTGTAAAAACAAGTACAAGATATTTACAATAAGCAAACCTCAGTGCAAGAAAGAGTCTTTCCAACACTGAAAAATGAAAGATGCCAACTTTGACATTAAAAGGTGTTCAAACAAGTACAAGATGTTTACAATAAGCAAACCTCAGTGCAAGAAAGAGTCTTTCCAACACTGATGAGCACAGAGGCCAACTTTGACATTAAAAGGTGTAAAAACAAGTACAAGATATTTACAATAAGCAAACCTCAGTGCAAGAAAGAGTCTTTCCAACACTGAAAAAGCACAGAGGCCAACTTTGACATGAAAAGGTGTTCAAACAAGTACAAGATATTTACAATAAGCAGACCTCAGTGCAAGAAAGACTCTTTCCAACACTGAAAAAGCACAGAGGCCAACTTTGACATTAAAAGGTGTTCAAACAAGTACAAGATATTTATAATAAGCAGACCTCAGTGCAAGAAAGAGTCTTTCCAACACTGATAAGCACAGAGGCCAACTTTGACATTAAAAGGTGTTCAAACAAGTACAAGATATTTATAATAAGCAGACCTCGGTGCAAGAAAGAGTCTTTCCAACACTGAAAAAGCACAGAGGCCAACTTTGACATTAAAAGGTGTTCAAACAAGTACAAGATATTTATAATAAGCAGACCTCAGTGCAAGAAAGAGTCTTTCCAACACTGATAAGCACAGAGGCCAACTTTGACATTAAAAGGTGTTCAAACAAGTACAAGATATTTATAATAAGCAGACCTCGGTGCAAGAAAGAGTCTTTCCAACACTGATAAGCACAGAGGCCAACTTTGACATTAAAAGGTGTTAAAAACAAGTACAAGATATTTACAATAAGCAGACCTCAGTGCAAGAAAGAGTCTTTCCAACACTGAAAAAGCACAGAGGCCAACTTTGACATTAAAAGGTGTTCAAACAAGTACAAGATATTTATAATAAGCAGACCTCAGTGCAAGAAAGAGTCTTTCCAACACTGAAAATTGAAAGAGGCCAACTTTGACATTAAAAGGTGTAAAAACAAGTACAAGATATTTACAATAAGCAGACCTCAGTGCAAGAAAGAGTCTTTCCAACACTGATAAGCACAGAGGCCAACTTTGACATTAAAAGGTGTTCAAACAAATACAAGATATTTACAATAAGCAGACCTCAGTGCAAGAAAGAGTCTTTCCAACACTGATAAGCACAGAGGCCAACTTTGACATTAAAAGGTGTAAAAACAAGTACAAGATATTTACAATAAGCAGACCTCAGTGCAAGAAAGAGGCTTTCCACCACTAAATAAGCACAGAGGCCAACTTTGACATTAAAAGGTGTTCAAACAAGTACAAGATATTTACAATAAGCAGACCTCAGTGCAAGAAAGAGTCTTTCCAACACTGAAAATTGAAAGAGGCCAACTTTGACATTAAAAGGTGTAAAAACAAGTACAAGATATTTACAATAAGCAGACCTCAGTGCAAGAAAGAGTCTGTCCAACACTGAAAAATCACAGAGGCCAACTTTGACATGAAAAGGTGTTCAAACAAGTACAAGATGTTCACAATAAGCAGGCCTCAGTGCAAGAAAAAGAGCTTCCAACACGGGAAAATCACAGAGGCCAACTTTGACATGAAAAGGTGTTCAAACAAGTACAAGATATTTACAATAAGCAGACCTCAGTGCAAGAAAGAGTCTTTCCAACACTGATAAGCACAGAGGCCAACTTTGACATTAAAAGGTGTTCAAACAAGTACAAGATATTTACAATAAGCAGACCTCAGTGCAAGAAAGAGTCTTTCCAACACTGATAAGCACAGAGGCCAACTTTGACATTAAAAGGTGTTCAAACAAATACAAGATATTAACAATAAGCAGACCTCAGTGCAAGAAAGAGTCTTTCCAACACGGAAAAATCACAGAGGCCAACTTTGACATGAAAAGGTGTTCAAACAAGTACAAGATATTTACAATAAGCAGACCTCAGTGCAAGAAAGAGTCTTTCCAACACTGATAAGCACAGAGGCCAACTTTGACATTAAAAGGTGTAAAAACAAGTACAAGATATTTACAATAAGCAGACCTCAGTGCAAGAAAGAGTCTTTCCAACACTGATAAGCACAGAGGCCAACTTTGACATTAAAAGGTGTAAGAACAAGTACAAGATATTTACAATTAGCAGACCTCAGTGCAAGAAAGAGTCTTTCCAACACTGATGAGCACAGAGGCCAACTTTGACATTAAAAGGTGTTCAAACAAGTACAAGATATTTACAATAAGCAGACCTCAGTGCAAGAAAGAGTCTTTCCAACACTGATAAGCACAGAGGCCAACTTTGACATTAAAAGGTGTTCAAACAAGTACAAGATATTCACAATAAGCAGACCTCAGTGCAAGAAAGAGTCTTTCCAACACTGAAAAATGAAAGAGGCCAACTTTGACATTAAAAGGTGTAAAAACAAGTACAAGATATTCACAATAAGCAGACCTCAGTGCAAGAAAGAGTCTTTCCAACACTGATAAGCACAGAGGCCAACTTTGACATTAAAAGGTGTAAAAACAAGTACAAGATATTTACAATAAGCAGACCTCAGTGCAAGAAAGAGTCTTTCCAACACTGATAAGCACAAAGGCCAACTTTGACATTAAAAGGTGTTCAAACAAGTACAAGATATTTACAATAAGCAAACCTCAGTGCAAGAAAGAGTCTTTCCAACACTGATGAGCACAGAGGCCAACTTTGACATTAAAAGGTGTAAAAACAAGTACAAGATATTTACAATAAGCAGACCTCAGTGCAAGAAAGAGTCTTTCCAACACTGATAAGCACAAAGGCCAACTTTCACATTAAAAGGTGTTCAAACAAGTACAAGATATTTACAATAAGCAAACCTCAGTGCAAGAAAGAGTCTTTCCAACACTGATGAGCACAGAGGCCAACTTTGACATTAAAAGGTGTTCAAACAAGTACAACATATTTACAATAAGCAGACCTCAGTGCAAGAAAGAGTCTGTCCAACACTGAAAAATCAAAGAGGCCAACTTTGACATTAAAAGGTGTAAAAACAAGTACAAGATATTTACAATAAGCAAACCTCAGTGCAAGAAAGAGTCTTTCCAACACTGATAAGCACAGAGGCCAACTTTGACATTAAAAGGTGTTCAAACAAGTATAAGATATTTACAATAAGCAGACCTCAGTGCAAGAAAGAGTCTTTCCAACACTGATAAGCACAGAGGCCAACTTTGACATTAAAAGGTGTAAGAACAAGTACAAGATATTTACAATAAGCAGACCTCAGTGCAAGAAAGAGTCTTTCCAACACTGATGAGCACAGAGGCCAACTTTGACATTAAAAGGTGTAAAAACAAGTACAAGATATCTACAATAAGCAGACCTCAGTGCAAGAAAGAGTCTTTCCAACACGGAAAAATCACAGAGGCCAAATTTGACATGAAAAGGTGTTCAAACAAGTACAAGATATTCACAATAAGCAGACCTCAGTGCAAGAAAGAGTCTTTCCAACACTGATGAGCACAGAGGCCAACTTTGACATTAAAAGGTGTTCAAACAAGTACAAGATATTTACAATAAGCAGACCTCAGTGCAAGAAAGAGTCTGTCCAACACTGAAAAATCAAAGAGGCCAACTTTGACATTAAAAGGTGTAAAAACAAGTACAAGATATTTACAATAAGCAAACCTCAGTGCAAGAAAGAGTCTTTCCAACACTGATAAGCACAGAGGCCAACTTTGACATTAAAAGGTGTTCAAACAAGTATAAGATATTTACAATAAGCAGACCTCAGTGCAAGAAAGAGTCTTTCCAACACTGATAAGCACAGAGGCCAACTTTGACATTAAAAGGTGTTCAAACAAGTACAAGATATTTACAATAAGCAGACCTCAGTGCAAGAAAGAGTCTTTCCAACACTGATGAGCACAGAGGCCAACTTTGACATTAAAAGGTGTAAAAACAAGTACAAGATATCTACAATAAGCAGACCTCAGTGCAAGAAAGAGTCTTTCCAACACTGATAAGCACAGAGGCCAACTTTGACATTAAAAGGTGTTCAAACAAGTACAAGATATTCACAATAAGCAGACCTCAGTGCAAGAAAGAGTCTTTCCAACACTGATAAGCACAGAGGCCAACTTTGACATTAAAAGGTGTAAAAACAAGTACAAGATATTTACAATAAGCAGACCTCAGTGCAAGAAAGAGTCTTTCCAACACTGAAAAAGCACAGAGGCCAACTTTGACATTAAAAGGTGTAAAAACAAGTACAAGATATTTACAATAAGCAGACCTCAGTGCAAGAAAGAGTCTTTCCAACACTGATAAGCACAGAGGCCAACTTTGACATTAAAAGGTGTAAAAACAAGTACAAGATATCTACAATAAGCAGACCTCAGTGCAAGAAAGAGTCTTTCCAACACTGATAAGCACAGAGGCCAACTTTGACATTAAAAGGTGTTCAAACAAGTACAAGATATTCACAATAAGCAGACCTCAGTGCAAGAAAGAGTCTTTCCAACACTGATAAGCACAGAGGCCAACTTTGACATTAAAAGGTGTTCAAACAAGTACAAGATATCTACAATAAGCAGACCTCAGTGCAAGAAAGAGTCTTTCCAACACTGATAAGCACAGAGGCCAACTTTGACATTAAAAGGTGTAAAAACAAGTACAAGATATTAACAATAAGCAGACCTCAGTGCAAGAAAGAGTCTTTCCAACACTGATGAGCACAGAGGCCAACTTTGACATTAAAAGGTGTAAAAACAAGTACAAGATATTTACAATAAGCAGACCTCAGTGCAAGAAAGAGCCTTTCCAACACTGATAAGCACAGAGGCCAACTTTGACATTAAAAGGTGTAAAAACAAGTACAAGATATTAACAATAAGCAGACCTCAGTGCAAGAAAGAGTCTTTCCAACACTGAAAAATGAAAGAGGCCAACTTTGACATTAAAAGGTGTAAAAACAAGTACAAGATATTAACAATAAGCAGACCTCAGTGCAAGAAAGAGTCTTTCCAACACTGAAAAATGAAAGAGGCCAACTTTGACATTAAAAGGTGTTCAAACAAGTACAAGATATTCACAATAAGCAGACCTCAGTGCAAGAAAGAGTCTTTCCAACACTGATAAGCACAGAGGCCAACTTTGACATTAAAAGGTGTAAAAACAAGTACAAGATATTTACAATAAGCAGACCTCAGTGCAAGAAAGAGTCTTTCCAACACTGAAAAAGCACAGAGGCCAACTTTGACATTAAAAGGTGTAAAAACAAGTACAAGATATTAACAATAAGCAGACCTCAGTGCAAGAAAGAGTCTTTCCAACACTGATAAGCACAGAGGCCAACTTTGACATTAAAAGGTGTTCAAACAAGTACAAGATATTCACAATAAGCAGACCTCAGTGCAAGAAAGAGTCTTTCCAACACTGATAAGCACAGAGGCCAACTTTGACATTAAAAGGTGTTCAAACAAGTACAAGATATCTACAATAAGCAGACCTCAGTGCAAGAAAGAGTCTTTCCAACACTGATAAGCACAGAGGCCAACTTTGACATTAAAAGGTGTAAAAACAAGTACAAGATATTAACAATAAGCAGACCTCAGTGCAAGAAAGAGTCTTTCCAACACTGATGAGCACAGAGGCCAACTTTGACATTAAAAGGTGTAAAAACAAGTACAAGATATTTACAATAAGCAGACCTCAGTGCAAGAAAGAGCCTTTCCAACACTGATAAGCACAGAGGCCAACTTTGACATTAAAAGGTGTAAAAACAAGTACAAGATATTAACAATAAGCAGACCTCAGTGCAAGAAAGAGTCTTTCCAACACTGAAAAATGAAAGAGGCCAACTTTGACATTAAAAGGTGTAAAAACAAGTACAAGATATTAACAATAAGCAGACCTCAGTGCAAGAAAGAGTCTTTCCAACACTGAAAAATGAAAGAGGCCAACTTTGACATTAAAAGGTGTTCAAACAAGTACAAGATATTCACAATAAGCAGACCTCAGTGCAAGAAAGAGTCTTTCCAACACTGATAAGCACAGAGGCCAACTTTGACATTAAAAGGTGTAAGAACAAGTACAAGATATTTACAATAAGCAGACCTCAGTGCAAGAAAGAGTCTTTCCAACACTGATGAGCACAGAGGCCAACTTTGACATTAAAAGGTGTAAAAACAAGTACAAGATATCTACAATAAGCAGACCTCAGTGCAAGAAAGAGTCTTTCCAACACGGAAAAATCACAGAGGCCAAATTTGACATGAAAAGGTGTTCAAACAAGTACAAGATATTCACAATAAGCAGACCTCAGTGCAAGAAAGAGTCTTTCCAACACTGATGAGCACAGAGGCCAACTTTGACATTAAAAGGTGTTCAAACAAGTACAAGATATTTACAATAAGCAGACCTCAGTGCAAGAAAGAGTCTGTCCAACACTGAAAAATCAAAGAGGCCAACTTTGACATTAAAAGGTGTAAAAACAAGTACAAGATATTTACAATAAGCAAACCTCAGTGCAAGAAAGAGTCTTTCCAACACTGATAAGCACAGAGGCCAACTTTGACATTAAAAGGTGTTCAAACAAGTATAAGATATTTACAATAAGCAGACCTCAGTGCAAGAAAGAGTCTTTCCAACACTGATAAGCACAGAGGCCAACTTTGACATTAAAAGGTGTTCAAACAAGTACAAGATATTTACAATAAGCAGACCTCAGTGCAAGAAAGAGTCTTTCCAACACTGATGAGCACAGAGGCCAACTTTGACATTAAAAGGTGTAAAAACAAGTACAAGATATCTACAATAAGCAGACCTCAGTGCAAGAAAGAGTCTTTCCAACACTGATAAGCACAGAGGCCAACTTTGACATTAAAAGGTGTTCAAACAAGTACAAGATATTCACAATAAGCAGACCTCAGTGCAAGAAAGAGTCTTTCCAACACTGATAAGCACAGAGGCCAACTTTGACATTAAAAGGTGTAAAAACAAGTACAAGATATTTACAATAAGCAGACCTCAGTGCAAGAAAGAGTCTTTCCAACACTGAAAAAGCACAGAGGCCAACTTTGACATTAAAAGGTGTAAAAACAAGTACAAGATATTTACAATAAGCAGACCTCAGTGCAAGAAAGAGTCTTTCCAACACTGATAAGCACAGAGGCCAACTTTGACATTAAAAGGTGTAAAAACAAGTACAAGATATCTACAATAAGCAGACCTCAGTGCAAGAAAGAGTCTTTCCAACACTGATAAGCACAGAGGCCAACTTTGACATTAAAAGGTGTTCAAACAAGTACAAGATATTCACAATAAGCAGACCTCAGTGCAAGAAAGAGTCTTTCCAACACTGATAAGCACAGAGGCCAACTTTGACATTAAAAGGTGTTCAAACAAGTACAAGATATCTACAATAAGCAGACCTCAGTGCAAGAAAGAGTCTTTCCAACACTGATAAGCACAGAGGCCAACTTTGACATTAAAAGGTGTAAAAACAAGTACAAGATATTAACAATAAGCAGACCTCAGTGCAAGAAAGAGTCTTTCCAACACTGATGAGCACAGAGGCCAACTTTGACATTAAAAGGTGTAAAAACAAGTACAAGATATTTACAATAAGCAGACCTCAGTGCAAGAAAGAGCCTTTCCAACACTGATAAGCACAGAGGCCAACTTTGACATTAAAAGGTGTAAAAACAAGTACAAGATATTAACAATAAGCAGACCTCAGTGCAAGAAAGAGTCTTTCCAACACTGAAAAATGAAAGAGGCCAACTTTGACATTAAAAGGTGTAAAAACAAGTACAAGATATTAACAATAAGCAGACCTCAGTGCAAGAAAGAGTCTTTCCAACACTGAAAAATGAAAGAGGCCAACTTTGACATTAAAAGGTGTTCAAACAAGTACAAGATATTCACAATAAGCAGACCTCAGTGCAAGAAAGAGTCTTTCCAACACTGATAAGCACAGAGGCCAACTTTGACATTAAAAGGTGTAAAAACAAGTACAAGATATTTACAATAAGCAGACCTCAGTGCAAGAAAGAGTCTTTCCAACACTGAAAAAGCACAGAGGCCAACTTTGACATTAAAAGGTGTAAAAACAAGTACAAGATATTAACAATAAGCAGACCTCAGTGCAAGAAAGAGTCTTTCCAACACTGATAAGCACAGAGGCCAACTTTGACATTAAAAGGTGTTCAAACAAGTACAAGATATTCACAATAAGCAGACCTCAGTGCAAGAAAGAGTCTTTCCAACACTGATAAGCACAGAGGCCAACTTTGACATTAAAAGGTGTTCAAACAAGTACAAGATATCTACAATAAGCAGACCTCAGTGCAAGAAAGAGTCTTTCCAACACTGATAAGCACAGAGGCCAACTTTGACATTAAAAGGTGTAAAAACAAGTACAAGATATTAACAATAAGCAGACCTCAGTGCAAGAAAGAGTCTTTCCAACACTGATGAGCACAGAGGCCAACTTTGACATTAAAAGGTGTAAAAACAAGTACAAGATATTTACAATAAGCAGACCTCAGTGCAAGAAAGAGCCTTTCCAACACTGATAAGCACAGAGGCCAACTTTGACATTAAAAGGTGTAAAAACAAGTACAAGATATTAACAATAAGCAGACCTCAGTGCAAGAAAGAGTCTTTCCAACACTGAAAAATGAAAGAGGCCAACTTTGACATTAAAAGGTGTAAAAACAAGTACAAGATATTAACAATAAGCAGACCTCAGTGCAAGAAAGAGTCTTTCCAACACTGAAAAATGAAAGAGGCCAACTTTGACATTAAAAGGTGTTCAAACAAGTACAAGATATTCACAATAAGCAGACCTCAGTGCAAGAAAGAGTCTTTCCAACACTGATAAGCACAGAGGCCAACTTTGACATTAAAAGGTGTAAAAACAAGTACAAGATATTTACAATAAGCAGACCTCAGTGCAAGAAAGAGTCTTTCCAACACTGAAAAAGCACAGAGGCCAACTTTGACATTAAAAGGTGTAAAAACAAGTACAAGATATTAACAATAAGCAGACCTCAGTGCAAGAAAGAGTCTTTCCAACACTGAAAAATGAAAGAGGCCAACTTTGACATTAAAAGGTGTAAAAACAAGTACAAGATATTCACAATAAGCAGACCTCAGTGCAAGAAAGAGTCTTTCCAACACTGATGAGCAGAGAGGCCAACTTTGACATTAAAAGGTGTAAAAACAAGTACAAGATATTTACAATAAGCAGACCTCAGTGCAAGAAAGAGTCTTTCCAACACTGATGAGCAGAGAGGCCAACTTTGACATTAAAAGGTGTAAAAACAAGTACAAGATATTTACAATAAGCAGACCTCAGTGCAAGAAAGAGTCTTTCCAACACTGATGAGCACAGAGGCCAACTTTGACATTAAAAGGTGTTCAAACAAGTACAAGATATTTACAATAAGCAGACCTCAGTGCAAGAAAGAGTCTTTCCAACACTGATAAGCACAGAGGCCAACTTTGACATTAAAAGGTGTAAAAACAAGTACAAGATATTCACAATAAGCAGACCTCAGTGCAAGAAAGAGTCTTTCCAACACTGAAAAAGCACAGAGGCCAACTTTGACATTAAAAGGTGTAAAAACAAGTACAAGATATTTACAATAAGCAGACCTCAGTGCAAGAAAGAGTCTTTCCAACACTGATAAGCACAGAGGCCAACTTTGACATGAAAAGGTGTTCAAACAAGTACAAGATATTCACAATAAGCAGACCTCAGTGCAAGAAAGAGTCTTTCCAACACTGATAAGCACAGAGGCCAACTTTGACATGAAAAGGTGTTCAAACAAGTACAAGATATTTACAATAAGCAGACCTCAGTGCAAGAAAGAGGCTTTCCAACACTGATAAGCACAGAGGCCAACTTTGACATGAAAAGGTGTAAAAACAAGTACAAGATATTTACAATAAGCAACCCTCAGTGCAAGAAAGAGGCTTTCCAACACTGAAAAATGAAAGAGGCCAACTTTGACATTAAAAGGTGTTCAAACAAGTACAAGATATTTACAATAAGCAGACCTCAGTGCAAGAAAGAGTCTTTCCAACACTGATGAGCACAGAGGCCAACTTTGACATGAAAAGGTGTAAAAACAAGTACAAGATATTTACAATAAGCAAACCTCAGTGCAAGAAAGAGTCTTTCCAACACTGAAAAATGAAAGAGGCCAACTTTGACATTAAAAGGTGTTCAAACAAGTACAAGATGTTTACAATAAGCAAACCTCAGTGCAAGAAAGAGTCTTTCCAACACTGATAAGCACAGAGGCCAACTTTGACATTAAAAGGTGTTCAAACAAGTACAAGATATTTACAATAAGCAGACCTCAGTGCAAGAAAGAGTCTTTCCAACACTGATGAGCACAGAGGCCAACTTTGACATTAAAAGGTGTAAAAACAAGTACAAGATATTTACAATAAGCAAACCTCAGTGCAAGAAAGAGTCTTTCCAACACTGAAAAATGAAAGAGGCCAACTTTGACATTAAAAGGTGTTCAAACAAGTACAAGATGTTTACAATAAGCAAACCTCAGTGCAAGAAAGAGTCTTTCCAACACTGATGAGCACAGAGGCCAACTTTGACATTAAAAGGTGTAAAAACAAGTACAAGATATTTACAATAAGCAAACCTCAGTGCAAGAAAGAGTCTTTCCAACACTGAAAAAGCACAGAGGCCAACTTTGACATGAAAAGGTGTTCAAACAAGTACAAGATATTTACAATAAGCAGACCTCAGTGCAAGAAAGACTCTTTCCAACACTGAAAAAGCACAGAGGCCAACTTTGACATTAAAAGGTGTTCAAACAAGTACAAGATATTTATAATAAGCAGACCTCAGTGCAAGAAAGAGTCTTTCCAACACTGATAAGCACAGAGGCCAACTTTGACATTAAAAGGTGTTCAAACAAGTACAAGATATTTATAATAAGCAGACCTCGGTGCAAGAAAGAGTCTTTCCAACACTGAAAAAGCACAGAGGCCAACTTTGACATTAAAAGGTGTTCAAACAAGTACAAGATATTTATAATAAGCAGACCTCAGTGCAAGAAAGAGTCTTTCCAACACTGATAAGCACAGAGGCCAACTTTGACATTAAAAGGTGTTCAAACAAGTACAAGATATTTATAATAAGCAGACCTCGGTGCAAGAAAGAGTCTTTCCAACACTGATAAGCACAGAGGCCAACTTTGACATTAAAAGGTGTTAAAAACAAGTACAAGATATTTACAATAAGCAGACCTCAGTGCAAGAAAGAGTCTTTCCAACACTGAAAAAGCACAGAGGCCAACTTTGACATTAAAAGGTGTTCAAACAAGTACAAGATATTTATAATAAGCAGACCTCAGTGCAAGAAAGAGTCTTTCCAACACTGAAAATTGAAAGAGGCCAACTTTGACATTAAAAGGTGTAAAAACAAGTACAAGATATTTACAATAAGCAGACCTCAGTGCAAGAAAGAGTCTTTCCAACACTGATAAGCACAGAGGCCAACTTTGACATTAAAAGGTGTTCAAACAAATACAAGATATTTACAATAAGCAGACCTCAGTGCAAGAAAGAGTCTTTCCAACACTGATAAGCACAGAGGCCAACTTTGACATTAAAAGGTGTAAAAACAAGTACAAGATATTTACAATAAGCAGACCTCAGTGCAAGAAAGAGGCTTTCCACCACTAAATAAGCACAGAGGCCAACTTTGACATTAAAAGGTGTTCAAACAAGTACAAGATATTTACAATAAGCAGACCTCAGTGCAAGAAAGAGTCTTTCCAACACTGAAAATTGAAAGAGGCCAACTTTGACATTAAAAGGTGTAAAAACAAGTACAAGATATTTACAATAAGCAGACCTCAGTGCAAGAAAGAGTCTGTCCAACACTGAAAAATCACAGAGGCCAACTTTGACATGAAAAGGTGTTCAAACAAGTACAAGATGTTCACAATAAGCAGGCCTCAGTGCAAGAAAAAGAGCTTCCAACACGGGAAAATCACAGAGGCCAACTTTGACATGAAAAGGTGTTCAAACAAGTACAAGATATTTACAATAAGCAGACCTCAGTGCAAGAAAGAGTCTTTCCAACACTGATAAGCACAGAGGCCAACTTTGACATTAAAAGGTGTTCAAACAAATACAAGATATTAACAATAAGCAGACCTCAGTGCAAGAAAGAGTCTTTCCAACACGGAAAAATCACAGAGGCCAACTTTGACATGAAAAGGTGTTCAAACAAGTACAAGATATTTACAATAAGCAGACCTCAGTGCAAGAAAGAGTCTTTCCAACACTGATAAGCACAGAGGCCAACTTTGACATTAAAAGGTGTAAAAACAAGTACAAGATATTTACAATAAGCAGACCTCAGTGCAAGAAAGAGTCTTTCCAACACTGATAAGCACAGAGGCCAACTTTGACATTAAAAGGTGTAAGAACAAGTACAAGATATTTACAATTAGCAGACCTCAGTGCAAGAAAGAGTCTTTCCAACACTGATGAGCACAGAGGCCAACTTTGACATTAAAAGGTGTAAAAACAAGTACAAGATATTTACAATAAGCAGACCTCAGTGCAAGAAAGAGTCTTTCCAACACGGAAAAATCACAGAGGCCAACTTTGACATGAAAAGGTGTTCAAACAAGTACAAGATATTCACAATAAGCAGACCTCAGTGCAAGAAAGAGTCTTTCCAACACTGATAAGCACAGAGGCCAACTTTGACATTAAAAGGTGTTCAAACAAGTACAAGATATTTACAATAAGCAGACCTCAGTGCAAGAAAGAGTCTTTCCAACACTGAAAATTGAAAGAGGCCAACTTTGACATTAAAAGGTGTTCAAACAAGTACAAGATATTTACAATAAACAGACCTCAGTGCAAGAAAGAGGCTTTCCAACACTGATAAGCACAGAGGCCAACTTTGACATGAAAAGGTGTAAAAACAAGTACAAGATATTTACAATAAGCAACCCTCAGTGCAAGAAAGAGGCTTTCCAACACTGAAAAATGAAAGAGGCCAACTTTGACATTAAAAGGTGTTCAAACAAGTACAAGATATTTACAATAAGCAGACCTCAGTGCAAGAAAGAGTCTTTCCAACACTGATGAGCACAGAGGCCAACTTTGACATTAAAAGGTGTAAAAACAAGTACAAGATATTTACAATAAGCAAACCTCAGTGCAAGAAAGAGTCTTTCCAACACTGAAAAATGAAAGAGGCCAACTTTGACATTAAAAGGTGTTCAAACAAGTACAAGATGTTTACAATAAGCAAACCTCAGTGCAAGAAAGAGTCTTTCCAACACTGATAAGCACAGAGGCCAACTTTGACATTAAAAGGTGTTCAAACAAGTACAAGATATTTACAATAAGCAGACCTCAGTGCAAGAAAGAGTCTTTCCAACACTGATGAGCACAGAGGCCAACTTTGACATTAAAAGGTGTAAAAACAAGTACAAGATATTTACAATAAGCAAACCTCAGTGCAAGAAAGAGTCTTTCCAACACTGAAAAATGAAAGATGCCAACTTTGACATTAAAAGGTGTTCAAACAAGTACAAGATGTTTACAATAAGCAAACCTCAGTGCAAGAAAGAGTCTTTCCAACACTGATGAGCACAGAGGCCAACTTTGACATTAAAAGGTGTAAAAACAAGTACAAGATATTTACAATAAGCAAACCTCAGTGCAAGAAAGAGTCTTTCCAACACTGAAAAAGCACAGAGGCCAACTTTGACATGAAAAGGTGTTCAAACAAGTACAAGATATTTACAATAAGCAGACCTCAGTGCAAGAAAGACTCTTTCCAACACTGAAAAAGCACAGAGGCCAACTTTGACATTAAAAGGTGTTCAAACAAGTACAAGATATTTATAATAAGCAGACCTCAGTGCAAGAAAGAGTCTTTCCAACACTGATAAGCACAGAGGCCAACTTTGACATTAAAAGGTGTTCAAACAAGTACAAGATATTTATAATAAGCAGACCTCGGTGCAAGAAAGAGTCTTTCCAACACTGAAAAAGCACAGAGGCCAACTTTGACATTAAAAGGTGTTCAAACAAGTACAAGATATTTATAATAAGCAGACCTCGGTGCAAGAAAGAGTCTTTCCAACACTGATAAGCACAGAGGCCAACTTTGACATTAAAAGGTGTTAAAAACAAGTACAAGATATTTACAATAAGCAGACCTCAGTGCAAGAAAGAGTCTTTCCAACACTGAAAAAGCACAGAGGCCAACTTTGACATTAAAAGGTGTTCAAACAAGTACAAGATATTTATAATAAGCAGACCTCAGTGCAAGAAAGAGTCTTTCCAACACTGAAAATTGAAAGAGGCCAACTTTGACATTAAAAGGTGTAAAAACAAGTACAAGATATTTACAATAAGCAGACCTCAGTGCAAGAAAGAGTCTTTCCAACACTGATAAGCACAGAGGCCAACTTTGACATTAAAAGGTGTTCAAACAAATACAAGATATTTACAATAAGCAGACCTCAGTGCAAGAAAGAGTCTTTCCAACACTGATAAGCACAGAGGCCAACTTTGACATTAAAAGGTGTAAAAACAAGTACAAGATATTTACAATAAGCAGACCTCAGTGCAAGAAAGAGTCTTTCCAACACTGAAAATTGAAAGAGGCCAACTTTGACATTAAAAGGTGTAAAAACAAGTACAAGATATTTACAATAAGCAGACCTCAGTGCAAGAAAGAGTCTGTCCAACACTGAAAAATCACAGAGGCCAACTTTGACATGAAAAGGTGTTCAAACAAGTACAAGATGTTCACAATAAGCAGGCCTCAGTGCAAGAAAAAGAGCTTCCAACACGGGAAAATCACAGAGGCCAACTTTGACATGAAAAGGTGTTCAAACAAGTACAAGATATTTACAATAAGCAGACCTCAGTGCAAGAAAGAGTCTTTCCAACACTGATAAGCACAGAGGCCAACTTTGACATTAAAAGGTGTTCAAACAAATACAAGATATTAACAATAAGCAGACCTCAGTGCAAGAAAGAGTCTTTCCAACACTGATAAGCACAGAGGCCAACTTTGACATTAAAAGGTGTTCAAACAAGTACAAGATATTTACAATAAGCAGACCTCAGTGCAAGAAAGAGTCTTTCCAACACTGATAAGCACAGAGGCCAACTTTGACATTAAAAGGTGTTCAAACAAATACAAGATATTAACAATAAGCAGACCTCAGTGCAAGAAAGAGTCTTTCCAACACGGAAAAATCACAGAGGCCAACTTTGACATGAAAAGGTGTTCAAACAAGTACAAGATATTTACAATAAGCAGACCTCAGTGCAAGAAAGAGTCTTTCCAACACTGATAAGCACAGAGGCCAACTTTGACATTAAAAGGTGTAAAAACAAGTACAAGATATTTACAATAAGCAGACCTCAGTGCAAGAAAGAGTCTTTCCAACACTGATAAGCACAGAGGCCAACTTTGACATTAAAAGGTGTAAGAACAAGTACAAGATATTTACAATTAGCAGACCTCAGTGCAAGAAAGAGTCTTTCCAACACTGATGAGCACAGAGGCCAACTTTGACATTAAAAGGTGTAAAAACAAGTACAAGATATTTACAATAAGCAGACCTCAGTGCAAGAAAGAGTCTTTCCAACACGGAAAAATCACAGAGGCCAACTTTGACATGAAAAGGTGTTCAAACAAGTACAAGATATTCACAATAAGCAGACCTCAGTGCAAGAAAGAGTCTTTCCAACACTGATAAGCACAGAGGCCAACTTTGACATTAAAAGGTGTTCAAACAAGTACAAGATATTTACAATAAGCAGACCTCAGTGCAAGAAAGAGTCTTTCCAACACTGAAAATTGAAAGAGGCCAACTTTGACATTAAAAGGTGTAAAAACAAGTACAAGATATTTACAATAAACAGACCTCAGTGCAAGAAAGAGTCTTTCCAACACTGATGAGCACAGAGGCCAACTTTGACATTAAGAGGTGTTCAAACAAGTACAAGATATTTACAATAAGCAGACCTCAGTGCAAGAAAGAGTCTTTCCAACACTGATAAGCACAAAGGCCAACTTTGACATTAAAAGGTGTTCAAACAAATACAAGATATTAACAATAAGCAGACCTCAGTGCAAGAAAGAGTCTTTCCAACACTGATAAGCACAGAGGCCAACTTTGACATTAAAAGGTGTAAGAACAAGTACAAGATATTTACAATAAGCAGACCTCAGTGCAAGAAAGAGTCTTTCCAACACTGAAAATTGAAAGAGGCCAACTTTGACATTAAAAGGTGTAAAAACAAGTACAAGATATTTACAATAAGCAGACCTCAGTGCAAGAAAGAGTCTTTCCAACACTGAAAATTGAAAGAGGCCAACTTTGACATTAAAAGGTGTAAAAACAAGTACAAGATATTTACAATAAGCAGACCTCAGTGCAAGAAAGAGTCTTTCCAACACTGAAAAAGCACAAAGGCCGACTTTGACATTAAAAGGTGTAAGAACAAGTACAAGATATTTACAATAAGCAAACCTCAGTGCAAGAAAGAGTCTTTCCAACACTGAAAAATGAAAGAGGCCAACTTTGACATTAAAAGGTGTAAAAACAAGTACAAGATATTTACAATAAGCAGACCTCAGTGCAAGAAAGAGTCTTTCCAACACTGAAAAAGCACAAAGGCCAACTTTGACATTAAAAGGTGTAAGAACAAGTACAAGATATTTACAATAAGCAGACCTCAGTGCAAGAAAGAGTCTTTCCAACACTGATAAGCACAGAGGCCAACTTTGACATGAAAAGGTGTTCAAACAAGTACAAGATATTTACAATAAGCAGACCTCAGTGCAAGAAAGAGTCTTTCCAACACTGATAAGCACAGAGGCCAACTTTGGCATTAAAAGGTGTTAAAAACAAGTACAAGATATTTACAATAAGCAGACCTCAGTGCAAGAAAGAGTCTTTCCAACACTGATAAGCACAGAGGCCAACTTTGACATTAAAAGGTGTAAAAACAAGTACAAGATATTCACAATAAGCAGACCTCAGTGCAAGAAAGAGTCTTTCCAACACTGCTAAGCACAGAGGCCAACTTTGACATTAAAAGGTGTAAAAACAAGTACAAGATATTTACAATAAGCAGACCTCAGTGCAAGAAAGAGTCTTTCCAACACTGATAAGCACAGAGGCCAACTTTGACATTAAAAGGTGTTCAAACAAATACAAGATATTTACAATAAGCAGACCTCAGTGCAAGAAAGAGTCTTTCCAACACTGATAAGCACAGAGGCCAACTTTGACATTAAAAGGTGTAAAAACAAGTACAAGATATTCACAATAAGCAGACCTCAGTGCAAGAAAGAGGCTTTCCAACACTGATAAGCACAAAGGCCAACTTTGACATGAAAAGGTGTAAAAACAAGTACAAGATATTTACAATAAGCAGACCTCAGTGCAAGAAAGAGGCTTTCCACCACTAAATAAGCACAGAGGCCAACTTTGACATTAAAAGGTGTAAAAACAAGTACAAGATATTTACAATAAGCAGACCTCAGTGCAAGAAAGAGTCTGTCCAACACTGAAAAATCACAGAGGCCAACTTTGACATAAAAAAGGTGTTCAAACAAGTACAAGATGTTCACAATAAGCAGGCCTCAGTGCAAGAAAAAGAGCTTCCAACACGGGAAAATCACAGAGGCCAACTTTGACATGAAAAGGTGTTCAAACAAGTACAAGATATTTACAATAAGCAGACCTCAGTGCAAGAAAGAGTCTTTCCAACACTGATAAGCACAGAGGCCAACTTTGACATTAAAAGGTGTTCAAACAAATACAAGATATTAACAATATGCAGACCTCAGTGCAAGAAAGAGTCTTTCCAACACGGAAAAATCACAGAGGCCAACTTTGACATGAAAAGGTGTTCAAACAAGTACAAGATATTTACAATAAGCAGACCTCAGTGCAAGAAAGAGGCTTTCCAACACTGAATAAGCACAAAGGCCAACTTTGACATGAAAAGGTGTTCAAACAAGTACAAGATGTTCACAATAAGTAGGCCTCAGTGCAAGAAAGAGTCTTTCCAACACTGAAAATTGAAAGAGGCCAACTTTGACATTAAAAGGTGTAAAAACAAGTACAAGATATTTACAATAAGCAGACCTCAGTGCAAGAAAGAGTCTTTCCAACACTGAAAATTGAAAGAGGCCAACTTTGACATTAAAAGGTGTAAAAACAAGTACAAGATATTTACAATAAGCAGACCTCAGTGCAAGAAAGAGTCTTTCCAACACTGAAAAAGCACAAAGGCCAACTTTGACATTAAAAGGTGTAAAAACAAGTACAAGATATTTACAATAAGCAGACCTCAGTGCAAGAAAGAGTCTTTCCAACACTGAAAAAGCACAAAGGCCAACTTTGACATGAAAAGGTGTAAGAACAAGTACAAGATATTTACAATAAGCAAACCTCAGTGCAAGAAAGAGTCTTTCCAACACTGATAAGCACAGAGGCCAACTTTGACATGAAAAGGTGTTCAAACAAGTACAAGATATTTACAATAAGCAGACCTCAGTGCAAGAAAGAGTCTTTCCAACACTGATAAGCACAGAGGCCAACTTTGGCATTAAAATGTGTTAAAAACAAGTACAAGATATTTACAATAAGCAGACCTCAGTGCAAGAAAGAGTCTTTCCAACACTGCTAAGCACAGAGGCCAACTTTGACATTAAAAGGTGTAAAAACAAGTACAAGATATTCACAATAAGCAGACCTCAGTGCAAGAAAGAGTCTTTCCAACACTGCTAAGCACAGAGGCCAACTTTGACATTAAAAGGTGTAAAAACAAGTACAAGATATTTACAATAAGCAGACCTCAGTGCAAGAAAGAGTCTTTCCAACACTGATAAGCACAGAGGCCAACTTTGACATTAAAAGGTGTTCAAACAAATACAAGATATTTACAATAAGCAGACCTCAGTGCAAGAAAGAGTCTTTCCAACACTGATAAGCACAGAGGCCAACTTTGACATTAAAAGGTGTAAAAACAAGTACAAGATATTTACAATAAGCAGACCTCAGTGCAAGAAAGAGTCTTTCCAACACTGATAAGCACAGAGGCCAACTTTGACATTAAAAGGTGTTCAAACAAATACAAGATATTAACAATAAGCAGACCTCAGTGCAAGAAAGAGGCTTTCCAACACTGATAAGCACAAAGGCCGACTTTGACATGAAAAGGTGTAAAAACAAGTACAAGATATTTACAATAAGCAGACCTCAGTGCAAGAAAGAGGCTTTCCACCACTAAATAAGCACAGAGGCCAACTTTGACATTAAAAGGTGTTCAAACAAGTACAAGATATTTACAATAAGCAGACCTCAGTGCAAGAAAGAGTCTGTCCAACACTGAAAAATCACAGAGGCCAACTTTGACATGAAAAGGTGTTCAAACAAGTACAAGATATTTACAATAAGCAGACCTCAGTGCAAGAAAGAGTCTGTCCAACATGGGAAAATCACAGAGGCCAACTTTGACATGAAAAGGTGTTCAAACAAGTACAAGATATTTACAATAAGCAGACCTCAGTGCAAGAAAGAGTCTTTCCAACACTGATAAGCACAGAGGCCAACTTTGACATTAAAAGGTGTTCAAACAAATACAAGATATTAACAATAAGCAGACCTCAGTGCAAGAAAGAGTCTTTCCAACACGGAAAAATCACAGAGGCCAACTTTGACATGAAAAGGTGTTCAAACAAGTACAAGATATTTACAATAAGCAGACCTCAGTGCAAGAAAGAGTCTTTCCAACACTGATAAGCACAGAGGCCAACTTTGACATTAAAAGGTGTAAAAACAAGTACAAGATATTTACAATAAGCAGACCTCAGTGCAAGAAAGAGTCTTTCCAACACTGATAAGCACAGAGGCCAACTTTGACATTAAAAGGTGTAAAAACAAGTACAAGATATTTACAATAAGCAGACCTCAGTGCAAGAAAGAGTCTTTCCAACACGGAAAAATCACAGAGGCCAACTTTGACATGAAAAGGTGTTCAAACAAGGACAAGATATTCACAATAAGCAGACCTCAGTGCAAGAAAGAGTCTTTCCAACACTGATAAGCACAGAGGCCAACTTTGACATTAAAAGGTGTTCAAACAAGTACAAGATATTTACAATAAGCAGACCTCAGTGCAAGAAAGAGTCTTTCCAACACTGAAAATTGAAAGAGGCCAACTTTGACATTAAAAGGTGTAAAAACAAGTACAAGATATTTACAATAAACAGACCTCAGTGCAAGAAAGAGTCTTTCCAACACTGATGAGCACAGAGGCCAACTTTGACATTAAGAGGTGTTCAAACAAGTACAAGATATTTACAATAAGCAGACCTCAGTGCAAGAAAGAGTCTTTCCAACACTGATAAGCACAAAGGCCAACTTTGACATTAAAAGGTGTTCAAACAAATACAAGATATTAACAATAAGCAGACCTCAGTGCAAGAAAGAGTCTTTCCAACACTGATAAGCACAGAGGCCAACTTTGACATTAAAAGGTGTAAGAACAAGTACAAGATATTTACAATAAGCAGACCTCAGTGCAAGAAAGAGGCTTTCCAACACTGAATAAGCACAGAGGCCAACTTTGACATGAAAAGGTGTTCAAACAAGTACAAGATGTTCACAATAAGCAGGCCTCAGTGCAAGAAAGAGTCTTTCCAACACTGAAAATTGAAAGAGGCCAACTTTGACATTAAAAGGTGTAAAAACAAGTACAAGATATTTACAATAAGCAGACCTCAGTGCAAGAAAGAGTCTTTCCAACACTGAAAATTGAAAGAGGCCAACTTTGACATTAAAAGGTGTAAAAACAAGTACAAGATATTTACAATAAGCAGACCTCAGTGCAAGAAAGAGTCTTTCCAACACTGAAAAAGCACAAAGGCCAACTTTGACATTAAAAGGTGTAAGAACAAGTACAAGATATTTACAATAAGCAAACCTCAGTGCAAGAAAGAGTCTTTCCAACACTGATAAGCACAGAGGCCAACTTTGACATTAAAAGGTGTAAGAACAAGTACAAGATATTTACAATAAGCAGACCTCAGTGCAAGAAAGAGGCTTTCCAACACTGAATAAGCACAGAGGCCAACTTTGACATGAAAAGGTGTTCAAACAAGTACAAGATGTTCACAATAAGCAAACCTCAGTGCAAGAAAGAGTCTTTCCAACACTGAAAATTGAAAGAGGCCAACTTTGACATTAAAAGGTGTAAAAACAAGTACAAGATATTTACAATAAGCAGACCTCAGTGCAAGAAAGAGTCTTTCCAACACTGATAAGCACAGAGGCCAACTTTGGCATTAAAAGGTGTTAAAAACAAGTACAAGATATTTACAATAAGCAGACCTCAGTGCAAGAAAGAGTCTTTCCAACACTGATAAGCACAGAGGCCAACTTTGACATTAAAAGGTGTAAAAACAAGTACAAGATATTTACAATAAGCAGACCTCAGTGCAAGAAAGAGTCTTTCCAACACTGATAAGCACAGAGGCCAACTTTGACATTAAAAGGTGTAAAAACAAGTACAAGATATTTACAATAAGCAGACCTCAGTGCAAGAAAGAGTCTTTCCAACACTGATAAGCACAGAGGCCAACTTTGACATTAAAAGGTGTTCAAACAAATACAAGATATTAACAATAAGCAGACCTCAGTGCAAGAAAGAGGCTTTCCAACACTGATAAGCACAAAGGCCGACTTTGACATGAAAAGGTGTAAAAACAAGTACAAGATATTTACAATAAGCAGACCTCAGTGCAAGAAAGAGGCTTTCCACCACTAAATAAGCACAGAGGCCAACTTTGACATTAAAAGGTGTTCAAACAAGTACAAGATATTTACAATAAGCAGACCTCAGTGCAAGAAAGAGTCTTTCCAACACTGAAAATTGAAAGAGGCCAACTTTGACATTAAAAGGTGTAAAAACAAGTACAAGATATTTACAATAAGCAGACCTCAGTGCAAGAAAGAGTCTGTCCAACACTGAAAAATCACAGAGGCCAACTTTGACATGAAAAGGTGTTCAAACAAGTACAAGATGTTCACAATAAGCAGGCCTCAGTGCAAGAAAAAGAGCTTCCAACACGGGAAAATCACAGAGGCCAACTTTGACATGAAAAGGTGTTCAAACAAGTACAAGATATTTACAATAAGCAGACCTCAGTGCAAGAAAGAGTCTTTCCAACACTGATAAGCACAGAGGCCAACTTTGACATTAAAAGGTGTAAAAACAAGTACAAGATATTTACAATAAGCAGACCTCAGTGCAAGAAAGAGTCTTTCCAACACTGATAAGCACAGAGGCCAACTTTGACATTAAAAGGTGTTCAAACAAATACAAGATATTAACAATAAGCAGACCTCAGTGCAAGAAAGAGTCTTTCCAACACTGAAAAAGCACAGAGGCCAACTTTGACATTAAAAGGTGTAAGAACAAGTACAAGATATTTACAATAAGCAAACCTCAGTGCAAGAAAGAGTCTTTCCAACACTAATAAGCACAGAGGCCAACTTTGACATTAAAAGGTGTAAAAACAAGTACAAGATATTTACAATTAGCAGACCTCAGTGCAAGAAAGAGTCTTTCCAACACTGATGAGCACAGAGGCCAACTTTGACATTAAAAGGTGTAAAAACAAGTACAAGATATTTACAATAAGCAGACCTCAGTGCAAGAAAGAGTCTTTCCAACACGGAAAAATCACAGAGGCCAACTTTGACATGAAAAGGTGTTCAAACAAGTACAAGATATTCACAATAAGCAGACCTCAGTGCAAGAAAGAGTCTTTCCAACACTGATAAGCACAGAGGCCAACTTTGACATTAAAAGGTGTTCAAACAAGTACAAGATATTTACAATAAGCAGACCTCAGTGCAAGAAAGAGTCTTTCCAACACTGAAAATTGAAAGAGGCCAACTTTGACATTAAAAGGTGTAAAAACAAGTACAAGATATTTACAATAAACAGACCTCAGTGCAAGAAAGAGTCTTTCCAACACTGATGAGCACAGAGGCCAACTTTGACATTAAGAGGTGTTCAAACAAGTACAAGATATTTACAATAAGCAGACCTCAGTGCAAGAAAGAGTCTTTCCAACACTGATAAGCACAAAGGCCAACTTTGACATTAAAAGGTGTTCAAACAAATACAAGATATTAACAATAAGCAGACCTCAGTGCAAGAAAGAGTCTTTCCAACACTGATAAGCACAGAGGCCAACTTTGACATTAAAAGGTGTAAGAACAAGTACAAGATATTTACAATAAGCAGACCTCAGTGCAAGAAAGAGTCTTTCCAACACTGATAAGCACAGAGGCCAACTTTGACATTAAAAGGTGTAAGAACAAGTACAAGATATTTACAATAAGCAGACCTCAGTGCAAGAAAGAGGCTTTCCAACACTGAATAAGCACAGAGGCCAACTTTGACATGAAAAGGTGTTCAAACAAGTACAAGATGTTCACAATAAGCAGGCCTCAGTGCAAGAAAGAGTCTTTCCAACACTGAAAATTGAAAGAGGCCAACTTTGACATTAAAAGGTGTAAAAACAAGTACAAGATATTTACAATAAGCAGACCTCAGTGCAAGAAAGAGTCTTTCCAACACTGAAAAAGCACAAAGGCCAACTTTGACATTAAAAGGTGTAAGAACAAGTACAAGATATTTACAATAAGCAAACCTCAGTGCAAGAAAGAGTCTTTCCAACACTGATAAGCACAGAGGCCAACTTTGACATTAAAAGGTGTAAGAACAAGTACAAGATATTTACAATAAGCAGACCTCAGTGCAAGAAAGAGGCTTTCCAACACTGAATAAGCACAGAGGCCAACTTTGACATGAAAAGGTGTTCAAACAAGTACAAGATGTTCACAATAAGCAAACCTCAGTGCAAGAAAGAGTCTTTCCAACACTGAAAATTGAAAGAGGCCAACTTTGACATTAAAAGGTGTAAAAACAAGTACAAGATATTTACAATAAGCAGACCTCAGTGCAAGAAAGAGTCTTTCCAACACTGAAAAAGCACAGAGGCCAACTTTGACATTAAAAGGTGTTCAAACAAGTACAAGATATTTATAATAAGCAGACCTCAGTGCAAGAAAGAGTCTTTCCAACACTGAAAATTGAAAGAGGCCAACTTTGACATTAAAAGGTGTAAAAACAAGTACAAGATATTTACAATAAGCAGACCTCAGTGCAAGAAAGAGTCTTTCCAACACTGATAAGCACAGAGGCCAACTTTGACATGAAAAGGTGTTCAAACAAGTACAAGATATTTACAATAAGCAGACCTCAGTGCAAGAAAGAGTCTTTCCAACACTGATAAGCACAGAGGCCAACTTTGACATTAAAAGGTGTAAAAACAAGTACAAGATATTTACAATAAGCAGACCTCAGTGCAAGAAAGAGGCTTTCCACCACTAAATAAGCACAGAGGCCAACTTTGACATTAAAAGGTGTTCAAACAAGTACAAGATATTTACAATAAGCAGACCTCAGTGCAAGAAAGAGTCTTTCCAACACTGAAAATTGAAAGAGGCCAACTTTGACATTAAAAGGTGTAAAAACAAGTACAAGATATTTACAATAAGCAGACCTCAGTGCAAGAAAGAGTCTGTCCAACACTGAAAAATCACAGAGGCCAACTTTGACATGAAAAGGTGTTCAAACAAGTACAAGATGTTCACAATAAGCAGGCCTCAGTGCAAGAAAAAGAGCTTCCAACACGGGAAAATCACAGAGGCCAACTTTGACATGAAAAGGTGTTCAAACAAGTACAAGATATTTACAATAAGCAGACCTCAGTGCAAGAAAGAGTCTTTCCAACACTGATAAGCACAGAGGCCAACTTTGACATTAAAAGGTGTTCAAACAAATACAAGATATTAACAATAAGCAGACCTCAGTGCAAGAAAGAGTCTTTCCAACACGGAAAAATCACAGAGGCCAACTTTGACATGAAAAGGTGTAAAAACAAGTACAAGATATTTACAATAAGCAGACCTCAGTGCAAGAAAGAGTCTTTCCAACACGGAAAAATCACAGAGGCCAACTTTGACATGAAAAGGTGTTCAAACAAGTACAAGATATTTACAATAAGCAGACCTCAGTGCAAGAAAGAGTCTTTCCAACACTGATAAGCACAGAGGCCAACTTTGACATTAAAAGGTGTAAAAACAAGTACAAGATATTTACAATAAGCAGACCTCAGTGCAAGAAAGAGTCTTTCCAACACGGAAAAATCACAGAGGCCAACTTTGACATGAAAAGGTGTTCAAACAAGTACAAGATATTTACAATAAGCAGACCTCAGTGCAAGAAAGAGTCTTTCCAACACTGATAAGCACAGAGGCCAACTTTGACATTAAAAGGTGTAAAAACAAGTACAAGATATTTACAATAAGCAGACCTCAGTGCAAGAAAGAGTCTTTCCAACACTGATAAGCACAGAGGCCAACTTTGACATTAAAAGGTGTTCAAACAAATACAAGATATTAACAATAAGCAGACCTCAGTGCAAGAAAGAGTCTTTCCAACACTGATAAGCACAGAGGCCAACTTTGACATTAAAAGGTGTAAAAACAAGTACAAGATATTTACAATTAGCAGACCTCAGTGCAAGAAAGAGTCTTTCCAACACGGAAAAATCACAGAGGCCAACTTTGACATGAAAAGGTGTTCAAACAAGTACAAGATATTCACAATAAGCAGACCTCAGTGCAAGAAAGAGTCTTTCCAACACTGATAAGCACAGAGGCCAACTTTGACATTAAAAGGTGTTCAAACAAGTACAAGATATTTACAATAAGCAGACCTCAGTGCAAGAAAGAGTCTTTCCAACACTGAAAATTGAAAGAGGCCAACTTTGACATTAAAAGGTGTAAAAACAAGTACAAGATATTTACAATAAACAGACCTCAGTGCAAGAAAGAGTCTTTCCAACACTGATGAGCACAGAGGCCAACTTTGACATTAAGAGGTGTTCAAACAAGTACAAGATATTTACAATAAGCAGACCTCAGTGCAAGAAAGAGTCTTTCCAACACTGATAAGCACAAAGGCCAACTTTGACATTAAAAGGTGTTCAAACAAATACAAGATATTAACAATAAGCAGACCTCAGTGCAAGAAAGAGTCTTTCCAACACTGATAAGCACAGAGGCCAACTTTGACATTAAAAGGTGTAAGAACAAGTACAAGATATTTACAATAAGCAGACCTCAGTGCAAGAAAGAGGCTTTCCAACACTGAATAAGCACAGAGGCCAACTTTGACATGAAAAGGTGTTCAAACAAGTACAAGATGTTCACAATAAGCAGGCCTCAGTGCAAGAAAGAGTCTTTCCAACACTGAAAATTGAAAGAGGCCAACTTTGACATTAAAAGGTGTAAAAACAAGTACAAGATATTTACAATAAGCAGACCTCAGTGCAAGAAAGAGTCTTTCCAACACTGAAAATTGAAAGAGGCCAACTTTGACATTAAAAGGTGTAAAAACAAGTACAAGATATTTACAATAAGCAGACCTCAGTGCAAGAAAGAGTCTTTCCAACACTGAAAAAGCACAAAGGCCAACTTTGACATTAAAAGGTGTAAGAACAAGTACAAGATATTTACAATAAGCAAACCTCAGTGCAAGAAAGAGTCTTTCCAACACTGATAAGCACAGAGGCCAACTTTGACATTAAAAGGTGTAAGAACAAGTACAAGATATTTACAATAAGCAGACCTCAGTGCAAGAAAGAGGCTTTCCAACACTGAATAAGCACAGAGGCCAACTTTGACATGAAAAGGTGTTCAAACAAGTACAAGATGTTCACAATAAGCAAACCTCAGTGCAAGAAAGAGTCTTTCCAACACTGAAAATTGAAAGAGGCCAACTTTGACATTAAAAGGTGTAAAAACAAGTACAAGATATTTACAATAAGCAGACCTCAGTGCAAGAAAGAGTCTTTCCAACACTGATAAGCACAGAGGCCAACTTTGGCATTAAAAGGTGTTAAAAACAAGTACAAGATATTTACAATAAGCAGACCTCAGTGCAAGAAAGAGTCTTTCCAACACTGATAAGCACAGAGGCCAACTTTGACATTAAAAGGTGTAAAAACAAGTACAAGATATTTACAATAAGCAGACCTCAGTGCAAGAAAGAGTCTTTCCAACACTGATAAGCACAGAGGCCAACTTTGACATTAAAAGGTGTAAAAACAAGTACAAGATATTTACAATAAGCAGACCTCAGTGCAAGAAAGAGTCTTTCCAACACTGATAAGCACAGAGGCCAACTTTGACATTAAAAGGTGTTCAAACAAATACAAGATATTAACAATAAGCAGACCTCAGTGCAAGAAAGAGGCTTTCCAACACTGATAAGCACAAAGGCCGACTTTGACATGAAAAGGTGTAAAAACAAGTACAAGATATTTACAATAAGCAGACCTCAGTGCAAGAAAGAGGCTTTCCACCACTAAATAAGCACAGAGGCCAACTTTGACATTAAAAGGTGTTCAAACAAGTACAAGATATTTACAATAAGCAGACCTCAGTGCAAGAAAGAGTCTTTCCAACACTGAAAATTGAAAGAGGCCAACTTTGACATTAAAAGGTGTAAAAACAAGTACAAGATATTTACAATAAGCAGACCTCAGTGCAAGAAAGAGTCTGTCCAACACTGAAAAATCACAGAGGCCAACTTTGACATGAAAAGGTGTTCAAACAAGTACAAGATGTTCACAATAAGCAGGCCTCAGTGCAAGAAAAAGAGCTTCCAACACGGGAAAATCACAGAGGCCAACTTTGACATGAAAAGGTGTTCAAACAAGTACAAGATATTTACAATAAGCAGACCTCAGTGCAAGAAAGAGTCTTTCCAACACTGATAAGCACAGAGGCCAACTTTGACATTAAAAGGTGTAAAAACAAGTACAAGATATTTACAATAAGCAGACCTCAGTGCAAGAAAGAGTCTTTCCAACACTGATAAGCACAGAGGCCAACTTTGACATTAAAAGGTGTTCAAACAAATACAAGATATTAACAATAAGCAGACCTCAGTGCAAGAAAGAGTCTTTCCAACACTGAAAAAGCACAGAGGCCAACTTTGACATTAAAAGGTGTAAGAACAAGTACAAGATATTTACAATAAGCAAACCTCAGTGCAAGAAAGAGTCTTTCCAACACTAATAAGCACAGAGGCCAACTTTGACATTAAAAGGTGTAAAAACAAGTACAAGATATTTACAATTAGCAGACCTCAGTGCAAGAAAGAGTCTTTCCAACACTGATGAGCACAGAGGCCAACTTTGACATTAAAAGGTGTAAAAACAAGTACAAGATATTTACAATAAGCAGACCTCAGTGCAAGAAAGAGTCTTTCCAACACGGAAAAATCACAGAGGCCAACTTTGACATGAAAAGGTGTTCAAACAAGTACAAGATATTCACAATAAGCAGACCTCAGTGCAAGAAAGAGTCTTTCCAACACTGATAAGCACAGAGGCCAACTTTGACATTAAAAGGTGTTCAAACAAGTACAAGATATTTACAATAAGCAGACCTCAGTGCAAGAAAGAGTCTTTCCAACACTGAAAATTGAAAGAGGCCAACTTTGACATTAAAAGGTGTAAAAACAAGTACAAGATATTTACAATAAACAGACCTCAGTGCAAGAAAGAGTCTTTCCAACACTGATGAGCACAGAGGCCAACTTTGACATTAAGAGGTGTTCAAACAAGTACAAGATATTTACAATAAGCAGACCTCAGTGCAAGAAAGAGTCTTTCCAACACTGATAAGCACAAAGGCCAACTTTGACATTAAAAGGTGTTCAAACAAATACAAGATATTAACAATAAGCAGACCTCAGTGCAAGAAAGAGTCTTTCCAACACTGATAAGCACAGAGGCCAACTTTGACATTAAAAGGTGTAAGAACAAGTACAAGATATTTACAATAAGCAGACCTCAGTGCAAGAAAGAGGCTTTCCAACACTGAATAAGCACAGAGGCCAACTTTGACATGAAAAGGTGTTCAAACAAGTACAAGATGTTCACAATAAGCAGGCCTCAGTGCAAGAAAGAGTCTTTCCAACACTGAAAATTGAAAGAGGCCAACTTTGACATTAAAAGGTGTAAAAACAAGTACAAGATATTTACAATAAGCAGACCTCAGTGCAAGAAAGAGTCTTTCCAACACTGAAAAAGCACAAAGGCCAACTTTGACATTAAAAGGTGTAAGAACAAGTACAAGATATTTACAATAAGCAAACCTCAGTGCAAGAAAGAGTCTTTCCAACACTGATAAGCACAGAGGCCAACTTTGACATTAAAAGGTGTAAGAACAAGTACAAGATATTTACAATAAGCAGACCTCAGTGCAAGAAAGAGGCTTTCCAACACTGAATAAGCACAGAGGCCAACTTTGACATGAAAAGGTGTTCAAACAAGTACAAGATGTTCACAATAAGCAAACCTCAGTGCAAGAAAGAGTCTTTCCAACACTGAAAATTGAAAGAGGCCAACTTTGACATTAAAAGGTGTAAAAACAAGTACAAGATATTTACAATAAGCAGACCTCAGTGCAAGAAAGAGTCTTTCCAACACTGAAAAAGCACAGAGGCCAACTTTGACATTAAAAGGTGTTCAAACAAGTACAAGATATTTATAATAAGCAGACCTCAGTGCAAGAAAGAGTCTTTCCAACACTGATAAGCACAGAGGCCAACTTTGACATTAAAAGGTGTAAAAACAAGTACAAGATATTTACAATAAGCAGACCTCAGTGCAAGAAAGAGTCTTTCCAACACGGAAAAATCACAGAGGCCAACTTTGACATGAAAAGGTGTTCAAACAAGTACAAGATATTTACAATAAGCAGACCTCAGTGCAAGAAAGAGTCTTTCCAACACTGATAAGCACAGAGGCCAACTTTGACATTAAAAGGTGTAAAAACAAGTACAAGATATTTACAATAAGCAGACCTCAGTGCAAGAAAGAGTCTTTCCAACACTGATAAGCACAGAGGCCAACTTTGACATTAAAAGGTGTTCAAACAAATACAAGATATTAACAATAAGCAGACCTCAGTGCAAGAAAGAGTCTTTCCAACACTGATAAGCACAGAGGCCAACTTTGACATTAAAAGGTGTAAAAACAAGTACAAGATATTTACAATAAGCAGACCTCAGTGCAAGAAAGAGTCTTTCCAACACGGAAAAATCACAGAGGCCAACTTTGACATGAAAAGGTGTTCAAACAAGTACAAGATATTCACAATAAGCAGACCTCAGTGCAAGAAAGAGTCTTTCCAACACTGATAAGCACAGAGGCCAACTTTGACATTAAAAGGTGTTCAAACAAGTACAAGATATTTACAATAAGCAGACCTCAGTGCAAGAAAGAGTCTTTCCAACACTGAAAATTGAAAGAGGCCAACTTTGACATTAAAAGGTGTAAAAACAAGTACAAGATATTTACAATAAACAGACCTCAGTGCAAGAAAGAGTCTTTCCAACACTGATGAGCACAGAGGCCAACTTTGACATTAAAAGGTGTTCAAACAAGTACAAGATATTTACAATAAGCAGACCTCAGTGCAAGAAAGAGTCTTTCCAACACTGATAAGCACAAAGGCCAACTTTGACATTAAAAGGTGTTCAAACAAATACAAGATATTAACAATAAGCAGACCTCAGTGCAAGAAAGAGTCTTTCCAACACTGATAAGCACAGAGGCCAACTTTGACATTAAAAGGTGTAAGAACAAGTACAAGATATTTACAATAAGCAGACCTCAGTGCAAGAAAGAGGCTTTCCAACACTGAATAAGCACAGAGGCCAACTTTGACATGAAAAGGTGTTCAAACAAGTACAAGATGTTCACAATAAGCAGGCCTCAGTGCAAGAAAGAGTCTTTCCAACACTGAAAATTGAAAGAGGCCAACTTTGACATTAAAAGGTGTAAAAACAAGTACAAGATATTTACAATAAGCAGACCTCAGTGCAAGAAAGAGTCTTTCCAACACTGAAAATTGAAAGAGGCCAACTTTGACATTAAAAGGTGTAAAAACAAGTACAAGATATTTACAATAAGCAGACCTCAGTGCAAGAAAGAGTCTTTCCAACACTGAAAAAGCACAAAGGCCAACTTTGACATTAAAAGGTGTAAGAACAAGTACAAGATATTTACAATAAGCAAACCTCAGTGCAAGAAAGAGTCTTTCCAACACTGATAAGCACAGAGGCCAACTTTGACATTAAAAGGTGTAAAAACAAGTACAAGATATTTACAATAAGCAGACCTCAGTGCAAGAAAGAGTCTTTCCAACACTGATAAGCACAGAGGCCAACTTTGACATTAAAAGGTGTAAAAACAAGTACAAGATATTTACAATAAGCAAACCTCAGTGCAAGAAAGAGTCTTTCCAACACTGAAAATTGAAAGAGGCCAACTTTGACATTAAAAGGTGTAAAAACAAGTACAAGATATTTACAATAAGCAGACCTCAGTGCAAGAAAGAGTCTTTCCAACACTGATAAGCACAGAGGCCAACTTTGGCATTAAAAGGTGTTAAAAACAAGTACAAGATATTTACAATAAGCAGACCTCAGTGCAAGAAAGAGTCTTTCCAACACTGATAAGCACAGAGGCCAACTTTGACATTAAAAGGTGTAAAAACAAGTACAAGATATTTACAATAAGCAGACCTCAGTGCAAGAAAGAGTCTTTCCAACACTGATAAGCACAGAGGCCAACTTTGACATTAAAAGGTGTAAAAACAAGTACAAGATATTTACAATAAGCAGACCTCAGTGCAAGAAAGAGTCTTTCCAACACTGATAAGCACAGAGGCCAACTTTGACATTAAAAGGTGTTCAAACAAATACAAGATATTAACAATAAGCAGACCTCAGTGCAAGAAAGAGGCTTTCCAACACTGATAAGCACAAAGGCCGACTTTGACATGAAAAGGTGTAAAAACAAGTACAAGATATTTACAATAAGCAGACCTCAGTGCAAGAAAGAGGCTTTCCACCACTAAATAAGCACAGAGGCCAACTTTGACATTAAAAGGTGTTCAAACAAGTACAAGATATTTACAATAAGCAGACCTCAGTGCAAGAAAGAGTCTTTCCAACACTGAAAATTGAAAGAGGCCAACTTTGACATTAAAAGGTGTAAAAACAAGTACAAGATATTTACAATAAGCAGACCTCAGTGCAAGAAAGAGTCTGTCCAACACTGAAAAATCACAGAGGCCAACTTTGACATGAAAAGGTGTTCAAACAAGTACAAGATGTTCACAATAAGCAGGCCTCAGTGCAAGAAAAAGAGCTTCCAACACGGGAAAATCACAGAGGCCAACTTTGACATGAAAAGGTGTTCAAACAAGTACAAGATATTTACAATAAGCAGACCTCAGTGCAAGAAAGAGTCTTTCCAACACTGATAAGCACAGAGGCCAACTTTGACATTAAAAGGTGTAAAAACAAGTACAAGATATTTACAATAAGCAGACCTCAGTGCAAGAAAGAGTCTTTCCAACACTGATAAGCACAGAGGCCAACTTTGACATTAAAAGGTGTTCAAACAAATACAAGATATTAACAATAAGCAGACCTCAGTGCAAGAAAGAGTCTTTCCAACACTGAAAAAGCACAGAGGCCAACTTTGACATTAAAAGGTGTAAGAACAAGTACAAGATATTTACAATAAGCAGACCTCAGTGCAAGAAAGAGTCTTTCCAACACTAATAAGCACAGAGGCCAACTTTGACATTAAAAGGTGTAAAAACAAGTACAAGATATTTACAATTAGCAGACCTCAGTGCAAGAAAGAGTCTTTCCAACACTGATGAGCACAGAGGCCAACTTTGACATTAAAAGGTGTAAAAACAAGTACAAGATATTTACAATAAGCAGACCTCAGTGCAAGAAAGAGTCTTTCCAACACGGAAAAATCACAGAGGCCAACTTTGACATGAAAAGGTGTTCAAACAAGTACAAGATATTCACAATAAGCAGACCTCAGTGCAAGAAAGAGTCTTTCCAACACTGATAAGCACAGAGGCCAACTTTGACATTAAAAGGTGTTCAAACAAGTACAAGATATTTACAATAAGCAGACCTCAGTGCAAGAAAGAGTCTTTCCAACACTGAAAATTGAAAGAGGCCAACTTTGACATTAAAAGGTGTAAAAACAAGTACAAGATATTTACAATAAACAGACCTCAGTGCAAGAAAGAGTCTTTCCAACACTGATGAGCACAGAGGCCAACTTTGACATTAAGAGGTGTTCAAACAAGTACAAGATATTTACAATAAGCAGACCTCAGTGCAAGAAAGAGTCTTTCCAACACTGATAAGCACAAAGGCCAACTTTGACATTAAAAGGTGTTCAAACAAATACAAGATATTAACAATAAGCAGACCTCAGTGCAAGAAAGAGTCTTTCCAACACTGATAAGCACAGAGGCCAACTTTGACATTAAAAGGTGTAAGAACAAGTACAAGATATTTACAATAAGCAGACCTCAGTGCAAGAAAGAGGCTTTCCAACACTGAATAAGCACAGAGGCCAACTTTGACATGAAAAGGTGTTCAAACAAGTACAAGATGTTCACAATAAGCAGGCCTCAGTGCAAGAAAGAGTCTTTCCAACACTGAAAATTGAAAGAGGCCAACTTTGACATTAAAAGGTGTAAAAACAAGTACAAGATATTTACAATAAGCAGACCTCAGTGCAAGAAAGAGTCTTTCCAACACTGAAAAAGCACAAAGGCCAACTTTGACATTAAAAGGTGTAAGAACAAGTACAAGATATTTACAATAAGCAAACCTCAGTGCAAGAAAGAGTCTTTCCAACACTGATAAGCACAGAGGCCAACTTTGACATTAAAAGGTGTAAGAACAAGTACAAGATATTTACAATAAGCAGACCTCAGTGCAAGAAAGAGTCTTTCCAACACTGAAAAAGCACAAAGGCCAACTTTGACATTAAAAGGTGTAAGAACAAGTACAAGATATTTACAATAAGCAAACCTCAGTGCAAGAAAGAGTCTTTCCAACACTGAAAATTGAAAGAGGCCAACTTTGACATTAAAAGGTGTAAAAACAAGTACAAGATATTTACAATAAGCAGACCTCAGTGCAAGAAAGAGTCTTTCCAACACTGAAAAAGCACAGAGGCCAACTTTGACATTAAAAGGTGTTCAAACAAGTACAAGATATTTACAATAAGCAGACCTCAGTGCAAGAAAGAGTCTTTCCAACACTGATAAGCACAGAGGCCAACTTTGACATTAAAAGGTGTTCAAACAAATACAAGATATTTACAATAAGCAGACCTCAGTGCAAGAAAGAGTCTTTCCAACACTGATAAGCACAGAGGCCAACTTTGACATTAAAAGGTGTAAAAACAAGTACAAGATATTTACAATAAGCAGACCTCAGTGCAAGAAAGAGGCTTTCCACCACTAAATAAGCACAGAGGCCAACTTTGACATTAAAAGGTGTTCAAACAAGTACAAGATATTTACAATAAGCAGACCTCAGTGCAAGAAAGAGTCTTTCCAACACTGAAAATTGAAAGAGGCCAACTTTGACATTAAAAGGTGTAAAAACAAGTACAAGATATTTACAATAAGCAGACCTCAGTGCAAGAAAGAGTCTGTCCAACACTGAAAAATCACAGAGGCCAACTTTGACATGAAAAGGTGTTCAAACAAGTACAAGATGTTCACAATAAGCAGGCCTCAGTGCAAGAAAAAGAGCTTCCAACACGGGAAAATCACAGAGGCCAACTTTGACATGAAAAGGTGTTCAAACAAGTACAAGATATTTACAATAAGCAGACCTCAGTGCAAGAAAGAGTCTTTCCAACACTGATAAGCACAGAGGCCAACTTTGACATTAAAAGGTGTTCAAACAAATACAAGATATTAACAATAAGCAGACCTCAGTGCAAGAAAGAGTCTTTCCAACACGGAAAAATCACAGAGGCCAACTTTGACATGAAAAGGTGTTCAAACAAGTACAAGATATTTACAATAAGCAGACCTCAGTGCAAGAAAGAGTCTTTCCAACACTGATAAGCACAGAGGCCAACTTTGACATTAAAAGGTGTAAAAACAAGTACAAGATATTTACAATAAGCAGACCTCAGTGCAAGAAAGAGTCTTTCCAACACTGATAAGCACAGAGGCCAACTTTGACATTAAAAGGTGTAAAAACAAGTACAAGATATTTACAATAAGCAGACCTCAGTGCAAGAAAGAGTCTTTCCAACACGGAAAAATCACAGAGGCCAACTTTGACATGAAAAGGTGTTCAAACAAGTACAAGATATTTACAATAAGCAGACCTCAGTGCAAGAAAGAGTCTTTCCAACACTGATAAGCACAGAGGCCAACTTTGACATTAAAAGGTGTAAAAACAAGTACAAGATATTTACAATAAGCAGACCTCAGTGCAAGAAAGAGTCTTTCCAACACTGATAAGCACAGAGGCCAACTTTGACATTAAAAGGTGTTCAAACAAATACAAGATATTAACAATAAGCAGACCTCAGTGCAAGAAAGAGTCTTTCCAACACTGATAAGCACAGAGGCCAACTTTGACATTAAAAGGTGTAAAAACAAGTACAAGATATTTACAATTAGCAGACCTCAGTGCAAGAAAGAGTCTTTCCAACACGGAAAAATCACAGAGGCCAACTTTGACATGAAAAGGTGTTCAAACAAGTACAAGATATTCACAATAAGCAGACCTCAGTGCAAGAAAGAGTCTTTCCAACACTGATAAGCACAGAGGCCAACTTTGACATTAAAAGGTGTTCAAACAAGTACAAGATATTTACAATAAGCAGACCTCAGTGCAAGAAAGAGTCTTTCCAACACTGAAAATTGAAAGAGGCCAACTTTGACATTAAAAGGTGTAAAAACAAGTACAAGATATTTACAATAAACAGACCTCAGTGCAAGAAAGAGTCTTTCCAACACTGATGAGCACAGAGGCCAACTTTGACATTAAGAGGTGTTCAAACAAGTACAAGATATTTACAATAAGCAGACCTCAGTGCAAGAAAGAGTCTTTCCAACACTGATAAGCACAAAGGCCAACTTTGACATTAAAAGGTGTTCAAACAAATACAAGATATTAACAATAAGCAGACCTCAGTGCAAGAAAGAGTCTTTCCAACACTGATAAGCACAGAGGCCAACTTTGACATTAAAAGGTGTAAGAACAAGTACAAGATATTTACAATAAGCAGACCTCAGTGCAAGAAAGAGGCTTTCCAACACTGAATAAGCACAGAGGCCAACTTTGACATGAAAAGGTGTTCAAACAAGTACAAGATGTTCACAATAAGCAGGCCTCAGTGCAAGAAAGAGTCTTTCCAACACTGAAAATTGAAAGAGGCCAACTTTGACATTAAAAGGTGTAAAAACAAGTACAAGATATTTACAATAAGCAGACCTCAGTGCAAGAAAGAGTCTTTCCAACACTGAAAATTGAAAGAGGCCAACTTTGACATTAAAAGGTGTAAAAACAAGTACAAGATATTTACAATAAGCAGACCTCAGTGCAAGAAAGAGTCTTTCCAACACTGAAAAAGCACAAAGGCCAACTTTGACATTAAAAGGTGTAAGAACAAGTACAAGATATTTACAATAAGCAAACCTCAGTGCAAGAAAGAGTCTTTCCAACACTGATAAGCACAGAGGCCAACTTTGACATTAAAAGGTGTAAGAACAAGTACAAGATATTTACAATAAGCAGACCTCAGTGCAAGAAAGAGGCTTTCCAACACTGAATAAGCACAGAGGCCAACTTTGACATGAAAAGGTGTTCAAACAAGTACAAGATGTTCACAATAAGCAAACCTCAGTGCAAGAAAGAGTCTTTCCAACACTGAAAATTGAAAGAGGCCAACTTTGACATTAAAAGGTGTAAAAACAAGTACAAGATATTTACAATAAGCAGACCTCAGTGCAAGAAAGAGTCTTTCCAACACTGATAAGCACAGAGGCCAACTTTGGCATTAAAAGGTGTTAAAAACAAGTACAAGATATTTACAATAAGCAGACCTCAGTGCAAGAAAGAGTCTTTCCAACACTGATAAGCACAGAGGCCAACTTTGACATTAAAAGGTGTAAAAACAAGTACAAGATATTTACAATAAGCAGACCTCAGTGCAAGAAAGAGTCTTTCCAACACTGATAAGCACAGAGGCCAACTTTGACATTAAAAGGTGTAAAAACAAGTACAAGATATTTACAATAAGCAGACCTCAGTGCAAGAAAGAGTCTTTCCAACACTGATAAGCACAGAGGCCAACTTTGACATTAAAAGGTGTTCAAACAAATACAAGATATTAACAATAAGCAGACCTCAGTGCAAGAAAGAGGCTTTCCAACACTGATAAGCACAAAGGCCGACTTTGACATGAAAAGGTGTAAAAACAAGTACAAGATATTTACAATAAGCAGACCTCAGTGCAAGAAAGAGGCTTTCCACCACTAAATAAGCACAGAGGCCAACTTTGACATTAAAAGGTGTTCAAACAAGTACAAGATATTTACAATAAGCAGACCTCAGTGCAAGAAAGAGTCTTTCCAACACTGAAAATTGAAAGAGGCCAACTTTGACATTAAAAGGTGTAAAAACAAGTACAAGATATTTACAATAAGCAGACCTCAGTGCAAGAAAGAGTCTGTCCAACACTGAAAAATCACAGAGGCCAACTTTGACATGAAAAGGTGTTCAAACAAGTACAAGATGTTCACAATAAGCAGGCCTCAGTGCAAGAAAAAGAGCTTCCAACACGGGAAAATCACAGAGGCCAACTTTGACATGAAAAGGTGTTCAAACAAGTACAAGATATTTACAATAAGCAGACCTCAGTGCAAGAAAGAGTCTTTCCAACACTGATAAGCACAGAGGCCAACTTTGACATTAAAAGGTGTAAAAACAAGTACAAGATATTTACAATAAGCAGACCTCAGTGCAAGAAAGAGTCTTTCCAACACTGATAAGCACAGAGGCCAACTTTGACATTAAAAGGTGTTCAAACAAATACAAGATATTAACAATAAGCAGACCTCAGTGCAAGAAAGAGTCTTTCCAACACTGAAAAAGCACAGAGGCCAACTTTGACATTAAAAGGTGTAAGAACAAGTACAAGATATTTACAATAAGCAAACCTCAGTGCAAGAAAGAGTCTTTCCAACACTAATAAGCACAGAGGCCAACTTTGACATTAAAAGGTGTAAAAACAAGTACAAGATATTTACAATTAGCAGACCTCAGTGCAAGAAAGAGTCTTTCCAACACTGATGAGCACAGAGGCCAACTTTGACATTAAAAGGTGTAAAAACAAGTACAAGATATTTACAATAAGCAGACCTCAGTGCAAGAAAGAGTCTTTCCAACACGGAAAAATCACAGAGGCCAACTTTGACATGAAAAGGTGTTCAAACAAGTACAAGATATTCACAATAAGCAGACCTCAGTGCAAGAAAGAGTCTTTCCAACACTGATAAGCACAGAGGCCAACTTTGACATTAAAAGGTGTTCAAACAAGTACAAGATATTTACAATAAGCAGACCTCAGTGCAAGAAAGAGTCTTTCCAACACTGAAAATTGAAAGAGGCCAACTTTGACATTAAAAGGTGTAAAAACAAGTACAAGATATTTACAATAAACAGACCTCAGTGCAAGAAAGAGTCTTTCCAACACTGATGAGCACAGAGGCCAACTTTGACATTAAGAGGTGTTCAAACAAGTACAAGATATTTACAATAAGCAGACCTCAGTGCAAGAAAGAGTCTTTCCAACACTGATAAGCACAAAGGCCAACTTTGACATTAAAAGGTGTTCAAACAAATACAAGATATTAACAATAAGCAGACCTCAGTGCAAGAAAGAGTCTTTCCAACACTGATAAGCACAGAGGCCAACTTTGACATTAAAAGGTGTAAGAACAAGTACAAGATATTTACAATAAGCAGACCTCAGTGCAAGAAAGAGGCTTTCCAACACTGAATAAGCACAGAGGCCAACTTTGACATGAAAAGGTGTTCAAACAAGTACAAGATGTTCACAATAAGCAGGCCTCAGTGCAAGAAAGAGTCTTTCCAACACTGAAAATTGAAAGAGGCCAACTTTGACATTAAAAGGTGTAAAAACAAGTACAAGATATTTACAATAAGCAGACCTCAGTGCAAGAAAGAGTCTTTCCAACACTGAAAAAGCACAAAGGCCAACTTTGACATTAAAAGGTGTAAGAACAAGTACAAGATATTTACAATAAGCAAACCTCAGTGCAAGAAAGAGTCTTTCCAACACTGATAAGCACAGAGGCCAACTTTGACATTAAAAGGTGTAAGAACAAGTACAAGATATTTACAATAAGCAGACCTCAGTGCAAGAAAGAGGCTTTCCAACACTGAATAAGCACAGAGGCCAACTTTGACATGAAAAGGTGTTCAAACAAGTACAAGATGTTCACAATAAGCAAACCTCAGTGCAAGAAAGAGTCTTTCCAACACTGAAAATTGAAAGAGGCCAACTTTGACATTAAAAGGTGTAAAAACAAGTACAAGATATTTACAATAAGCAGACCTCAGTGCAAGAAAGAGTCTTTCCAACACTGAAAAAGCACAGAGGCCAACTTTGACATTAAAAGGTGTTCAAACAAGTACAAGATATTTATAATAAGCAGACCTCAGTGCAAGAAAGAGTCTTTCCAACACTGAAAATTGAAAGAGGCCAACTTTGACATTAAAAGGTGTAAAAACAAGTACAAGATATTTACAATAAGCAGACCTCAGTGCAAGAAAGAGTCTTTCCAACACTGATAAGCACAGAGGCCAACTTTGACATTAAAAGGTGTTCAAACAAATACAAGATATTTACAATAAGCAGACCTCAGTGCAAGAAAGAGTCTTTCCAACACTGATAAGCACAGAGGCCAACTTTGACATTAAAAGGTGTAAAAACAAGTACAAGATATTTACAATAAGCAGACCTCAGTGCAAGAAAGAGGCTTTCCACCACTAAATAAGCACAGAGGCCAACTTTGACATTAAAAGGTGTTCAAACAAGTACAAGATATTTACAATAAGCAGACCTCAGTGCAAGAAAGAGTCTTTCCAACACTGAAAATTGAAAGAGGCCAACTTTGACATTAAAAGGTGTAAAAACAAGTACAAGATATTTACAATAAGCAGACCTCAGTGCAAGAAAGAGTCTGTCCAACACTGAAAAATCACAGAGGCCAACTTTGACATGAAAAGGTGTTCAAACAAGTACAAGATGTTCACAATAAGCAGGCCTCAGTGCAAGAAAAAGAGCTTCCAACACGGGAAAATCACAGAGGCCAACTTTGACATGAAAAGGTGTTCAAACAAGTACAAGATATTTACAATAAGCAGACCTCAGTGCAAGAAAGAGTCTTTCCAACACTGATAAGCACAGAGGCCAACTTTGACATTAAAAGGTGTTCAAACAAATACAAGATATTAACAATAAGCAGACCTCAGTGCAAGAAAGAGTCTTTCCAACACGGAAAAATCACAGAGGCCAACTTTGACATGAAAAGGTGTTCAAACAAGTACAAGATATTTACAATAAGCAGACCTCAGTGCAAGAAAGAGTCTTTCCAACACTGATAAGCACAGAGGCCAACTTTGACATTAAAAGGTGTAAAAACAAGTACAAGATATTTACAATAAGCAGACCTCAGTGCAAGAAAGAGTCTTTCCAACACTGATAAGCACAGAGGCCAACTTTGACATTAAAAGGTGTAAGAACAAGTACAAGATATTTACAATTAGCAGACCTCAGTGCAAGAAAGAGTCTTTCCAACACTGATGAGCACAGAGGCCAACTTTGACATTAAAAGGTGTAAAAACAAGTACAAGATATTTACAATAAGCAGACCTCAGTGCAAGAAAGAGTCTTTCCAACACGGAAAAATCACAGAGGCCAACTTTGACATGAAAAGGTGTTCAAACAAGTACAAGATATTCACAATAAGCAGACCTCAGTGCAAGAAAGAGTCTTTCCAACACTGATAAGCACAGAGGCCAACTTTGACATTAAAAGGTGTTCAAACAAGTACAAGATATTTACAATAAGCAGACCTCAGTGCAAGAAAGAGTCTTTCCAACACTGAAAATTGAAAGAGGCCAACTTTGACATTAAAAGGTGTAAAAACAAGTACAAGATATTTACAATAAACAGACCTCAGTGCAAGAAAGAGTCTTTCCAACACTGATGAGCACAGAGGCCAACTTTGACATTAAGAGGTGTTCAAACAAGTACAAGATATTTACAATAAGCAGACCTCAGTGCAAGAAAGAGTCTTTCCAACACTGATAAGCACAAAGGCCAACTTTGACATTAAAAGGTGTTCAAACAAATACAAGATATTAACAATAAGCAGACCTCAGTGCAAGAAAGAGTCTTTCCAACACTGATAAGCACAGAGGCCAACTTTGACATTAAAAGGTGTTCAAACAAGTACAAGATGTTCACAATAAGCAGGCCTCAGTGCAAGAAAGAGTCTTTCCAACACTGAAAATTGAAAGAGGCCAACTTTGACATTAAAAGGTGTAAAAACAAGTACAAGATATTTACAATAAGCAGACCTCAGTGCAAGAAAGAGTCTTTCCAACACTGAAAATTGAAAGAGGCCAACTTTGACATTAAAAGGTGTAAAAACAAGTACAAGATATTTACAATAAGCAGACCTCAGTGCAAGAAAGAGTCTTTCCAACACTGAAAAAGCACAAAGGCCAACTTTGACATTAAAAGGTGTAAGAACAAGTACAAGATATTTACAATAAGCAAACCTCAGTGCAAGAAAGAGTCTTTCCAACACTGATAAGCACAGAGGCCAACTTTGACATGAAAAGGTGTTCAAACAAGTACAAGATATTTACAATAAGCAGACCTCAGTGCAAGAAAGAGTCTTTCCAACACTGATAAGCACAGAGGCCAACTTTGGCATTAAAAGGTGTTAAAAACAAGTACAAGATATTTACAATAAGCAGACCTCAGTGCAAGAAAGAGTCTTTCCAACACTGCTAAGCACAGAGGCCAACTTTGACATTAAAAGGTGTAAAAACAAGTACAAGATATTCACAATAAGCAGACCTCAGTGCAAGAAAGAGTCTTTCCAACACTGCTAAGCACAGAGGCCAACTTTGACATTAAAAGGTGTAAAAACAAGTACAAGATATTTACAATAAGCAGACCTCAGTGCAAGAAAGAGTCTTTCCAACACTGATAAGCACAGAGGCCAACTTTGACATTAAAAGGTGTTCAAACAAGTACAAGATATTTACAATAAGCAGACCTCAGTGCAAGAAAGAGTCTTTCCAACACTGAAAATTGAAAGAGGCCAACTTTGACATTAAAAGGTGTAAAAACAAGTACAAGATATTTACAATAAGCAGACCTCAGTGCAAGAAAGAGTCTGTCCAACACTGAAAAATCACAGAGGCCAACTTTGACATGAAAAGGTGTTCAAACAAGTACAAGATGTTCACAATAAGCAGGCCTCAGTGCAAGAAAAAGAGCTTCCAACACGGGAAAATCACAGAGGCCAACTTTGACATGAAAAGGTGTTCAAACAAGTACAAGATATTTACAATAAGCAGACCTCAGTGCAAGAAAGAGGCTTTCCAACACTGAATAAGCACAAAGGCCAACTTTGACATGAAAAGGTGTTCAAACAAGTACAAGATGTTCACAATAAGCAGGCCTCAGTGCAAGAAAGAGTCTTTCCAACACTGAAAATTGAAAGAGGCCAACTTTGACATTAAAAGGTGTAAAAACAAGTACAAGATATTTACAATAAGCAGACCTCAGTGCAAGAAAGAGTCTTTCCAACACTGAAAATTGAAAGAGGCCAACTTTGACATTAAAAGGTGTAAAAACAAGTACAAGATATTTACAATAAGCAGACCTCAGTGCAAGAAAGAGTCTTTCCAACACTGAAAAAGCACAAAGGCCAACTTTGACATGAAAAGGTGTAAAAACAAGTACAAGATATTTACAATAAGCAGACCTCAGTGCAAGAAAGAGTCTTTCCAACACTGAAAAAGCACAAAGGCCAACTTTGACATTAAAAGGTGTAAGAACAAGTACAAGATATTTACAATAAGCAAACCTCAGTGCAAGAAAGAGTCTTTCCAACACTGATAAGCACAGAGGCCAACTTTGACATGAAAAGGTGTTCAAACAAGTACAAGATATTTACAATAAGCAGACCTCAGTGCAAGAAAGAGTCTTTCCAACACTGATAAGCACAGAGGCCAACTTTGGCATTAAAATGTGTTAAAAACAAGTACAAGATATTTACAATAAGCAGACCTCAGTGCAAGAAAGAGTCTTTCCAACACTGCTAAGCACAGAGGCCAACTTTGACATTAAAAGGTGTAAAAACAAGTACAAGATATTCACAATAAGCAGACCTCAGTGCAAGAAAGAGTCTTTCCAACACTGCTAAGCACAGAGGCCAACTTTGACATTAAAAGGTGTAAAAACAAGTACAAGATATTTACAATAAGCAGACCTCAGTGCAAGAAAGAGTCTTTCCAACACTGATAAGCACAGAGGCCAACTTTGACATTAAAAGGTGTTCAAACAAATACAAGATATTTACAATAAGCAGACCTCAGTGCAAGAAAGAGTCTTTCCAACACTGATAAGCACAGAGGCCAACTTTGACATTAAAAGGTGTAAAAACAAGTACAAGATATTTACAATAAGCAGACCTCAGTGCAAGAAAGAGTCTTTCCAACACTGATAAGCACAGAGGCCAACTTTGACATTAAAAGGTGTTCAAACAAATACAAGATATTAACAATAAGCAGACCTCAGTGCAAGAAAGAGGCTTTCCAACACTGATAAGCACAAAGGCCGACTTTGACATGAAAAGGTGTAAAAACAAGTACAAGATATTTACAATAAGCAGACCTCAGTGCAAGAAAGAGGCTTTCCACCACTAAATAAGCACAGAGGCCAACTTTGACATTAAAAGGTGTTCAAACAAGTACAAGATATTTACAATAAGCAGACCTCAGTGCAAGAAAGAGTCTGTCCAACACTGAAAAATCACAGAGGCCAACTTTGACATGAAAAGGTGTTCAAACAAGTACAAGATGTTCACAATAAGCAGGCCTCAGTGCAAGAAAAAGAGCTTCCAACATGGGAAAATCACAGAGGCCAACTTTGACATGAAAAGGTGTTCAAACAAGTACAAGATATTTACAATAAGCAGACCTCAGTGCAAGAAAGAGTCTTTCCAACACTGATAAGCACAGAGGCCAACTTTGACATTAAAAGGTGTTCAAACAAATACAAGATATTAACAATAAGCAGACCTCAGTGCAAGAAAGAGTCTTTCCAACACGGAAAAATCACAGAGGCCAACTTTGACATGAAAAGGTGTTCAAACAAGTACAAGATATTTACAATAAGCAGACCTCAGTGCAAGAAAGAGTCTTTCCAACACTGATAAGCACAGAGGCCAACTTTGACATTAAAAGGTGTAAAAACAAGTACAAGATATTTACAATAAGCAGACCTCAGTGCAAGAAAGAGTCTTTCCAACACTGATAAGCACAGAGGCCAACTTTGACATTAAAAGGTGTAAAAACAAGTACAAGATATTTACAATAAGCAGACCTCAGTGCAAGAAAGAGTCTTTCCAACACTGATAAGCACAGAGGCCAACTTTGACATTAAAAGGTGTTCAAACAAATACAAGATATTAACAATAAGCAGACCTCAGTGCAAGAAAGAGTCTTTCCAACACTGATAAGCACAGAGGCCAACTTTGACATTAAAAGGTGTAAAAACAAGTACAAGATATTTACAATTAGCAGACCTCAGTGCAAGAAAGAGTCTTTCCAACACTGATGAGCACAGAGGCCAACTTTGACATTAAAAGGTGTAAAAACAAGTACAAGATATTTACAATTAGCAGACCTCAGTGCAAGAAAGAGTCTTTCCAACACTGATAAGCACAGAGGCCAACTTTGACATTAAAAGGTGTAAAAACAAGTACAAGATATTTACAATTAGCAGACCTCAGTGCAAGAAAGAGTCTTTCCAACACTGATAAGCACAGAGGCCAACTTTGACATTAAAAGGTGTAAAAACAAGTACAAGATATTTACAATTAGCAGACCTCAGTGCAAGAAAGAGGCTTTCCAACACGGAAAAATCACAGAGGCCAACTTTGACATGAAAAGGTGTTCAAACAAGTACAAGATATTCACAATAAGCAGACCTCAGTGCAAGAAAGAGTCTTTCCAACACTGATAAGCACAGAGGCCAACTTTGACATTAAAAGGTGTTCAAACAAGTACAAGATATTTACAATAAGCAGACCTCAGTGCAAGAAAGAGTCTTTCCAACACTGAAAATTGAAAGAGGCCAACTTTGACATTAAAAGGTGTAAAAACAAGTACAAGATATTTACAATAAACAGACCTCAGTGCAAGAAAGAGTCTTTCCAACACTGATGAGCACAGAGGCCAACTTTGACATTAAGAGGTGTTCAAACAAGTACAAGATATTTACAATAAGCAGACCTCAGTGCAAGAAAGAGTCTTTCCAACACTGATAAGCACAAAGGCCAACTTTGACATTAAAAGGTGTTCAAACAAATACAAGATATTAACAATAAGCAGACCTCAGTGCAAGAAAGAGTCTTTCCAACACTGATAAGCACAGAGGCCAACTTTGACATTAAAAGGTGTAAGAACAAGTACAAGATATTTACAATAAGCAGACCTCAGTGCAAGAAAGAGGCTTTCCAACACTGAATAAGCACAGAGGCCAACTTTGACATGAAAAGGTGTTCAAACAAGTACAAGATGTTCACAATAAGCAGGCCTCAGTGCAAGAAAGAGTCTTTCCAACACTGAAAATTGAAAGAGGCCAACTTTGACATTAAAAGGTGTAAAAACAAGTACAAGATATTTACAATAAGCAGACCTCAGTGCAAGAAAGAGTCTTTCCAACACTGAAAATTGAAAGAGGCCAACTTTGACATTAAAAGGTGTAAAAACAAGTACAAGATATTTACAATAAGCAGACCTCAGTGCAAGAAAGAGTCTTTCCAACACTGAAAAAGCACAAAGGCCAACTTTGACATTAAAAGGTGTAAGAACAAGTACAAGATATTTACAATAAGCAAACCTCAGTGCAAGAAAGAGTCTTTCCAACACTGATAAGCACAGAGGCCAACTTTGACATTAAAAGGTGTTCAAACAAGTACAAGATATTTACAATAAGCAGACCTCAGTGCAAGAAAGAGGCTTTCCAACACTGAATAAGCACAGAGGCCAACTTTGACATGAAAAGGTGTTCAAACAAGTACAAGATGTTCACAATAAGCAAACCTCAGTGCAAGAAAGAGTCTTTCCAACACTGAAAATTGAAAGAGGCCAACTTTGACATTAAAAGGTGTAAAAACAAGTACAAGATATTTACAATAAGCAGACCTCAGTGCAAGAAAGAGTCTTTCCAACACTGATAAGCACAGAGGCCAACTTTGGCATTAAAAGGTGTTAAAAACAAGTACAAGATATTTACAATAAGCAGACCTCAGTGCAAGAAAGAGTCTTTCCAACACTGATAAGCACAGAGGCCAACTTTGACATTAAAAGGTGTTCAAACAAATACAAGATATTAACAATAAGCAGACCTCAGTGCAAGAAAGAGGCTTTCCAACACTGATAAGCACAAAGGCCGACTTTGACATGAAAAGGTGTAAAAACAAGTACAAGATATTTACAATAAGCAGACCTCAGTGCAAGAAAGAGGCTTTCCACCACTAAATAAGCACAGAGGCCAACTTTGACATTAAAAGGTGTTCAAACAAGTACAAGATATTTACAATAAGCAGACCTCAGTGCAAGAAAGAGTCTTTCCAACACTGAAAATTGAAAGAGGCCAACTTTGACATTAAAAGGTGTAAAAACAAGTACAAGATATTTACAATAAGCAGACCTCAGTGCAAGAAAGAGTCTGTCCAACACTGAAAAATCACAGAGGCCAACTTTGACATGAAAAGGTGTTCAAACAAGTACAAGATGTTCACAATAAGCAGGCCTCAGTGCAAGAAAAAGAGCTTCCAACACGGGAAAATCACAGAGGCCAACTTTGACATGAAAAGGTGTTCAAACAAGTACAAGATATTTACAATAAGCAGACCTCAGTGCAAGAAAGAGTCTTTCCAACACTGAAAAAGCACAGAGGCCAACTTTGACATTAAAAGGTGTAAGAACAAGTACAAGATATTTACAATAAGCAAACCTCAGTGCAAGAAAGAGTCTTTCCAACACTAATAAGCACAGAGGCCAACTTTGACATTAAAAGGTGTAAAAACAAGTACAAGATATTTACAATTAGCAGACCTCAGTGCAAGAAAGAGTCTTTCCAACACTGATGAGCACAGAGGCCAACTTTGACATTAAAAGGTGTAAAAACAAGTACAAGATATTTACAATAAGCAGACCTCAGTGCAAGAAAGAGTCTTTCCAACACGGAAAAATCACAGAGGCCAACTTTGACATGAAAAGGTGTTCAAACAAGTACAAGATATTCACAATAAGCAGACCTCAGTGCAAGAAAGAGTCTTTCCAACACTGATAAGCACAGAGGCCAACTTTGACATTAAAAGGTGTTCAAACAAGTACAAGATATTTACAATAAGCAGACCTCAGTGCAAGAAAGAGTCTTTCCAACACTGAAAATTGAAAGAGGCCAACTTTGACATTAAAAGGTGTAAAAACAAGTACAAGATATTTACAATAAACAGACCTCAGTGCAAGAAAGAGTCTTTCCAACACTGATGAGCACAGAGGCCAACTTTGACATTAAGAGGTGTTCAAACAAGTACAAGATATTTACAATAAGCAGACCTCAGTGCAAGAAAGAGTCTTTCCAACACTGATAAGCACAAAGGCCAACTTTGACATTAAAAAGTGTTCAAACAAATACAAGATATTAACAATAAGCAGACCTCAGTGCAAGAAAGAGTCTTTCCAACACTGATAAGCACAGAGGCCAACTTTGACATTAAAAGGTGTAAGAACAAGTACAAGATATTTACAATAAGCAAACCTCAGTGCAAGAAAGAGTCTTTCCAACACTAATAAGCACAGAGGCCAACTTTGACATTAAAAGGTGTAAAAACAAGTACAAGATATTTACAATTAGCAGACCTCAGTGCAAGAAAGAGTCTTTCCAACACTGATGAGCACAGAGGCCAACTTTGACATTAAAAGGTGTAAAAACAAGTACAAGATATTTACAATAAGCAGACCTCAGTGCAAGAAAGAGTCTTTCCAACACGGAAAAATCACAGAGGCCAACTTTGACATGAAAAGGTGTTCAAACAAGTACAAGATATTCACAATAAGCAGACCTCAGTGCAAGAAAGAGTCTTTCCAACACTGATAAGCACAGAGGCCAACTTTGACATTAAAAGGTGTTCAAACAAGTACAAGATATTTACAATAAGCAGACCTCAGTGCAAGAAAGAGTCTTTCCAACACTGAAAATTGAAAGAGGCCAACTTTGACATTAAAAGGTGTAAAAACAAGTACAAGATATTTACAATAAACAGACCTCAGTGCAAGAAAGAGTCTTTCCAACACTGATGAGCACAGAGGCCAACTTTGACATTAAAAGGTGTTCAAACAAATACAAGATATTTACAATAAGCAGACCTCAGTGCAAGAAAGAGTCTTTCCAACACTGATAAGCACAAAGGCCAACTTTGACATTAAAAGGTGTTCAAACAAATACAAGATATTAACAATAAGCAGACCTCAGTGCAAGAAAGAGTCTTTCCAACACTGATAAGCACAGAGGCCAACTTTGACATTAAAAGGTGTAAGAACAAGTACAAGATATTTACAATAAGCAAACCTCAGTGCAAGAAAGAGTCTTTCCAACACTAATAAGCACAGAGGCCAACTTTGACATTAAAAGGTGTAAAAACAAGTACAAGATATTTACAATTAGCAGACCTCAGTGCAAGAAAGAGTCTTTCCAACACTGATGAGCACAGAGGCCAACTTTGACATTAAAAGGTGTAAAAACAAGTACAAGATATTTACAATAAGCAGACCTCAGTGCAAGAAAGAGTCTTTCCAACACGGAAAAATCACAGAGGCCAACTTTGACATGAAAAGGTGTTCAAACAAGTACAAGATATTCACAATAAGCAGACCTCAGTGCAAGAAAGAGTCTTTCCAACACTGATAAGCACAGAGGCCAACTTTGACATTAAAAGGTGTTCAAACAAGTACAAGATATTTACAATAAGCAGACCTCAGTGCAAGAAAGAGTCTTTCCAACACTGATGAGCACAGAGGCCAACTTTGACATTAAAAGGTGTTCAAACAAATACAAGATATTTACAATAAGCAGACCTCAGTGCAAGAAAGAGTCTTTCCAACACTGATAAGCACAAAGGCCAACTTTGACATTAAAAGGTGTTCAAACAAATACAAGATATTAACAATAAGCAGACCTCAGTGCAAGAAAGAGTCTTTCCAACACTGATAAGCACAGAGGCCAACTTTGACATTAAAAGGTGTAAGAACAAGTACAAGATATTTACAATAAGCAGACCTCAGTGCAAGAAAGAGGCTTTCCAACACTGAATAAGCACAGAGGCCAACTTTGACATGAAAAGGTGTTCAAACAAGTACAAGATGTTCACAATAAGCAGGCCTCAGTGCAAGAAAGAGTCTTTCCAACACTGAAAATTGAAAGAGGCCAACTTTGACATTAAAAGGTGTAAAAACAAGTACAAGATATTTACAATAAGCAGACCTCAGTGCAAGAAAGAGTCTTTCCAACACTGAAAATTGAAAGAGGCCAACTTTGACATTAAAAGGTGTAAAAACAAGTACAAGATATTTACAATAAGCAGACCTCAGTGCAAGAAAGAGTCTTTCCAACACTGAAAAAGCACAAAGGCCAACTTTGACATTAAAAGGTGTTCAAACAAGTACAAGATATTTACAATAAGCAAACCTCAGTGCAAGAAAGAGTCTTTCCAACACTGATAAGCACAGAGGCCAACTTTGACATTAAAAGGTGTAAGAACAAGTACAAGATATTTACAATAAGCAGACCTCAGTGCAAGAAAGAGGCTTTCCAACACTGAATAAGCACAGAGGCCAACTTTGACATGAAAAGGTGTTCAAACAAGTACAAGATGTTCACAATAAGCAAACCTCAGTGCAAGAAAGAGTCTTTCCAACACTGAAAATTGAAAGAGGCCAACTTTGACATTAAAAGGTGTAAAAACAAGTACAAGATATTTACAATAAGCAGACCTCAGTGCAAGAAAGAGTCTTTCCAACACTGATAAGCACAGAGGCCAACTTTGGCATTAAAAGGTGTTAAAAACAAGTACAAGATATTTACAATAAGCAGACCTCAGTGCAAGAAAGAGTCTTTCCAACACTGATAAGCACAGAGGCCAACTTTGACATTAAAAGGTGTAAAAACAAGTACAAGATATTTACAATAAGCAGACCTCAGTGCAAGAAAGAGTCTTTCCAACACTGATAAGCACAGAGGCCAACTTTGACATTAAAAGGTGTAAAAACAAGTACAAGATATTTACAATAAGCAGACCTCAGTGCAAGAAAGAGTCTTTCCAACACTGATAAGCACAGAGGCCAACTTTGACATTAAAAGGTGTAAAAACAAGTACAAGATATTTACAATAAGCAGACCTCAGTGCAAGAAAGAGTCTTTCCAACACTGAAAATTGAAAGAGGCCAACTTTGACATTAAAAGGTGTAAAAACAAGTACAAGATATTTACAATAAACAGACCTCAGTGCAAGAAAGAGTCTTTCCAACACTGATGAGCACAGAGGCCAACTTCGACATTAAAAGGTGTTCAAACAAATACAAGATATTTACAATAAGCAGACCTCAGTGCAAGAAAGAGTCTTTCCAACACTGATAAGCACAAAGGCCAACTTTGACATTAAAAGGTGTTCAAACAAATACAAGATATTAACAATAAGCAGACCTCAGTGCAAGAAAGAGTCTTTCCAACACTGATAAGCACAGAGGCCAACTTTGACATTAAAAGGTGTAAGAACAAGTACAAGATATTTACAATAAGCAGACCTCAGTGCAAGAAAGAGGCTTTCCAACACTGAAAAAGCACAAAGGCCAACTTTGACATTAAAAGGTGTTCAAACAAGTACAAGATATTTACAATAAGCAGGCCTCAGTGCAAGAAAGAGTCTTTCCAACACTGAAAATTGAAAGAGGCCAACTTTGACATTAAAAGGTGTAAAAACAAGTACAAGATATTTACAATAAGCAGACCTCAGTGCAAGAAAGAGTCTTTCCAACACTGAAAATTGAAAGAGGCCAACTTTGACATTAAAAGGTGTAAAAACAAGTACAAGATATTTACAATAAGCAGACCTCAGTGCAAGAAAGAGTCTTTCCAACACTGAAAATTGAAAGAGGCCAACTTTGACATTAAAAGGTGTAAAAACAAGTACAAGATGTTCACAATAAGCAGGCCTCAGTGCAAGAAAGAGTCTTTCCAACACTGAAAATTGAAAGAGGCCAACTTTGACATTAAAAGGTGTAAAAACAAGTACAAGATATTTACAATAAGCAGACCTCAGTGCAAGAAAGAGTCTTTCCAACACTGAAAATTGAAAGAGGCCAACTTTGACATTAAAAGGTGTAAAAACAAGTACAAGATATTTACAATAAGCAGACCTCAGTGCAAGAAAGAGTCTTTCCAACACTGAAAAAGCACAAAGGCCAACTTTGACATTAAAAGGTGTTCAAACAAGTACAAGATATTTACAATAAGCAAACCTCAGTGCAAGAAAGAGTCTTTCCAACACTGATAAGCACAGAGGCCAACTTTGACATTAAAAGGTGTAAGAACAAGTACAAGATATTTACAATAAGCAGACCTCAGTGCAAGAAAGAGGCTTTCCAACACTGAATAAGCACAGAGGCCAACTTTGACATGAAAAGGTGTTCAAACAAGTACAAGATGTTCACAATAAGCAAACCTCAGTGCAAGAAAGAGTCTTTCCAACACTGAAAATTGAAAGAGGCCAACTTTGACATTAAAAGGTGTTCAAACAAGTACAAGATATTTACAATAAGCAGACCTCAGTGCAAGAAAGAGTCTTTCCAACACTGATAAGCACAGAGGCCAACTTTGGCATTAAAAGGTGTTAAAAACAAGTACAAGATATTTACAATAAGCAGACCTCAGTGCAAGAAAGAGTCTTTCCAACACTGATAAGCACAGAGGCCAACTTTGACATTAAAAGGTGTAAAAACAAGTACAAGATATTTACAATAAGCAGACCTCAGTGCAAGAAAGAGTCTTTCCAACACTGATAAGCACAGAGGCCAACTTTGACATTAAAAGGTGTAAAAACAAGTACAAGATATTTACAATAAGCAGACCTCAGTGCAAGAAAGAGTCTTTCCAACACTGATAAGCACAGAGGCCAACTTTGACATTAAAAGGTGTTCAAACAAATACAAGATATTAACAATAAGCAGACCTCAGTGCAAGAAAGAGGCTTTCCAACACTGATAAGCACAAAGGCCGACTTTGACATGAAAAGGTGTAAAAACAAGTACAAGATATTTACAATAAGCAGACCTCAGTGCAAGAAAGAGGCTTTCCACCACTAAATAAGCACAGAGGCCAACTTTGACATTAAAAGGTGTTCAAACAAGTACAAGATATTTACAATAAGCAGACCTCAGTGCAAGAAAGAGTCTGTCCAACACTGAAAAATCACAGAGGCCAACTTTGACATGAAAAGGTGTTCAAACAAGTACAAGATGTTCACAATAAGCAGGCCTCAGTGCAAGAAAAAGAGCTTCCAACACGGGAAAATCACAGAGGCCAACTTTGACATGAAAAGGTGTTCAAACAAGTACAAGATATTTACAATAAGCAGACCTCAGTGCAAGAAAGAGTCTTTCCAACACTGATAAGCACAGAGGCCAACTTTGACATTAAAAGGTGTAAAAACAAGTACAAGATATTTACAATAAGCAGACCTCAGTGCAAGAAAGAGTCTTTCCAACACTGATAAGCACAGAGGCCAACTTTGACATTAAAAGGTGTTCAAACAAATACAAGATATTAACAATAAGCAGACCTCAGTGCAAGAAAGAGTCTTTCCAACACTGAAAAAGCACAGAGGCCAACTTTGACATTAAAAGGTGTAAGAACAAGTACAAGATATTTACAATAAGCAAACCTCAGTGCAAGAAAGAGTCTTTCCAACACTAATAAGCACAGAGGCCAACTTTGACATTAAAAGGTGTAAAAACAAGTACAAGATATTTACAATTAGCAGACCTCAGTGCAAGAAAGAGTCTTTCCAACACTGATGAGCACAGAGGCCAACTTTGACATTAAAAGGTGTAAAAACAAGTACAAGATATTTACAATAAGCAGACCTCAGTGCAAGAAAGAGTCTTTCCAACACGGAAAAATCACAGAGGCCAACTTTGACATGAAAAGGTGTTCAAACAAGTACAAGATATTCACAATAAGCAGACCTCAGTGCAAGAAAGAGTCTTTCCAACACTGATAAGCACAGAGGCCAACTTTGACATTAAAAGGTGTTCAAACAAGTACAAGATATTTACAATAAGCAGACCTCAGTGCAAGAAAGAGTCTTTCCAACACTGAAAATTGAAAGAGGCCAACTTTGACATTAAAAGGTGTAAAAACAAGTACAAGATATTTACAATAAACAGACCTCAGTGCAAGAAAGAGTCTTTCCAACACTGATGAGCACAGAGGCCAACTTTGACATTAAGAGGTGTTCAAACAAGTACAAGATATTTACAATAAGCAGACCTCAGTGCAAGAAAGAGTCTTTCCAACACTGATAAGCACAAAGGCCAACTTTGACATTAAAAGGTGTTCAAACAAGTACAAGATATTTACAATAAGCAGACCTCAGTGCAAGAAAGAGTCTTTCCAACACTGAAAATTGAAAGAGGCCAACTTTGACATTAAAAGGTGTAAAAACAAGTACAAGATATTTACAATAAGCAGACCTCAGTGCAAGAAAGAGTCTTTCCAACACTGAAAAAGCACAGAGGCCACCTTTGACATTAAAAGGTGTAAGAACAAGTACAAGATATTTACAATAAGCAAACCTCAGTGCAAGAAAGAGTCTTTCCAACACTGATAAGCACAGAGGCCAACTTTGACATTAAAAGGTGTAAAAACAAGTACAAGATATTAACAATAAGCAGACCTCAGTGCAAGAAAGAGTCTGTCCAACACTGAAAAATCACAGAGGCCAACTTTGACATGAAAAGGTGTTCAAACAAGTACAAGATATTTACAATAAGCAGACCTCAGTGCAAGAAAGAGTCTTTCCAACACTGATAAGCACAGAGGCCAACTTTGACATTAAAAGGTGTAAAAACAAGTACAAGATATTTACAATAAGCAGACCTCAGTGCAAGAAAGAGTCTTTCCAACACTGAAAATTGAAAGAGGCCAACTTTGACATTAAAAGGTGTTCAAACAAGTACAGGATATTCACAATAAGCAGACCTCAGTGCAAGAAAGAGGCTTTCCACCACTAAATAAGCACAGAGGCCAACTTTGACATTAAAAGGTGTTCAAACAAGTACAAGATATTTACAATAAGCAAACCTCAGTGCAAGAAAGAGTCTTTCCAACACTGAAAATTGAAAGAGGCCAACTTTGACATTAAAAGGTGTAAAAACAAGTACAAGATATTTACAATAAGCAGACCTCAGTGCAAGAAAGAGTCTTTCCAACACTGAAAATTGAAAGAGGCCAACTTTGACATGAAAAGGTGTAAAAACAAGTACAAGATATTTACAATAAGCAGACCTCAGTGCAAGAAAGAGTCTGTCCAACACGGAAAAATCACAGAGGCCAACTTTGACATGAAAAGGTGTTCAAACAAGTACAAGATATTAACAATAAGCAGACCTCAGTGCAAGAAAGAGTCTTTCCAACACTGATAAGCACAGAGGCCAACTTTGACATTAAAAGGTGTAAAAACAAGTACAAGATATTTACAATAAGCAGACCTCAGCGCAAGAAAGAGGCTTTCCAACACTGAAAAATGAAAGAGGCCAACTTTGACATTAAAAGGTGTAAAAACAAGTACAAGATATTTACAATAAGCAGACCTCAGTGCAAGAAAGAGGCTTTCCAACACTGAATAAGCACAGAGGCCAACTTTGACATGAAAAGGTGTAAAAACAAGTACAAGATATTTACAATAAGCAGGCCTCAGTGCAAGAAAAAGAGTTTCCAACACGGAAAAATCACAGAGGCCAACTTTGACATGAAAAGGTGTAAAAACAAGTACAAGATATTTACAATAAGCAGACCTCAGTGCAAGAAAGAGTCTTTCCAACACTGATAAGCACAGAGGCCAACTTTGACATTAAAAGGTGTTCAAACAAGTACAAGATATTTACAATAAGCAGACCTCAGTGCAAGAAAGAGTCTTTCCAACACTGATAAGCACAGAGGCCAACTTTGACATTAAAAGGTGTAAAAACAAGTACAAGATATTTACAATAAGCAGACCTCAGTGCAAGAAAGAGTCTTTCCAACACTGAAAATTGAAAGAGGCCAACTTTGACATTAAAAGGTGTTCAAACAAGTACAAGATATTCACAATAAGCAGACCTCAGTGCAAGAAAGAGGCTTTCCACCACTAAATAAGCACAGAGGCCAACTTTGACATTAAAAGGTGTTCAAACAAGTACAAGATATTTACAATAAGCAAACCTCAGTGCAAGAAAGAGGCTTTCCACCACTAAATAAGCACAGAGGCCAACTTTGACATTAAAAGGTGTTCAAACAAGTACAAGATATTTACAATAAGCAGACCTCAGTGCAAGAAAGAGTCTTTCCAACACTGAAAATTGAAAGAGGCCAACTTTGACATTAAAAGGTGTAAAAACAAGTACAAGATATTTACAATAAGCAGACCTCAGTGCAAGAAAGAGGCTTTCCAACACTGAAAATTGAAAGAGGCCAACTTTGACATTAAAAGGTGTTCAAACAAGTACAAGATATTCACAATAAGCAGACCTCAGTGCAAGAAAGAGGCTTTCCACCACTAAATAAGCACAGAGGCCAACTTTGACATTAAAAGGTGTTCAAACAAGTACAAGATATTTACAATAAGCAGACCTCAGTGCAAGAAAGAGTCTTTCCAACACTGATAAGCACAGAGGCCAACTTTGACATTAAAAGGTGTAAGAACAAGTACAAGATATTTACAATAAGCAAACCTCAGTGCAAGAAAGAGTCTTTCCAACACTGATAAACACAGAGGCCAACTTTGACATGAAAAGGTGTTCAAACAAGTACAAGATATTTACAATAAGCAGACCTCAGTGCAAGAAAGAGTCTTTCCAACACTGATAAGCACAGAGGCCAACTTTGACATTAAAAGGTGTAAAAACAAGTACAAGATATTTACAATAAGCAGACCTCAGTGCAAGAAAGAGTCTTTCCAACACTGAAAATTGAAAGAGGCCAACTTTGACATTAAAAGGTGTAAAAACAAGTACAAGATATTTACAATAAGCAGACCTCAGTGCAAGAAAGAGTCTTTCCAACATGGAAAAATCACAGAGGCCAACTTTGACATTAAAAGGTGTTCAAACAAGTACAAGATATTTACAATAAGCAGACCTCAGTGCAAGAAAGAGTCTTTCCAACACTGATAAGCACAGAGGCCAACTTTGACATTAAAAGGTGTAAAAACAAGTACAAGATATTTACAATAAGCAGACCTCAGTGCAAGAAAGAGTCTTTCCAACACTGATAAGCACAAAGGCCAACTTTGACATTAAAAGGTGTTCAAACAAGTACAAGATATTCACAATAAGCAGACCTCAGTGCAAGAAAAAGAGTTTCCAACACGGGAAAATCACAGAGGCCAACTTTGACATGAAAAGGTGTAAAAACAAGTACAAGATATTTACAATAAGCAGACCTCAGTGCAAGAATGAGTCTTTCCAACACGGAAAAATCACAGAGGCCAACTTTGACATGAAAAGGTGTAAAAACAAGTACAAGATATTCACAATAAGCAGACCTCAGTGCAAGAAAGAGTCTTTCCAACACTGAAAAATCACAGAGGCCAACTTTGACATTAAAAGGTGTAAGAACAAGTACAAGATATTTACAATAAGCAGACCTCAGTGCAAGAAAGAGTCTTTCCAACACGGAAAAATCACAGAGGCCAACTTTGACATGAAAAGGTGTTCAAACAAGTACAAGATATTTACAATAAGCAGACCTCAGTGCAAGAAAGAGTCTTTCCAACACTGATAAGCACAGAGGCCAACTTTGACATTAAAAGGTGTAAAAACAAGTACAAGATATTTACAATAAGCAGACCTCAGTGCAAGAAAGAGTCTTTCCAACACTGAAAATTGAAAGAGGCCAACTTTGACATTAAAAGGTGTAAAAACAAGTACAAGATATTCACAATAAGCAGACCTCAGTGCAAGAAAGAGGCTTTCCACCACTAAATAAGCACAGAGGCCAACTTTGACATTAAAAGGTGTTCAAACAAGTACAAGATATTTACAATAAGCAAACCTCAGTGCAAGAAAGAGTCTTTCCAACACTGATAAGCACAGAGGCCAACTTTGACATTAAAAGGTGTAAAAACAAGTACAAGATATTTACAATAAGCAGACCTCAGCGCAAGAAAGAGGCTTTCCAACACTGAAAAATGAAAGAGGCCAAGTTTGACATGAAAAGGTGTAAAAACAAGTACAAGATATTTACAATAAGCAGACCTCAGTGCAAGAAAGAGGCTTTCCAACACTGAATAAGCACAGAGGCCAACTTTGACATGAAAAGGTGTTCAAACAAGTACAAGATGTTCACAATAAGCAGGCCTCAGTGCAAGAAAAAGAGTTTCCAACACGGAAAAATCACAGAGGCCAACTTTGACATGAAAAGGTGTTCAAACAAGTACAAGATGTTCACAATAAGCAGACCTCAGTGCAAGAAAAAGAGTTTCCAACACGGGAAAATCACAGAGGCCAACTTTGACATGAAAAGGTGTAAAAACAAGTACAAGATATTTACAATAAGCAGACCTCAGTGCAAGAAAGAGTCTTTCCAACACTGAAAAATCACAGAGGCCAACTTTGACATTAAAAGGTGTTCAAACAAGTACAAGATATTTACAATAAGCAGACCTCAGTGCAAGAAAGAGTCTTTCCAACACTGATAAGCACAGAGGCCAACTTTGACATTAAAAGGTGTAAAAACAAGTACAAGATATTTACAATAAGCAGACCTCAGCGCAAGAAAGAGTCTTTCCAACACTGAAAATTGAAAGAGGCCAACTTTGACATGAAAAGGTGTAAAAACAAGTACAAGATATTTACAATAAGCAGGCCTCAGTGCAAGAAAAAGAGTTTCCAACACGGAAAAATCACAGAGGCCAACTTTGACATGAAAAGGTGTTCAAACAAGTACAAGATATTTACAATAAGCAGACCTCAGTGCAAGAAAGAGTCTTTCCAACACTGATAAGCACAAAGGCCAACTTTGACATTAAAAGGTGTTCAAACAAATACAAGATATTAACAATAAGCAGACCTCAGTGCAAGAAAGAGTCTTTCCAACACTGATAAGCACAGAGGCCAACTTTGACATTAAAAGGTGTAAGAACAAGTACAAGATATTTACAATAAGCAGACCTCAGTGCAAGAAAGAGGCTTTCCAACACTGAATAAGCACAGAGGCCAACTTTGACATGAAAAGGTGTTCAAACAAGTACAAGATGTTCACAATAAGCAGGCCTCAGTGCAAGAAAGAGTCTTTCCAACACTGAAAATTGAAAGAGGCCAACTTTGACATTAAAAGGTGTAAAAACAAGTACAAGATATTTACAATAAGCAGACCTCAGTGCAAGAAAGAGTCTTTCCAACACTGAAAAAGCACAGAGGCAAACTTTGACATGAAAAGGTGTTCAAACAAGTACAAGATATTTACAATAAGCAGACCTCAGTGCAAGAAAGAGGCTTTCCAACACTGATAAGCACAGAGGCCAACTTTGACATTAAAAGGTGTAAGAACAAGTACAAGATATTTACAATAAGCAAACCTCAGTGCAAGAAAGAGTCTTTCCAACACTGATAAGCACAGAGGCCAACTTTGACATTAAAAGGTGTAAGAACAAGTACAAGATATTTACAATAAGCAGACCTCAGTGCAAGAAAGAGGCTTTCCAACACTGAATAAGCACAGAGGCCAACTTTGACATGAAAAGGTGTTCAAACAAGTACAAGATGTTCAAAATAAGCAAACCTCAGTGCAAGAAAGAGTCTTTCCAACACTGAAAATTGAAAGAGGCCAACTTTGACATTAAAAGGTGTAAAAACAAGTACAAGATATTTACAATAAGCAGACCTCAGTGCAAGAAAGAGTCTTTCCAACACTGAAAATTGAAAGAGGCCAACTTTGACATTAAAAGGTGTAAAAACAAGTACAAGATATTTACAATAAGCAGACCTCAGTGCAAGAAAGAGTCTTTCCAACACTGAAAAAGCACAGAGGCCAACTTTGACATTAAAAGGTGTAAGAACAAGTACAAGATATTTACAATAAGCAAACCTCAGTGCAAGAAAGAGTCTTTCCAACACTGATAAGCACAGAGGCCAACTTTGACATTAAAAGGTGTAAAAACAAGTACAAGATATTAACAATAAGCAGACCTCAGTGCAAGAAAGAGTCTGTCCAACACTGAAAAATCACAGAGGCCAACTTTGACATGAAAAGGTGTTCAAACAAGTACAAGATATTTACAATAAGCAGACCTCAGTGCAAGAAAGAGTCTTTCCAACACTGATAAGCACAGAGGCCAACTTTGACATGAAAAGGTGTAAAAACAAGTACAAGATATTTACAATAAGCAGACCTCAGTGCAAGAAAGAGTCTTTCCAACACTGAAAATTGAAAGAGGCCAACTTTGACATTAAAAGGTGTTCAAACAAGTACAAGATATTCACAATAAGCAGACCTCAGTGCAAGAAAGAGGCTTTCCACCACTAAATAAGCACAGAGGCCAACTTTGACATTAAAAGGTGTTCAAACAAGTACAAGATATTTACAATAAGCAAACCTCAGTGCAAGAAAGAGTCTTTCCAACACTGAAAATTGAAAGAGGCCAACTTTGACATTAAAAGGTGTAAAAACAAGTACAAGATATTTACAATAAGCAGACCTCAGTGCAAGAAAGAGTCTTTCCAACACTGAAAATTGAAAGAGGCCAACTTTGACATGAAAAGGTGTAAAAACAAGTACAAGATATTTACAATAAGCAGACCTCAGTGCAAGAAAGAGTCTGTCCAACACGGAAAAATCACAGAGGCCAACTTTGACATGAAAAGGTGTTCAAACAAGTACAAGATATTAACAATAAGCAGACCTCAGTGCAAGAAAGAGTCTTTCCAACACTGAAAAAGCACAGAGGCCAACTTTGACATGAAAAGGTGTTCAAACAAGTACAAGATATTTACAATAAGCAAACCTCAGTGCAAGAAAGAGTCTTTCCAACACTGATAAGCACAGAGGCCAACTTTGACATTAAAAGGTGTAAAAACAAGTACAAGATATTTACAATAAGCAGACCTCAGCGCAAGAAAGAGGCTTTCCAACACTGAAAAATGAAAGAGGCCAACTTTGACATGAAAAGGTGTAAAAACAAGTACAAGATATTTACAATAAGCAGACCTCAGTGCAAGAAAAAGAGTTTCCAACACGGAAAAATCACAGAGGCCAACTTTGACATGAAAAGGTGTAAAAACAAGTACAAGATATTAACAATAAGCAGACCTCAGTGCAAGAAAGAGTCTTTCCAACACTGATAAGCACAGAGGCCAACTTTGACATTAAAAGGTGTAAAAACAAGTACAAGATATTTACAATAAGCAGACCTCAGTGCAAGAAAGAGTCTTTCCAACACTGAAAATTGAAAGAGGCCAACTTTGACATTAAAAGGTGTTCAAACAAGTACAAGATATTCACAATAAGCAGACCTCAGTGCAAGAAAGAGGCTTTCCACCACTAAATAAGCACAGAGGCCAACTTTGACATTAAAAGGTGTTCAAACAAGTACAAGATATTTACAATAAGCAAACCTCAGTGCAAGAAAGAGTCTTTCCAACACTGATAAGCACAGAGGCCAACTTTGACATTAAAAGGTGTAAAAACAAGTACAAGATATTTACAATAAGCAGACCTCAGTGCAAGAAAGAGGCTTTCCAACACTGAAAATTGAAAGAGGCCAACTTTGACATTAAAAGGTGTTCAAACAAGTACAAGATATTCACAATAAGCAGACCTCAGTGCAAGAAAGAGGCTTTCCACCACTAAATAAGCACAGAGGCCAACTTTGACATTAAAAGGTGTTCAAACAAGTACAAGATATTTACAATAAGCAGACCTCAGTGCAAGAAAGAGTCTTTCCAACACTGATAAGCACAGAGGCCAACTTTGACATTAAAAGGTGTAAGAACAAGTACAAGATATTTACAATAAGCAAACCTCAGTGCAAGAAAGAGTCTTTCCAACACTGATAAACACAGAGGCCAACTTTGACATGAAAAGGTGTTCAAACAAGTACAAGATATTTACAATAAGCAGACCTCAGTGCAAGAAAGAGTCTTTCCAACACTGATAAGCACAGAGGCCAACTTTGACATTAAAAGGTGTAAAAACAAGTACAAGATATTTACAATAAGCAGACCTCAGTGCAAGAAAGAGTCTTTCCAACACTGAAAATTGAAAGAGGCCAACTTTGACATTAAAAGGTGTAAAAACAAGTACAAGATATTTACAATAAGCAGACCTCAGTGCAAGAAAGAGGCTTTCCAACATGGAAAAATCACAGAGGCCAACTTTGACATTAAAAGGTGTTCAAACAAGTACAAGATATTTACAATAAGCAGACCTCAGTGCAAGAAAGAGTCTTTCCAACACTGATAAGCACAGAGGCCAACTTTGACATTAAAAGGTGTAAAAACAAGTACAAGATATTTACAATAAGCAGACCTCAGTGCAAGAAAGAGTCTTTCCAACACTGATAAGCACAGAGGCCAACTTTGACATTAAAAGGTGTTCAAACAAGTACAAGATATTCACAATAAGCAGACCTCAGTGCAAGAAAGAGTCTGTCCAACACTGAAAAATCACAGAGGCCAACTTTGACATGAAAAGGTGTTCAAACAAGTACAAGATGTTCACAATAAGCAGACCTCAGTGCAAGAAAAAGAGTTTCCAACACGGGAAAATCACAGAGGCCAACTTTGACATGAAAAGGTGTAAAAACAAGTACAAGATATTTACAATAAGCAGACCTCAGTGCAAGAATGAGTCTTTCCAACACTGAAAAATCACAGAGGCCAACTTTGACATTAAAAGGTGTAAGAACAAGTACAAGATATTTACAATAAGCAGACCTCAGTGCAAGAAAGAGTCTTTCCAACACGGAAAAATCACAGAGGCCAACTTTGACATGAAAAGGTGTTCAAACAAGTACAAGATATTTACAATAAGCAGACCTCAGTGCAAGAAAGAGTCTTTCCAACACTGATAAGCACAGAGGCCAACTTTGACATTAAAAGGTGTAAAAACAAGTACAAGATATTTACAATAAGCAGACCTCAGTGCAAGAAAGAGTCTTTCCAACACTGAAAATTGAAAGAGGCCAACTTTGACATTAAAAGGTGTAAAAACAAGTACAAGATATTTACAATAAGCAGACCTCAGTGCAAGAAAGAGTCTTTCCAACACTGATAAGCACAGAGGCCAACTTTGACATTAAAAGGTGTTCAAACAAGTACAAGATATTCACAATAAGCAGACCTCAGTGCAAGAAAGAGGCTTTCCAACACTGATAAGCACAGAGGCCAACTTTGACATTAAAAGGTGTTCAAACAAGTACAAGATATTTACAATAAGCAAACCTCAGTGCAAGAAAGAGTCTTTCCAACACTGAAAATTGAAAGAGGCCAACTTTGACATTAAAAGGTGTAAAAACAAGTACAAGATATTTACAATAAGCAGACCTCAGTGCAAGAAAGAGTCTTTCCAACACTGAAAATTGAAAGAGGCCAACTTTGACATGAAAAGGTGTAAAAACAAGTACAAGATATTTACAATAAGCAGACCTCAGTGCAAGAAAGAGTCTGTCCAACACGGAAAAATCACAGAGGCCAACTTTGACATGAAAAGGTGTTCAAACAAGTACAAGATATTAACAATAAGCAGACCTCAGTGCAAGAAAGAGTCTTTCCAACACTGAAAAAGCACAGAGGCCAACTTTGACATTAAAAGGTGTAAGAACAAGTACAAGATATTTACAATAAGCAAACCTCAGTGCAAGAAAGAGTCTTTCCAACACTGATAAGCACAGAGGCCAACTTTGACATTAAAAGGTGTAAAAACAAGTACAAGATATTTACAATAAGCAGACCTCAGTGCAAGAAAGAGTCTTTCCAACACTGATAAGCACAGAGGCCAACTTTGACATTAAAAGGTGTAAGAACAAGTACAAGATATTTACAATAAGCAGACCTCAGTGCAAGAAAGAGTCTTTCCAACACGGAAAAATCACAGAGGCCAACTTTGACATGAAAAGGTGTTCAAACAAGTACAAGATATTTACAATAAGCAGACCTCAGTGCAAGAAAGAGTCTTTCCAACACTGATAAGCACAGAGGCCAACTTTGACATTAAAAGGTGTAAAAACAAGTACAAGATATTTACAATAAGCAGACCTCAGTGCAAGAAAGAGTCTTTCCAACACTGAAAATTGAAAGAGGCCAACTTTGACATTAAAAGGTGTAAAAACAAGTACAAGATATTTACAATAAGCAGACCTCAGCGCAAGAAAGAGGCTTTCCAACACTGAAAAATGAAAGAGGCCAAGTTTGACATGAAAAGGTGTAAAAACAAGTACAAGATATTTACAATAAGCAGACCTCAGTGCAAGAAAGAGGCTTTCCAACACTGAATAAGCACAGAGGCCAACTTTGACATGAAAAGGTGTTCAAACAAGTACAAGATGTTCACAATAAGCAGACCTCAGTGCAAGAAAAAGAGTTTCCAACACGGAAAAATCACAGAGGCCAACTTTGACATGAAAAGGTGTAAAAACAAGTACAAGATATTTACAATAAGCAGACCTCAGTGCAAGAAAGAGTCTTTCCAACACTGATAAGCACAAAGGCCAACTTTGACATTAAAAGGTGTAAAAACAAGTACAAGATATTAACAATAAGCAGACCTCAGTGCAAGAAAGAGTCTTTCCAACACTGAAAATTGAAAGAGGCCAACTTTGACATTAAAAGGTGTAAAAACAAGTACAAGATATTTACAATAAGCAGACCTCAGTGCAAGAAAGAGTCTTTCCAACACTGAAAAAGCACAGAGGCCAACTTTGACATTAAAAGGTGTAAGAACAAGTACAAGATATTTACAATAAGCAAACCTCAGTGCAAGAAAGAGTCTTTCCAACACTGATAAGCACAGAGGCCAACTTTGACATTAAAAGGTGTAAAAACAAGTACAAGATATTAACAATAAGCAGACCTCAGTGCAAGAAAGAGTCTGTCCAACACTGAAAAATCACAGAGGCCAACTTTGACATGAAAAGGTGTTCAAACAAGTACAAGATGTTCACAATAAGCAGACCTCAGTGCAAGAAAAAGAGTTTCCAACACGGGAAAATCACAGAGGCCAACTTTGACATGAAAAGGTGTAAAAACAAGTACAAGATATTTACAATAAGCAGACCTCAGTGCAAGAAAGAGTCTTTCCAACACTGATAAGCACAGAGGCCAACTTTGACATTAAAAGGTGTAAAAACAAGTACAAGATATTTACAATAAGCAGACCTCAGCGCAAGAAAGAGTCTTTCCAACACTGAAAATTGAAAGAGGCCAACTTTGACATGAAAAGGTGTAAAAACAAGTACAAGATATTTACAATAAGCAGGCCTCAGTGCAAGAAAAAGAGTTTCCAACACGGAAAAATCACAGAGGCCAACTTTGACATGAAAAGGTGTAAAAACAAGTACAAGATATTTACAATAAGCAGACCTCAGTGCAAGAAAGAGTCTTTCCAACACTGATAAGCACAGAGGCCAACTTTGACATTAAAAGGTGTTCAAACAAGTACAAGATATTTACAATAAGCAGACCTCAGTGCAAGAAAGAGTCTTTCCAACACTGATAAGCACAGAGGCCAACTTTGACATTAAAAGGTGTAAAAACAAGTACAAGATATTTACAATAAGCAGACCTCAGTGCAAGAAAGTCTCTTTCCAACACTGAAAATTGAAAGAGGCCAACTTTGACATTAAAAGGTGTTCAAACAAGTACAAGATATTCACAATAAGCAGACCTCAGTGCAAGAAAGAGGCTTTCCACCACTAAATAAGCACAGAGGCCAACTTTGACATTAAAAGGTGTTCAAACAAGTACAAGATATTTACAATAAGCAAACCTCAGTGCAAGAAAGAGTCTTTCCAACACTGAAAATTGAAAGAGGCCAACTTTGACATTAAAAGGTGTAAAAACAAGTACAAGATATTTACAATAAGCAGACCTCAGTGCAAGAAAGAGGCTTTCCAACACTGAAAATTGAAAGAGGCCAACTTTGACATTAAAAGGTGTTCAAACAAGTACAAGATATTCACAATAAGCAGACCTCAGTGCAAGAAAGAGGCTTTCCACCACTAAATAAGCACAGAGGCCAACTTTGACATTAAAAGGTGTTCAAACAAGTACAAGATATTTACAATAAGCAGACCTCAGTGCAAGAAAGAGTCTTTCCAACACTGATAAGCACAGAGGCCAACTTTGACATTAAAAGGTGTAAAAACAAGTACAAGATATTTACAATAAGCAGACCTCAGTGCAAGAAAGAGTCTTTCCAACACTGATGAGCACAGAGGCCAACTTTGACATTAAAAGGTGTAAAAACAAGTACAAGATATTTACAATAAGCAGACCTCAGTGCAAGAAAGAGTCTTTCCAACACTGAAAATTAAAAGAGGCCAACTTTGACATTAAAAGGTGTAAAAACAAGTACAAGATATTTACAATAAGCAGACCTCAGTGCAAGAAAGAGTCTTTCCAACATGGAAAAATCACAGAGGCCAACTTTGACATGAAAAGGTGTTCAAACAAGTACAAGATATTTACAATAAGCAGACCTCAGTGCAAGAAAGAGTCTTTCCAACACTGATAAGCACAGAGGCCAACTTTGACATTAAAAGGTGTAAAAACAAGTACAAGATATTTACAATAAGCAGACCTCAGTGCAAGAAAGAGTCTTTCCAACACTGATAAGCACAGAGGCTAACTTTGACATTAAAAGGTGTTCAAACAAGTACAAGATATTTACAATAAGCAGACCTCAGTGCAAGAAAGAGTCTTTCCAACACTGATAAGCACAGAGGCCAACTTTGACATGAAAAGGTGTTCAAACAAGTACAAGATATTCACAATAAGCAGACCTCAGTGCAAGAAAGAGTCTGTCCAACACTGAAAAATCACAGAGGCCAACTTTGACATGAAAAGGTGTTCAAACAAGTACAAGATATTCACAATAAGCAGACCTCAGTGCAAGAAAGAGTCTGTCCAACACTGAAAAATCACAGAGGCCAACTTTGACATGAAAAGGTGTTCAAACAAGTACAAGATGTTCACAATAAGCAGACCTCAGTGCAAGAAAGAGTCTTTCCAACACTGATAAGCACAGAGGCCAACTTTGACATGAAAAGGTGTTCAAACAAGTACAAGATATTTACAATAAGCAGACCTCAGTGCAAGAAAGAGTCTTTCCAACACTGATAAGCACAGAGGCCAACTTTGACATTAAAAGGTGTTCAAACAAGTACAAGATATTTACAATAAGCAGACTTCAGTGCAAGAAAGAGTCTTTCCAACACTGATAAGCACAGAGGCCAACTTTGACATGAAAAGGTGTTCAAACAAGTACAAGATATTCACAATAAGCAGACCTCAGTGCAAGAAAGAGTCTGTCCAACACTGAAAAATCACAGAGGCCAACTTTGACATGAAAAGGTGTTCAAACAAGTACAAGATGTTCACAATAAGCAGACCTCAGTGCAAGAAAAAGAGTTTCCAACACGGGAAAATCACAGAGGCCAACTTTGACATTAAAAGGTGTAAGAACAAGTACAAGATATTTACAATAAGCAAACCTCAGTGCAAGAAAGAGTCTTTCCAACATGGAAAAATCACAGAGGCCAACTTTGACATGAAAAGGTGTTCAAACAAGTACAAGATATTTACAATAAGCAAACCTCAGTGCAAGAAAGAGTCTTTCCAACACTGAAAAATCACAGAGGCCAACTTTGACATTAAAAGGTGTAAGAACAAGTACAAGATATTTACAATAAGCAAACCTCAGTGCAAGAAAGAGTCTTTCCAACACGGAAAAATCACAGAGGCCAACTTTGACATGAAAAGGTGTTCAAACAAGTACAAGATATTTACAATAAGCAGACCTCAGTGCAAGAAAGAGTCTTTCCAACACTGATAAGCACAGAGGCCAACTTTGACATTAAAAGGTGTAAAAACAAGTACAAGATATTTACAATAAGCAGACCTCAGTGCAAGAAAGAGTCTTTCCAACACTGATAAGCACAGAGGCCAACTTTGACATTAAAAGGTGTAAAAACAAGTACAAGATATTCACAATAAGCAGACCTCAGTGCAAGAAAGAGGCTTTCCACCACTAAATAAGCACAGAGGCCAACTTTGACATTAAAAGGTGTTCAAACAAGTACAAGATATTTACAATAAGCAGACCTCAGTGCAAGAAAGAGTCTTTCCAACACTGATAAGCACAGAGGCCAACTTTGACATTAAAAGGTGTTCAAACAAGTACAAGATATTCACAATAAGCAGACCTCAGTGCAAGAAAGAGGCTTTCCACCACTAAATAAGCACAGAGGCCAACTTTGACATTAAAAGGTGTTCAAACAAGTACAAGATATTTACAATAAGCAGACCTCAGTGCAAGAAAGAGTCTTTCCAACACTGATAAGCACAGAGGCCAACTTTGACATTAAAAGGTGTTCAAACAAGTACAAGATATTTACAATAAGCAAACCTCAGTGCAAGAAAGAGTCTTTCCAACACTGAAAATTGAAAGAGGCCAACTTTGACATGAAAAGGTGTAAAAACAAGTACAAGATATTTACAATAAGCAGACCTCAGTGCAAGAAAGAGTCTGTCCAACACGGAAAAATCACAGAGGCCAACTTTGACATTAAAAGGTGTAAAAACAAGTACAAGATATTTACAATAAGCAGACCTCAGTGCAAGAAAGAGTCTTTCCAACACTGAAAATTGAAAGAGGCCAACTTTGACATGAAAAGGTGTAAAAACAAGTACAAGATATTTACAATAAGCAGACCTCAGTGCAAGAAAGAGTCTGTCCAACACGGAAAAATCACAGAGGCCAACTTTGACATGAAAAGGTGTTCAAACAAGTACAAGATATTAACAATAAGCAGACCTCAGTGCAAGAAAGAGTCTTTCTAACACTGAAAAAGCACAGAGGCCAACTTTGACATTAAAAGGTGTAAGAACAAGTACAAGATATTTACAATAAGCAGACCTCAGTGCAAGAAAGAGTCTTTCCAACACTGATAAGCACAGAGGCCAACTTTGACATTAAAAGGTGTAAAAACAAGTACAAGATATTTACAATAAGCAGACCTCAGTGCAAGAAAGAGGCTTTCCAACACTGAATAAGCACAGAGGCCAACTTTGACATGAAAAGGTGTTCAAACAAGTACAAGATGTTCACAATAAGCAGGCCTCAGTGCAAGAAAAAGAGTTTCCAACACGGAAAAATCACAGAGGCCAACTTTGACATGAAAAGGTGTAAAAACAAGTACAAGATATTTACAATAAGCAGACCTCAGTGCAAGAAAGAGTCTTTCCAACACTGATAAGCACAGAGGCCAACTTTGACATTAAAAGGTGTTCAAACAAGTACAAGATATTTACAATAAGCAAACCTCAGTGCAAGAAAGAGTCTTTCCAACACTGAAAATTGAAAGAGGCCAACTTTGACATTAAAAGGTGTAAAAACAAGTACAAGATATTTACAATAAGCAGACCTCAGTGCAAGAAAGAGTCTTTCCAACACTGAAAAAGCACAGAGGCCAACTTTGACATTAAAAGGTGTAAAAACAAGTACAAGATATTAACAATAAGCAGACCTCAGTGCAAGAAAGAGTCTGTCCAACACTGAAAAATCACAGAGGCCAACTTTGACATGAAAAGGTGTAAAAACAAGTACAAGATATTTACAATAAGCAGACCTCAGTGCAAGAAAGAGTCTTTCCAACACTGAAAAATCACAGAGGCCAACTTTGACATTAAAAGGTGTTCAAACAAGTACAAGATATTTACAATAAGCAGACCTCAGCGCAAGAAAGAGTCTTTCCAACACTGAAAATTGAAAGAGGCCAACTTTGACATTAAAAGGTGTAAAAACAAGTACAAGATATTTACAATAAGCAGACCTCAGTGCAAGAAAGAGTCTTTCCAACACTGATGAGCACAAAGGCCAACTTTGACATGAAAAGGTGTTCAAACAAGTACAAGATATTTACAATAAGCAGACCTCAGTGCAAGAAAGAGTCTTTCCAACACTGATGAGCACAGAGGCCAACTTTGACATTAAAAGGTGTAAAAACAAGTACAAGATATTTACAATAAGCAGACCTCAGTGCAAGAAAGAGTCTTTCCAACACTGATAAGCACAGAGGCCAACTTTGACATTAAAAGGTGTAAAAACAAGTACAAGATATTTACAATAAGCAGACCTCAGTGCAAGAAAGAGTCTTTCCAACACTGATAAACACAGAGGCCAACTTTGACATTAAAAGTTGTAAAAACAAGTACAAGATATTTACAATAAGCAGACCTCAGTGCAAGAAAGAGGCTTTCCAACACTGAAAAATCAAAGAGGCCAACTTTGACATTAAAAGTTGTAAAAACAAGTACAAGATATTAACAATAAGCAGACCTCAGTGCAAGAAAGAGTCTTTCCAACACTGATAAGCACAGAGGCCAACTTTGACATTAAAAGGTGTAAGAACAAGTACAAGATATTTACAATAAGCAGACCTCAGTGCAAGAAAGAGTCTTTCCAACACTGAAAATTGAAAGAGGCCAACTTTGACATTAAAAGGTGTAAAAACAAGTACAAGATATTTACAATAAGCAGACCTCAGTGCAAGAAAGAGTCTTTCCAACACTGATAAGCACAGAGGCCAACTTTGACATTAAAAGGTGTAAGAACAAGTACAAGATATTTACAATAAGCAGACCTCAGTGCAAGAAAGAGTCTTTCCAACACGGAAAAATCACAGAGGCCAACTTTGACATGAAAAGGTGTAAAAACAAGTACAAGATATTCACAATAAGCAGACCTCAGTGCAAGAAAGAGTCTTTCCAACACTGATAAGCACAGAGGCCAACTTTGACATTAAAAGGTGTAAAAACAAGTACAAGATATTTACAATAAGCAGACCTCAGTGGAAGAAAGAGTCTTTCCAACACTGAAAATTGAAAGAGGCCAACTTTGACATTAAAAGGTGTTCAAACAAGTACAAGATATTCACAATAAGCAGACCTCAGTGCAAGAAAGAGTCTGTCCAACACTGAAAAATCACAGAGGCCAACTTTGACATGAAAAGATGTTCAAACAAGTACAAGATGTTCACAATAAGCAGACCTCAGTGCAAGAAAAAGAGTTTCCAACACGGGAAAATCACAGAGGCCAACTTTGACATGAAAAGGTGTAAAAACAAGTACAAGATATTTACAATAAGCAGACCTCAGTGCAAGAAAGAGTCTTTCCAACACTGAAAAATCACAGAGGCCAACTTTGACATTAAAAGGTGTAAGAACAAGTACAAGATATTTACAATAAGCAAACCTCAGTGCAAGAAAGAGTCTTTCCAACACGGAAAAATCACAGAGGCCAACTTTGACATGAAAAGGTGTTCAAACAAGTACAAGATATTTACAATAAGCAGACCTCAGTGCAAGAAAGAGTCTTTCCAACACTGATAAGCACAGAGGCCAACTTTGACATTAAAAGGTGTAAAAACAAGTACAAGATATTTACAATAAGCAGACCTCAGTGCAAGAAAGAGTCTTTCCAACACTGAAAATTGAAAGAGGCCAACTTTGACATGAAAAGGTGTTCAAACAAGTACAAGATATTCACAATAAGCAGACCTCAGTGCAAGAAAGAGGCTTTCCAACACTGAAAAATGAAAGAGGCCAACTTTGACATTAAAAGGTGTTCAAACAAGTACAAGATATTTACAATAAGCAAACCTCAGTGCAAGAAAGAGTCTTTCCAACACTGATAAGCACAGAGGCCAACTTTGACATTAAAAGGTGTTCAAACAAGTACAAGATATTTACAATAAGCAGACCTCAGTGCAAGAAAGAGTCTTTCCAACACTGATAAGCACAGAGGCCAACTTTGACATTAAAAGGTGTAAAAACAAGTACAAGATATTTACAATAAGCAGACCTCAGTGCAAGAAAGAGTCTTTCCAACACTGATAAGCACAGAGGCCAACTTTGACATTAAAAGGTGTAAAAACAAGTACAAGATATTTACAATAAGCAGACCTCAGTGCAAGAAAGAGTCTTTCCAACACTGATAAGCACAGAGGCCAACTTTGACATTAAAAGGTGTAAAAACAAGTACAAGATATTTACAATAAGCAGACCTCAGTGCAAGAAAGAGTCTTTCCAACACTGATAAGCACAGAGGCCAACTTTGACATTAAAAGGTGTAAGAACAAGTACAAGATATTTACAATAAGCAGACCTCAGTGCAAGAAAGAGTCTTTCCAACACTGAAAAAGCACAGAGGCCAACTTTGACATTAAAAGGTGTTCAAACAAGTACAAGATATTTACAATAAGCAAACCTCAGTGCAAGAAAGAGTCTTTCCAACACTGATAAGCACAGAGGCCAACTTTGACATTAAAAGGTGTAAAAACAAGTACAAGATATTTACAATAAGCAGACCTCAGTGCAAGAAAGAGTCTTTCCAACACTGATAAGCACAGAGGCCAACTTTGACATTAAAAGGTGTAAGAACAAGTACAAGATATTTACAATAAGCAGACCTCAGTGCAAGAAAGAGTCTTTCCAACACTGAAAAAGCACAGAGGCCAACTTTGACATTAAAAGGTGTTCAAACAAGTACAAGATATTTACAATAAGCAAACCTCAGTGCAAGAAAGAGTCTTTCCAACACTGATAAGCACAGAGGCCAACTTTGACATTAAAAGGTGTTCAAACAAGTACAAGATATTTACAATAAGCAGACCTCAGTGCAAGAAAGAGTCTTTCCAACACTGATAAGCACAGAGGCCAACTTTGACATTAAAAGGTGTAAAAACAAGTACAAGATATTTACAATAAGCAGACCTCAGTGCAAGAAAGAGTCTTTCCAACACGGGAAAATCACAGAGGCAAACTTTGACATGAAAAGGTGTAAAAACAAGTACAAGATGTTTACAATAAGCAGACCTCAGTGCAAGAAAGAGTCTTTCCAACACTGCTAAGCACAGAGGCCAACTTTGACATTAAAAGGTGTTCAAACAAGTACAAGATATTTACAATAAGCAGACCTCAGTGCAAGAAAGAGTCTTTCCAACACTGAAAAATCACAGAGGCCAACTTTGACATGAAAAGGTGTAAAAACAAGTACAAGATGTTCACAATAAGCAGGCCTCAGTGCAAGAAAGAGGCTTTCCAACACTGATAAGCACAGAGGCCAACTTTGACATGAAAAGGTGTAAAAACAAGTACAAGATATTTACAATAAGCAGACCTCAGTGCAAGAAAGAGTCTTTCCAACACTGATGAGCACAAAGGCCAACTTTGACATGAAAAGGTGTTCAAACAAGTACAAGATATTTACAATAAGCAGACCTCAGTGCAAGAAAGAGTCTTTCCAACACTGATGAGCACAGAGGCCAACTTTGACATTAAAAGGTGTTCAAACAAGTACAAGATATTTACAATAAGCAGACCTCAGTGCAAGAAAGAGTCTTTCCAACACTGATAAGCACAGAGGCCAACTTTGACATTAAAAGGTGTTCAAACAAGTACAAGATATTTACAATAAGCAAACCTCAGTGCAAGAAAGAGTCTTTCCAACACTGAAAATTGAAAGAGGCCAACTTTGACATTAAAAGGTGTAAAAACAAGTACAAGATATTTACAATAAGCAGACCTCAGTGCAAGAAAGAGTCTTTCCAACACTGAAAATTGAAAGAGGCCAACTTTGACATGAAAAGGTGTAAAAACAAGTACAAGATATTAACAATAAGCAGACCTCAGTGCAAGAAAGAGTCTGTCCAACACGGAAAAATCACAGAGGCCAACTTTGACATGAAAAGGTGTTCAAACAAGTACAAGATATTAACAATAAGCAGACCTCAGTGCAAGAAAGAGTCTTTCTAACACTGAAAAAGCACAGAGGCCAACTTTGACATTAAAAGGTGTAAGAACAAGTACAAGATATTTACAATAAGCAAACCTCAGTGCAAGAAAGAGTCTTTCCAACACTGATAAGCACAGAGGCCAACTTTGACATTAAAAGGTGTAAAAACAAGTACAAGATATTTACAATAAGCAGACCTCAGTGCAAGAAAGAGTCTTTCCAACACTGATAAGCACAGAGGCCAACTTTGACATTAAAAGGTGTAAAAACAAGTACAAGATATTTACAATAAGCAGACCTCAGTGCAAGAAAGAGGCTTTCCAACACTGAATAAGCACAGAGGCCAACTTTGACATGAAAAGGTGTTCAAACAAGTACAAGATGTTCACAATAAGCAGGCCTCAGTGCAAGAAAAAGAGTTTCCAACACGGAAAAATCACAGAGGCCAACTTTGACATGAAAAGGTGTAAAAACAAGTACAAGATATTTACAATAAGCAGACCTCAGTGCAAGAAAGAGTCTTTCCAACACTGATAAGCACAGAGGCCAACTTTGACATTAAAAGGTGTTCAAACAAGTACAAGATATTTACAATAAGCAAACCTCAGTGCAAGAAAGAGTCTTTCCAACACTGAAAATTGAAAGAGGCCAACTTTGACATTAAAAGGTGTAAAAACAAGTACAAGATATTTACAATAAGCAGACCTCAGTGCAAGAAAGAGTCTTTCCAACACTGAAAAAGCACAGAGGCCAACTTTGACATTAAAAGGTGTAAAAACAAGTACAAGATATTAACAATAAGCAGACCTCAGTGCAAGAAAGAGTCTGTCCAACACTGAAAAATCACAGAGGCCAACTTTGACATGAAAAGGTGTAAAAACAAGTACAAGATATTTACAATAAGCAGACCTCAGTGCAAGAAAGAGTCTTTCCAACACTGAAAAATCACAGAGGCCAACTTTGACATTAAAAGGTGTTCAAACAAGTACAAGATATTTACAATAAGCAGACCTCAGTGCAAGAAAGAGTCTTTCCAACACTGATAAGCACAGAGGCCAACTTTGACATTAAAAGGTGTAAAAACAAGTACAAGATATTTACAATAAGCAGACCTCAGCGCAAGAAAGAGTCTTTCCAACACTGAAAATTGAAAGAGGCCAACTTTGACATTAAAAGGTGTAAAAACAAGTACAAGATATTTACAATAAGCAGACCTCAGTGCAAGAAAGAGTCTTTCCAACACTGATGAGCACAAAGGCCAACTTTGACATGAAAAGGTGTTCAAACAAGTACAAGATATTTACAATAAGCAGACCTCAGTGCAAGAAAGAGTCTTTCCAACACTGATAAGCACAGAGGCCAACTTTGACATTAAAAGGTGTAAAAACAAGTACAAGATATTTACAATAAGCAGACCTCAGTGCAAGAAAGAGGCTTTCCAACACTGAAAAATCAAAGAGGCCAACTTTGACATTAAAAGTTGTAAAAACAAGTACAAGATATTAACAATAAGCAGACCTCAGTGCAAGAAAGAGTCTTTCCAACACTGATAAGCACAGAGGCCAACTTTGACATTAAAAGGTGTAAGAACAAGTACAAGATATTTACAATAAGCAGACCTCAGTGCAAGAAAGAGTCTTTCCAACACTGAAAATTGAAAGAGGCCAACTTTGACATTAAAAGGTGTAAAAACAAGTACAAGATATTTACAATAAGCAGACCTCAGTGCAAGAAAGAGTCTTTCCAACACTGATAAGCACAGAGGCCAACTTTGACATTAAAAGGTGTAAGAACAAGTACAAGATATTTACAATAAGCAGACCTCAGTGCAAGAAAGAGTCTTTCCAACACTGAAAAAGCACAGAGGCCAACTTTGACATTAAAAGGTGTAAGAACAAGTACAAGATATTTACAATAAGCAGACCTCAGTGCAAGAAAGAGTCTTTCCAACACGGAAAAATCACAGAGGCCAACTTTGACATGAAAAGGTGTAAAAACAAGTACAAGATATTCACAATAAGCAGACCTCAGTGCAAGAAAGAGTCTTTCCAACACTGATAAGCACAGAGGCCAACTTTGACATTAAAAGGTGTAAAAACAAGTACAAGATATTTACAATAAGCAGACCTCAGTGCAAGAAAGAGTCTTTCCAACACTGAAAATTGAAAGAGGCCAACTTTGACATTAAAAGGTGTAAAAACAAGTACAAGATATTTACAATAAGCAGACCTCAGTGGAAGAAAGAGTCTTTCCAACACTGAAAATTGAAAGAGGCCAACTTTGACATTAAAAGGTGTTCAAACAAGTACAAGATATTCACAATAAGCAGACCTCAGTGCAAGAAAGAGTCTGTCCAACACTGAAAAATCACAGAGGCCAACTTTGACATGAAAAGATGTTCAAACAAGTACAAGATGTTCACAATAAGCAGACCTCAGTGCAAGAAAGAGTCTTTCCAACACGGAAAAATCACAGAGGCCAACTTTGACATGAAAAGGTGTTCAAACAAGTACAAGATATTTACAATAAGCAGACCTCAGTGCAAGAAAGAGTCTTTCCAACACTGAAAAATCACAGAGGCCAACTTTGACATTAAAAGGTGTAAGAACAAGTACAAGATATTTACAATAAGCAAACCTCAGTGCAAGAAAGAGTCTTTCCAACACGGAAAAATCACAGAGGCCAACTTTGACATGAAAAGGTGTTCAAACAAGTACAAGATATTTACAATAAGCAGACCTCAGTGCAAGAAAGAGTCTTTCCAACACTGATAAGCACAGAGGCCAACTTTGACATTAAAAGGTGTAAAAACAAGTACAAGATATTTACAATAAGCAGACCTCAGTGCAAGAAAGAGTCTTTCCAACACTGAAAATTGAAAGAGGCCAACTTTGACATGAAAAGGTGTTCAAACAAGTACAAGATATTCACAATAAGCAGACCTCAGTGCAAGAAAGAGGCTTTCCAACACTGAAAAATGAAAGAGGCCAACTTTGACATTAAAAGGTGTTCAAACAAGTACAAGATATTTACAATAAGCAAACCTCAGTGCAAGAAAGAGTCTTTCCAACACTGATAAGCACAGAGGCCAACTTTGACATTAAAAGGTGTTCAAACAAGTACAAGATATTTACAATAAGCAGACCTCAGTGCAAGAAAGAGTCTTTCCAACACTGAAAAAGCACAGAGGCCAACTTTGACATGAAAAGGTGTAAAAATCAAGTACAAGATATTTACAATAAGCAGACCTCAGTGCAGAAAGAGTCTTTCCAACACTGAAAAAGCACAGAGGCCAACTTTGACATTAAAAGGTGTAAAAACAAGTACAAGATATTTACAATAAGCAGACCTCAGTGCAAGAAAGAGTCTTTCCAACACTGAAAAATGAAAGAGGCCAACTTTGACATGAAAAGGTGTAAAAACAAGTACAAGATATTTACAATAAGCAGACCTCAGTGCAAGAAAGAGTCTTTCCAACACTGATAAGCACAGAGGCCAACTTTGACATTAAAAGGTGTAAAAACAAGTACAAGATATTTACAATAAGCAGACCTCAGTGCAAGAAAGAGTCTTTCCAACACTGATAAGCACAGAGGCCAACTTTGACATTAAAAGGTGTAAAAACAAGTACAAGATATTTACAATAAGCAGACCTCAGTGCAAGAAAGAGTCTTTCCAACACTGATAAGCACAGAGGCCAACTTTGACATTAAAAGGTGTTCAAACAAATACAAGATATTAACAATAAGCAGACCTCAGTGCAAGAAAGAGTCTTTCCAACACTGAAAAAGCACAGAGGCCAACTTTGACATTAAAAGGTGTAAAAACAAGTACAAGATATTTACAATAAGCAGACCTCAGTGCAAGAAAGAGTCTTTCCAACACTGATAAGCACAGAGGCCAACTTTGACATTAAAAGGTGTTCAAACAAATACAAGATATTAACAATAAGCAGACCTCAGTGCAAGAAAGAGTCTTTCCAACACTGATAAGCACAGAGGCCAACTTTGACATGAAAAGGTGTTCAAACAAGTACAAGATATTCACAATAAGCAGACCTCAGTGCAAGAAAGAGTCTTTCCAACACTGAAAAATGAAAGAGGCCAACTTTGACATTAAAAGGTGTTCAAACAAGTACAAGATATTTACAATAAGCAGACCTCAGTGCAAGAAAGAGTCTTTCCAACACTGATAAGCACAGAGGCCAACTTTGACATTAAAAGGTGTAAAAACAAGTACAAGATATTTACAATAAGCAGACCTCAGTGCAAGAAAGAGTCTTTCCAACACTGATAAGCACAGAGGCCAACTTTGACATTAAAAGGTGTAAAAACAAGTACAAGATATTTACAATAAGCAGACCTCAGTGCAAGAAAGAGTCTTTCCAACACTGATAAGCACAGAGGCCAACTTTGACATTAAAAGGTGTTCAAACAAATACAAGATATTAACAATAAGCAGACCTCAGTGCAAGAAAGAGTCTTTCCAACACTGAAAAAGCACAGAGGCCAACTTTGACATTAAAAGGTGTAAAAACAAGTACAAGATATTTACAATAAGCAGACCTCAGTGCAAGAAAGAGTCTTTCCAACACTGATAAGCACAGAGGCCAACTTTGACATTAAAAGGTGTAAAAACAAGTACAAGATATTTACAATAAGCAGACCTCAGTGCAAGAAAGAGGCTTTCCAACACTGAAAAATCAAAGAGGCCAACTTTGACATTAAAAGTTGTAAAAACAAGTACAAGATATTAACAATAAGCAGACCTCAGTGCAAGAAAGAGTCTTTCCAACACTGATAAGCACAGAGGCCAACTTTGACATTAAAAGGTGTTCAAACAAGTACAAGATATTTACAATAAGCAAACCTCAGTGCAAGAAAGAGTCTTTCCAACACTGAAAATTGAAAGAGGCCAACTTTGACATTAAAAGGTGTAAAAACAAGTACAAGATATTTACAATAAGCAGACCTCAGTGCAAGAAAGAGTCTTTCCAACACGGAAAAATCACAGAGGCCAACTTTGACATGAAAAGGTGTAAAAACAAGTACAAGATATTCACAATAAGCAGACCTCAGTGCAAGAAAGAGTCTGTCCAACACTGAAAAATCACAGAGGCCAACTTTGACATGAAAAGATGTTCAAACAAGTACAAGATGTTCACAATAAGCAGACCTCAGTGCAAGAAAAAGAGTTTCCAACACGGGAAAATCACAGAGGCCAACTTTGACATGAAAAGGTGTAAAAACAAGTACAAGATATTTACAATAAGCAGACCTCAGTGCAAGAAAGAGTCTTTCCAACACTGAAAAATCACAGAGGCCAACTTTGACATTAAAAGGTGTAAGAACAAGTACAAGATATTTACAATAAGCAAACCTCAGTGCAAGAAAGAGTCTTTCCAACACGGAAAAATCACAGAGGCCAACTTTGACATGAAAAGGTGTAAAAACAAGTACAAGATATTTACAATAAGCAGACCTCAGTGCAAGAAAAAGAGTTTCCAACACGGGAAAATCACAGAGGCCAACTTTGACATGAAAAGGTGTAAAAACAAGTACAAGATATTTACAATAAGCAGACCTCAGTGCAAGAAAGAGTCTTTCCAACACTGATAAGCACAGAGGCCAACTTTGACATGAAAAGGTGTTCAAACAAGTACAAGATATTTACAATAAGCAGACCTCAGTGCAAGAAAGAGTCTTTCCAACACTGATAAGCACAGAGGCCAACTTTGACATTAAAAGGTGTAAAAACAAGTACAAGATATTTACAATAAGCAGACCTCAGTGCAAGAAAGAGTCTTTCCAACACTGAAAATTGAAAGAGGCCAACTTTGACATGAAAAGGTGTTCAAACAAGTACAAGATATTCACAATAAGCAGACCTCAGTGCAAGAAAGAGGCTTTCCAACACTGAAAAATGAAAGAGGCCAACTTTGACATTAAAAGGTGTTCAAACAAGTACAAGATATTTACAATAAGCAAACCTCAGTGCAAGAAAGAGTCTTTCCAACACTGATAAGCACAGAGGCCAACTTTGACATTAAAAGGTGTTCAAACAAGTACAAGATATTTACAATAAGCAGACCTCAGTGCAAGAAAGAGTCTTTCCAACACTGAAAAAGCACAGAGGCCAACTTTGACATGAAAAGGTGTAAAAATCAAGTACAAGATATTTACAATAAGCAGACCTCAGTGCAGAAAGAGTCTTTCCAACACTGAAAAAGCACAGAGGCCAACTTTGACATTAAAAGGTGTAAAAACAAGTACAAGATATTTACAATAAGCAGACCTCAGTGCAAGAAAGAGTCTTTCCAACACTGAAAAATGAAAGAGGCCAACTTTGACATGAAAAGGTGTAAAAACAAGTACAAGATATTTACAATAAGCAGACCTCAGTGCAAGAAAGAGTCTTTCCAACACTGATAAGCACAGAGGCCAACTTTGACATGAAAAGGTGTTCAAACAAGTACAAGATATTCACAATAAGCAGACCTCAGTGCAAGAAAGAGTCTTTCCAACACTGAAAAATGAAAGAGGCCAACTTTGACATTAAAAGGTGTTCAAACAAGTACAAGATATTTACAATAAGCAGACCTCAGTGCAAGAAAGAGTCTTTCCAACACTGATAAGCACAGAGGCCAACTTTGACATTAAAAGGTGTAAAAACAAGTACAAGATATTTACAATAAGCAGACCTCAGTGCAAGAAAGAGTCTTTCCAACACTGATAAGCACAGAGGCCAACTTTGACATTAAAAGGTGTAAAAACAAGTACAAGATATTTACAATAAGCAGACCTCAGTGCAAGAAAGAGTCTTTCCAACACTGATAAGCACAGAGGCCAACTTTGACATTAAAAGGTGTTCAAACAAATACAAGATATTAACAATAAGCAGACCTCAGTGCAAGAAAGAGTCTTTCCAACACTGAAAAAGCACAGAGGCCAACTTTGACATTAAAAGGTGTAAAAACAAGTACAAGATATTTACAATAAGCAGACCTCAGTGCAAGAAAGAGTCTTTCCAACACTGATAAGCACAGAGGCCAACTTTGACATTAAAAGGTGTTCAAACAAATACAAGATATTAACAATAAGCAGACCTCAGTGCAAGAAAGAGTCTTTCCAACACTGAAAAAGCACAGAGGCCAACTTTGACATTAAAAGGTGTAAGAACAAGTACAAGATATTTACAATAAGCAAACCTCAGTGCAAGAAAGAGTCTTTCCAACACTGATAAGCACAGAGGCCAACTTTGACATTAAAAGGTGTTCAAACAAGTACAAGATATTTACAATAAGCAGACCTCAGTGCAAGAAAGAGTCTTTCCAACACGGGAAAATCACAGAGGCAAACTTTGACATGAAAAGGTGTAAAAACAAGTACAAGATGTTTACAATAAGCAGACCTCAGTGCAAGAAAGAGTCTTTCCAACACGGGAAAATCACAGAGGCCAACTTTGACATTAAAAGGTGTTCAAACAAGTACAAGATATTTACAATAAGCAGACCTCAGTGCAAGAAAGAGTCTGTCCAACACTGAAAAATCACAGAGGCCAACTTTGACATGAAAAGGTGTAAAAACAAGTACAAGATGTTCACAATAAGCAGACCTCAGTGCAAGAAAGAGGCTTTCCAACACTGATAAGCACAGAGGCCAACTTTGACATGAAAAGGTGTTCAAACAAGTACAAGATATTTACAATAAGCAGACCTCAGTGCAAGAAATAGTCTTTCCAACACTGATAAGCACAGAGGCCAACTTTGACATGAAAAGGTGTTCAAACAAGTACAAGATATTCACAATAAGCAGGCCTCAGTGCAAGAAAGAGGCTTTCCAACACTGATAAGCACAGAGGCCAACTTTGACATGAAAAGGTGTTCAAACAAGTACAAGATATTTACAATAAGCAGACCTCAGTGCAAGAAAGAGGCTTTCCAACACGGGAAAATCACAGAGGCCAACTTTGACATGAAAAGGTGTTCAAACAAGTACAAGATATTTACAATAAGCAGACCTCAGTGCAAGAAATAGTCTTTCCAACACTGATAAGCACAGAGGCCAACTTTGACATGAAAAGGTGTTCAAACAAGTACAAGATGTTCACAATAAGCAGGCCTCAGTGCAAGAAAGAGGCTTTCCAACACGGGAAAATCACAGAGGCCAACTTTGACATGAAAAGGTGTTCAAACAAGTACAAGATATTTACAATAAGCAGACCTCAGTGCAAGAAATAGTCTTTCCAACACTGATAAGCACAGAGGCCAACTTTGACATGAAAAGGTGTTCAAACAAGTACAAGATATTCACAATAAGCAGACCTCAGTGCAAGAAAGAGTCTTTCCAACACTGAAAAATCACAGAGGCCAACTTTGACATTAAAAGGTGTTCAAACAAGTACAAGATATTTACAATAAGCAGACCTCAGTGCAAGAAAGAGTCTTTCCAACACTGATAAGCACAGAGGCCAACTTTGACATTAAAAGGTGTAAAAACAAGTACAAGATATTTACAATAAGCAGACCTCAGTGCAAGAAAGAGTCTTTCCAACACTGATAAGCACAGAGGCCAACTTTGACATTAAAAGGTGTAAAAACAAGTACAAGATATTTACAATAAGCAGACCTCAGTGCAAGAAAGAGTCTTTCCAACACTGATAAACACAGAGGCCAACTTTGACATTAAAAGTTGTAAAAACAAGTACAAGATATTTACAATAAGCAGACCTCAGTGCAAGAAAGAGGCTTTCCAACACTGAAAAATCAAAGAGGCAAACTTTGACATTAAAAGTTGTAAAAACAAGTACAAGATATTTACAATAAGCAGACCTCAGTGCAAGAAAGAGTCTTTCCAACACTGATAAGCACAGAGGCCAACTTTGACATTAAAAGGTGTAAGAACAAGTACAAGATATTTACAATAAGCAGACCTCAGTGCAAGAAAGAGTCTTTCCAACACTGAAAAAGCACAGAGGCCAACTTTGACATTAAAAGGTGTAAGAACAAGTACAAGATATTTACAATAAGCAGACCTCAGTGCAAGAAAGAGTCTTTCCAACACGGAAAAATCACAGAGGCCAACTTTGACATGAAAAGGTGTAAAAACAAGTACAAGATATTCACAATAAGCAGACCTCAGTGCAAGAAAGAGTCTTTCCAACACTGATAAGCACAGAGGCCAACTTTGACATTAAAAGGTGTAAAAACAAGTACAAGATATTTACAATAAGCAGACCTCAGTGCAAGAAAGAGTCTTTCCAACACTGAAAATTGAAAGAGGCCAACTTTGAAATTAAAAGGTGTAAAAACAAGTACAAGATATTTACAATAAGCAGACCTCAGTGGAAGAAAGAGTCTTTCCAACACTGAAAATTGAAAGAGGCCAACTTTGACATTAAAAGGTGTTCAAACAAGTACAAGATATTCACAATAAGCAGACCTCAGTGCAAGAAAGAGTCTGTCCAACACTGAAAAATCACAGAGGCCAACTTTGACATGAAAAGATGTTCAAACAAGTACAAGATGTTCACAATAAGCAGACCTCAGTGCAAGAAAAAGAGTTTCCAACACGGGAAAATCACAGAGGCCAACTTTGACATGAAAAGGTGTAAAAACAAGTACAAGATATTTACAATAAGCAGACCTCAGTGCAAGAAAGAGTCTTTCCAACACTGAAAAATCACAGAGGCCAACTTTGACATTAAAAGGTGTAAGAACAAGTACAAGATATTTACAATAAGCAAACCTCAGTGCAAGAAAGAGTCTTTCCAACACGGAAAAATCACAGAGGCCAACTTTGACATGAAAAGGTGTTCAAACAAGTACAAGATATTTACAATAAGCAGACCTCAGTGCAAGAAAGAGTCTTTCCAACACTGATAAGCACAGAGGCCAACTTTGACATTAAAAGGTGTAAAAACAAGTACAAGATATTTACAATAAGCAGACCTCAGTGCAAGAAAGAGTCTTTCCAACACTGAAAATTGAAAGAGGCCAACTTTGACATGAAAAGGTGTTCAAACAAGTACAAGATATTCACAATAAGCAGACCTCAGTGCAAGAAAGAGGCTTTCCAACACTGAAAAATGAAAGAGGCCAACTTTGACATTAAAAGGTGTTCAAACAAGTACAAGATATTTACAATAAGCAAACCTCAGTGCAAGAAAGAGTCTTTCCAACACTGAAAAAGCACAGAGGCCAACTTTGACATGAAAAGGTGTAAAAATCAAGTACAAGATATTTACAATAAGCAGACCTCAGTGCAGAAAGAGTCTTTCCAACACTGAAAAAGCACAGAGGCCAACTTTGACATTAAAAGGTGTAAAAACAAGTACAAGATATTTACAATAAGCAGACCTCAGTGCAAGAAAGAGTCTTTCCAACACTGAAAAATGAAAGAGGCCAACTTTGACATTAAAAGGTGTAAAAACAAGTACAAGATATTTACAATAAGCAGACCTCAGTGCAAGAAAGAGTCTTTCCAACACTGATAAGCACAGAGGCTAACTTTGACATTAAAAGGTGTTCAAACAAGTACAAGATATTAACAATAAGCAGACCTCAGTGCAAGAAAGAGTCTTTCCAACACTGATAAGCACAGAGGCCAACTTTGACATTAAAAGGTGTTCAAACAAATACAAGATATTAACAATAAGCAGACCTCAGTGCAAGAAAGAGTCTTTCCAACACTGAAAAAGCACAGAGGCCAACTTTGACATTAAAAGGTGTAAGAACAAGTACAAGATATTTACAATAAGCAAACCTCAGTGCAAGAAAGAGTCTTTCCAACACTGATAAGCACAGAGGCCAACTTTGACATTAAAAGGTGTAAAAACAAGTACAAGATATTTACAATAAGCAGACCTCAGTGCAAGAAAGAGTATTTCCAACACTGATAAGCACAAAGGCCAACTTTGACATTAAAAGGTGTAAAAACAAGTACAAGATGTTCACAATAAGCAGGCCTCAGTGCAAGAAAGAGTCTTTCCAACACGGGAAAATCACAGAGGCCAACTTTGACATGAAAAGGTGTAAAAACAAGTACAAGATGTTTACAATAAGCAGACCTCAGTGCAAGAAAGAGTCTTTCCAACACTGCTAAGCACAGAGGCCAACTTTGACATTAAAAGGTGTTCAAACAAGTACAAGATATTTACAATAAGCAGACCTCAGTGCAAGAAAGAGTCTGTCCAACACTGAAAAATCACAGAGGCCAACTTTGACATGAAAAGGTGTAAAAACAAGTACAAGATGTTCACAATAAGCAGGCCTCAGTGCAAGAAAGAGGCTTTCCAACACTGATAAGCACAGAGGCCAACTTTGACATGAAAAGGTGTTCAAACAAGTACAAGATATTTACAATAAGCAGACCTCAGTGCAAGAAATAGTCTTTCCAACACTGATAAGCACAGAGGCCAACTTTGACATGAAAAGGTGTTCAAACAAGTACAAGATATTCACAATAAGCAGGCCTCAGTGCAAGAAAGAGGCTTTCCAACACTGATAAGCACAGAGGCCAACTTTGACATGAAAAGGTGTTCAAACAAGTACAAGATGTTCACAATAAGCAGGCCTCAGTGCAAGAAAGAGGCTTTCCAACACGGGAAAATCACAGAGGCCAACTTTGACATGAAAAGGTGTTCAAACAAGTACAAGATATTTACAATAAGCAGACCTCAGTGCAAGAAATAGTCTTTCCAACACTGATAAGCACAGAGGCCAACTTTGACATGAAAAGGTGTTCAAACAAGTACAAGATATTCACAATAAGCAGACCTCAGTGCAAGAAAGAGTCTTTCCAACACTGAAAAATCACAGAGGCCAACTTTGACATTAAAAGGTGTTCAAACAAGTACAAGATATTTACAATAAGCAGACCTCAGTGCAAGAAAGAGTCTTTCCAACACTGATAAGCACAGAGGCCAACTTTGACATTAAAAGGTGTAAAAACAAGTACAAGATATTTACAATAAGCAGACCTCAGTGCAAGAAAGAGTCTTTCCAACACTGATGAGCACAAAGGCCAACTTTGACATGAAAAGGTGTTCAAACAAGTACAAGATATTTACAATAAGCAGACCTCAGTGCAAGAAAGAGTCTTTCCAACACTGATGAGCACAGAGGCCAACTTTGACATTAAAAGGTGTAAAAACAAGTACAAGATATTTACAATAAGCAGACCTCAGTGCAAGAAAGAGTCTTTCCAACACTGATAAGCACAGAGGCCAACTTTGACATTAAAAGGTGTAAAAACAAGTACAAGATATTTACAATAAGCAGACCTCAGTGCAAGAAAGAGTCTTTCCAACACTGATAAGCACAGAGGCCAACTTTGACATTAAAAGGTGTAAGAACAAGTACAAGATATTTACAATAAGCAGACCTCAGTGCAAGAAAGAGTCTTTCCAACACTGAAAAAGCACAGAGGCCAACTTTGACATTAAAAGGTGTAAGAACAAGTACAAGATATTTACAATAAGCAGACCTCAGTGCAAGAAAGAGTCTTTCCAACACGGAAAAATCACAGAGGCCAACTTTGACATGAAAAGGTGTAAAAACAAGTACAAGATATTCACAATAAGCAGACCTCAGTGCAAGAAAGAGTCTTTCCAACACTGATAAGCACAGAGGCCAACTTTGACATTAAAAGGTGTAAAAACAAGTACAAGATATTTACAATAAGCAGACCTCAGTGCAAGAAAGAGTCTTTCCAACACTGAAAATTGAAAGAGGCCAACTTTGACATTAAAAGGTGTAAAAACAAGTACAAGATATTTACAATAGGCAGACCTCAGTGGAAGAAAGAGTCTTTCCAACACTGAAAATTGAAAGAGGCCAACTTTGACATTAAAAGGTGTTCAAACAAGTACAAGATATTCACAATAAGCAGACCTCAGTGCAAGAAAGAGTCTGTCCAACACTGAAAAATCACAGAGGCCAACTTTGACATGAAAAGATGTTCAAACAAGTACAAGATGTTCACAATAAGCAGACCTCAGTGCAAGAAAAAGAGTTTCCAACACGGGAAAATCACAGAGGCCAACTTTGACATGAAAAGGTGTAAAAACAAGTACAAGATATTTACAATAAGCAGACCTCAGTGCAAGAAAGAGTCTTTCCAACACGGAAAAATCACAGAGGCCAACTTTGACATTAAAAGGTGTAAGAACAAGTACAAGATATTTACAATAAGCAAACCTCAGTGCAAGAAAGAGTCTTTCCAACACGGAAAAATCACAGAGGCCAACTTTGACATGAAAAGGTGTTCAAACAAGTACAAGATATTTACAATAAGCAGACCTCAGTGCAAGAAAGAGTCTTTCCAACACTGATAAGCACAGAGGCCAACTTTGACATTAAAAGGTGTAAAAACAAGTACAAGATATTTACAATAAGCAGACCTCAGTGCAAGAAAGAGTCTTTCCAACACTGAAAATTGAAAGAGGCCAACTTTGACATGAAAAGGTGTTCAAACAAGTACAAGATATTTACAATAAGCAGGCCTCAGTGCAAGAAAGAGGCTTTCCAACACTGAAAAATGAAAGAGGCCAACTTTGACATTAAAAGGTGTTCAAACAAGTACAAGATATTTACAATAAGCAAACCTCAGTGCAAGAAAGAGTCTTTCCAACACTGATAAGCACAGAGGCCAACTTTGACATTAAAAGGTGTTCAAACAAGTACAAGATATTTACAATAAGCAGACCTCAGTGCAAGAAAGAGTCTTTCCAACACGGAAAAATGAAAGAGGCCAACTTTGACATTAAAAGGTGTTCAAACAAGTACAAGATATTTACAATAAGCAAACCTCAGTGCAAGAAAGAGTCTTTCCAACACTGAAAAATGAAAGAGGCCAACTTTGACATTAAAAGGTGTTCAAACAAGTACAAGATATTTACAATAAGCAAACCTCAGTGCAAGAAAGAGTCTTTCCAACACTGATAAGCACAGAGGCCAACTTTGACATTAAAAGGTGTTCAAACAAGTACAAGATATTTACAATAAGCAGACCTCAGTGCAAGAAAGAGTCTTTCCAACACTGAAAAAGCACAGAGGCCAACTTTGACATGAAAAGGTGTAAAAATCAAGTACAAGATATTTACAATAAGCAGACCTCAGTGCAGAAAGAGTCTTTCCAACACTGAAAAAGCACAGAGGCCAACTTTGACATTAAAAGGTGTAAAAACAAGTACAAGATATTTACAATAAGCAGACCTCAGTGCAAGAAAGAGTCTTTCCAACACTGAAAAATGAAAGAGGCCAACTTTGACATTAAAAGGTGTAAAAACAAGTACAAGATATTTACAATAAGCAGACCTCAGTGCAAGAAAGAGTCTTTCCAACACTGATAAACACAGAGGCCAACTTTGACATTAAAAGTTGTAAAAACAAGTACAAGATATTTACAATAAGCAGACCTCAGTGCAAGAAAGAGGCTTTCCAACACTGAAAAATCAAAGAGGCCAACTTTGACATTAAAAGTTGTAAAAACAAGTACAAGATATTAACAATAAGCAGACCTCAGTGCAAGAAAGAGTCTTTCCAACACTGATAAGCACAGAGGCCAACTTTGACATTAAAAGGTGTTCAAACAAGTACAAGATATTTACAATAAGCAGACCTCAGTGCAAGAAAGAGTCTTTCCAACACTGATAAGCACAGAGGCCAACTTTGACATTAAAAGGTGTAAGAACAAGTACAAGATATTTACAATAAGCAGACCTCAGTGCAAGAAAGAGTCTTTCCAACACTGAAAAAGCACAGAGGCCAACTTTGACATTAAAAGGTGTAAGAACAAGTACAAGATATTTACAATAAGCAGACCTCAGTGCAAGAAAGAGTCTTTCCAACACGGAAAAATCACAGAGGCCAACTTTGACATGAAAAGGTGTAAAAACAAGTACAAGATATTCACAATAAGCAGACCTCAGTGCAAGAAAGAGTCTTTCCAACACTGATAAGCACAGAGGCCAACTTTGACATTAAAAGGTGTAAAAACAAGTACAAGATATTTACAATAAGCAGACCTCAGTGCAAGAAAGAGTCTTTCCAACACTGAAAATTGAAAGAGGCCAACTTTGACATTAAAAGGTGTAAAAACAAGTACAAGATATTTACAATAGGCAGACCTCAGTGGAAGAAAGAGTCTTTCCAACACTGAAAATTGAAAGAGGCCAACTTTGACATTAAAAGGTGTAAAAACAAGTACAAGATATTTACAATAAGCAGACCTCAGTGCAAGAAAGAGTCTTTCCAACACGGAAAAATCACAGAGGCCAACTTTGACATGAAAAGGTGTTCAAACAAGTACAAGATATTCACAATAAGCAGACCTCAGTGCAAGAAAGAGTCTGTCCAACACTGAAAAATCACAGAGGCCAACTTTGACATGAAAAGATGTTCAAACAAGTACAAGATGTTCACAATAAGCAGACCTCAGTGCAAGAAAAAGAGTTTCCAACACGGGAAAATCACAGAGGCCAACTTTGACATGAAAAGGTGTAAAAACAAGTACAAGATATTTACAATAAGCAGACCTCAGTGCAAGAAAGAGTCTTTCCAACACTGAAAAATCACAGAGGCCAACTTTGACATTAAAAGGTGTAAGAACAAGTACAAGATATTTACAATAAGCAAACCTCAGTGCAAGAAAGAGTCTTTCCAACACGGAAAAATCACAGAGGCCAACTTTGACATGAAAAGGTGTTCAAACAAGTACAAGATATTTACAATAAGCAGACCTCAGTGCAAGAAAGAGTCTTTCCAACACTGATAAGCACAGAGGCCAACTTTGACATTAAAAGGTGTAAAAACAAGTACAAGATATTTACAATAAGCAGACCTCAGTGCAAGAAAGAGTCTTTCCAACACTGAAAATTGAAAGAGGCCAACTTTGACATGAAAAGGTGTTCAAACAAGTACAAGATATTTACAATAAGCAGGCCTCAGTGCAAGAAAGAGGCTTTCCAACACTGAAAAATGAAAGAGGCCAACTTTGACATTAAAAGGTGTTCAAACAAGTACAAGATATTTACAATAAGCAAACCTCAGTGCAAGAAAGAGTCTTTCCAACACTGATAAGCACAGAGGCCAACTTTGACATTAAAAGGTGTTCAAACAAGTACAAGATATTTACAATAAGCAGACCTCAGTGCAAGAAAGAGTCTTTCCAACACTGAAAAATGAAAGAGGCCAACTTTGACATTAAAAGGTGTTCAAACAAGTACAAGATATTTACAATAAGCAAACCTCAGTGCAAGAAAGAGTCTTTCCAACACTGATAAGCACAGAGGCCAACTTTGACATTAAAAGGTGTTCAAACAAGTACAAGATATTTACAATAAGCAGACCTCAGTGCAAGAAAGAGTCTTTCCAACACTGAAAAAGCACAGAGGCCAACTTTGACATGAAAAGGTGTAAAAATCAAGTACAAGATATTTACAATAAGCAGACCTCAGTGCAGAAAGAGTCTTTCCAACACTGAAAAAGCACAGAGGCCAACTTTGACATTAAAAGGTGTAAAAACAAGTACAAGATATTTACAATAAGCAGACCTCAGTGCAAGAAAGAGTCTTTCCAACACTGAAAAATGAAAGAGGCCAACTTTGACATTAAAAGGTGTAAAAACAAGTACAAGATATTTACAATAAGCAGACCTCAGTGCAAGAAAGAGGCTTTCCAACACTGATAAGCACAGAGGCCAACTTTGACATGAAAAGGTGTAAAAACAAGTACAAGATATTTACAATAAGCAGACCTCAGTGCAAGAAAGAGTCTTTCCAACACTGATAAGCACAGAGGCCAACTTTGACATGAAAAGGTGTTCAAACAAGTACAAGATATTCACAATAAGCAGACCTCAGTGCAAGAAAGAGTCTTTCCAACACTGAAAAATGAAAGAGGCCAACTTTGACATTAAAAGGTGTTCAAACAAGTACAAGATATTTACAATAAGCAAACCTCAGTGCAAGAAAGAGTCTTTCCAACACTGATAAGCACAGAGGCCAACTTTGACATTAAAAGGTGTTCAAACAAGTACAAGATATTTACAATAAGCAGACCTCAGTGCAAGAAAGAGTCTTTCCAACACTGATAAGCACAGAGGCCAACTTTGACATTAAAAGGTGTAAAAACAAGTACAAGATATTTACAATAAGCAGACCTCAGTGCAAGAAAGAGTCTTTCCAACACTGATAAGCACAGAGGCCAACTTTGACATTAAAAGGTGTAAAAACAAGTACAAGATATTTACAATAAGCAGACCTCAGTGCAAGAAAGAGTCTTTCCAACACTGATAAGCACAGAGGCCAACTTTGACATTAAAAGGTGTTCAAACAAATACAAGATATTAACAATAAGCAGACCTCAGTGCAAGAAAGAGTCTTTCCAACACTGAAAAAGCACAGAGGCCAACTTTGACATTAAAAGGTGTAAAAACAAGTACAAGATATTTACAATAAGCAGACCTCAGTGCAAGAAAGAGTATTTCCAACACTGAGAAGCACAAAGGCCAACTTTGACATTAAAAGGTGTAAAAACAAGTACAAGATGTTCACAATAAGCAGGCCTCAGTGCAAGAAAGAGTCTTTCCAACACGGGAAAATCACAGAGGCCAACTTTGACATGAAAAGGTGTAAAAACAAGTACAAGATGTTTACAATAAGCAGACCTCAGTGCAAGAAAGAGTCTTTCCAACACTGCTAAGCACAGAGGCCAACTTTGACATGAAAAGGTGTTCAAACAAGTACAAGATATTTACAATAAGCAGACCTCAGTGCAAGAAATAGTCTTTCCAACACTGATAAGCACAGAGGCCAACTTTGACATGAAAAGGTGTTCAAACAAGTACAAGATATTCACAATAAGCAGGCCTCAGTGCAAGAAAGAGTCTTTCCAACACTGAAAAATCACAGAGGCCAACTTTGACATTAAAAGGTGTTCAAACAAGTACAAGATATTTACAATAAGCAAACCTCAGTGCAAGAAAGAGTCTTTCCAACACGGAAAAATCACAGAGGCCAACTTTGACATGAAAAGGTGTTCAAACAAGTACAAGATATTTACAATAAGCAGACCTCAGTGCAAGAAAGAGTCTTTCCAACACTGATAAGCACAGAGGCCAACTTTGACATTAAAAGGTGTAAAAACAAGTACAAGATATTTACAATAAGCAGACCTCAGCGCAAGAAAGAGTCTTTCCAACACTGATGAGCACAGAGGCCAACTTTGACATTAAAAGGTGTAAAAACAAGTACAAGATATTTACAATAAGCAAACCTCAGTGCAAGAAAGAGTCTTTCCAACACTGATAAGCACAGAGGCCAACATTGACATTAAAAGGTGTTCAAACAAGTACAAGATATTTACAATAAGCAGACCTCAGTGCAAGAAAGAGTCTGTCCAACACTGAAAAATCACAGAGGCCAACTTTGACATGAAAAGGTGTAAAAACAAGTACAAGATGTTCACAATAAGCAGGCCTCAGTGCAAGAAAGAGGCTTTCCAACACTGATAAGCACAGAGGCCAACTTTGACATGAAAAGGTGTTCAAACAAGTACAAGATATTTACAATAAGCAGACCTCAGTGCAAGAAATAGTCTTTCCAACACTGATAAGCACAGAGGCCAACTTTGACATGAAAAGGTGTTCAAACAAGTACAAGATATTCACAATAAGCAGGCCTCAGTGCAAGAAAGAGGCTTTCCAACACTGATAAGCACAGAGGCCAACTTTGACATGAAAAGGTGTTCAAACAAGTACAAGATATTTACAATAAGCAGACCTCAGTGCAAGAAATAGTCTTTCCAACACTGATAAGCACAGAGGCCAACTTTGACATGAAAAGGTGTTCAAACAAGTACAAGATATTCACAATAAGCAGACCTCAGTGCAAGAAAGAGTCTTTCCAACACTGATGAGCACAGAGGCCAACTTTGACATGAAAAGGTGTTCAAACAAGTACAAGATATTTACAATAAGCAAACCTCAGTGCAAGAAAGAGTCTTTCCAACACGGAAAAATCACAGAGGCCAACTTTGACATGAAAAGGTGTTCAAACAAGTACAAGATATTTACAATAAGCAGACCTCAGTGCAAGAAAGAGTCTTTCCAACACTGATAAGCACAGAGGCCAACTTTGACATTAAAAGGTGTTCAAACAAATACAAGATATTAACAATAAGCAGACCTCAGTGCAAGAAAGAGTCTTTCCAACACTGATAAGCACAGAGGCCAACTTTGACATTAAAAGGTGTAAAAACAAGTACAAGATATTTACAATAAGCAGACCTCAGTGCAAGAAAGAGTATTTCCAACACTGAGAAGCACAAAGGCCAACTTTGACATTAAAAGGTGTAAAAACAAGTACAAGATGTTCACAATAAGCAGGCCTCAGTGCAAGAAAGAGTCTTTCCAACACGGGAAAATCACAGAGGCCAACTTTGACATGAAAAGGTGTAAAAACAAGTACAAGATGTTTACAATAAGCAGACCTCAGTGCAAGAAAGAGTCTTTCCAACACTGCTAAGCACAGAGGCCAACTTTGACATGAAAAGGTGTTCAAACAAGTACAAGATATTTACAATAAGCAGACCTCAGTGCAAGAAATAGTCTTTCCAACACTGATAAGCACAGAGGCCAACTTTGACATGAAAAGGTGTTCAAACAAGTACAAGATATTTACAATAAGCAGACCTCAGTGCAAGAAATAGTCTTTCCAACACTGATAAGCACAGAGGCCAACTTTGACATGAAAAGGTGTTCAAACAAGTACAAGATATTCACAATAAGCAGACCTCAGTGCAAGAAAGAGTCTTTCCAACACTGAAAAATCACAGAGGCCAACTTTGACATTAAAAGGTGTTCAAACAAGTACAAGATATTTACAATAAGCAGGCCTCAGTGCAAGAAAGAGGCTTTCCAACACTGATAAGCACAGAGGCCAACTTTGACATGAAAAGGTGTTCAAACAAGTACAAGATATTTACAATAAGCAGACCTCAGTGCAAGAAATAGTCTTTCCAACACTGATAAGCACAGAGGCCAACTTTGACATGAAAAGGTGTTCAAACAAGTACAAGATATTCACAATAAGCAGACCTCAGTGCAAGAAAGAGTCTTTCCAACACTGAAAAATCACAGAGGCCAACTTTGACATTAAAAGGTGTTCAAACAAGTACAAGATATTTACAATAAGCAAACCTCAGTGCAAGAAAGAGTCTTTCCAACACGGAAAAATCACAGAGGCCAACTTTGACATGAAAAGGTGTTCAAACAAGTACAAGATATTTACAATAAGCAGACCTCAGTGCAAGAAAGAGTCTTTCCAACACTGATAAGCACAGAGGCCAACTTTGACATTAAAAGGTGTAAAAACAAGTACAAGATATTTACAATAAGCAGACCTCAGCGCAAGAAAGAGTCTTTCCAACACTGATGAGCACAGAGGCCAACTTTGACATTAAAAGGTGTAAAAACAAGTACAAGATATTTACAATAAGCAAACCTCAGTGCAAGAAAGAGTCTTTCCAACACTGATAAGCACAGAGGCCAACATTGACATTAAAAGGTGTTCAAACAAGTACAAGATATTTACAATAAGCAGACCTCAGTGCAAGAAAGAGTCTGTCCAACACTGAAAAATCACAGAGGCCAACTTTGACATGAAAAGGTGTAAAAACAAGTACAAGATGTTCACAATAAGCAGGCCTCAGTGCAAGAAAGAGTCTGTCCAACACTGATAAGCACAGAGGCCAACTTTGACATGAAAAGGTGTTCAAACAAGTACAAGATATTTACAATTAGCAGACTTCAGTGCAAGAAAGAGTCTTTCCAACACGGAAAAATCACAGAGGCCAACTTTGACATGAAAAGGTGTTCAAACAAGTACAAGATATTTACAATAAGCAGACCTCAGTGCAAGAAAGAGTCTTTCCAACACTGATGAGCACAGAGGCCAACTTTGACATTAAAAGGTGTAAAAACAAGTACAAGATATTTACAATAAGCAGACCTCAGTGCAAGAAAGAGTCTTTCCTACACGGAAAAATCACAGAGGCCAACTTTGACATGAAAAGGTGTAAAAACAAGTACAAGATATTTACAATAAGCAGACCTCAGTGCAAGAAAGAGTCTTTCCAACACTGATAAGCACAGAGGCCAACTTTGACATGAAAAGGTGTTCAAACAAGTACAAGATATTTACAATAAGCAGACCTCAGTGCAAGAAAGAGTCTTTCCAACACTGATGAGCACAGAGGCCAACTTTGACATTAAAAGGTGTAAAAACAAGTACAAGATATTTACAATAAGCAGACCTCAGTGCAAGAAAGAGTCTTTCCAACACGGAAAAATCACAGAGGCCAACTTTGACATGAAAAGGTGTAAAAACAAGTACAAGATATTTACAATAAGCAGACCTCAGTGCAAGAAAGAGTCTTTCCAACACTGAAAAAGCACAGAGGCCAACTTTGACATTAAAAGGTGTAAAAACAAGTACAAGATGTTCACAATAAGCAGGCCTCAGTGCAAGAAAGAGTCTTTCCAACACGGGAAAATCACAGAGGCCAACTTTGACATGAAAAGGTGTTCAAACAAGTACAAGATATTTACAATAAGCAGACCTCAGTGCAAGAAATAGTCTTTCCAACACTGATAAGCACAGAGGCCAACTTTGACATGAAAAGGTGTTCAAACAAGTACAAGATATTCACAATAAGCAGACCTCAGTGCAAGAAAGAGTCTTTCCAACACTGAAAAATCACAGAGGCCAACTTTGACATTAAAAGGTGTTCAAACAAGTACAAGATATTTACAATAAGCAAACCTCAGTGCAAGAAAGAGTCTTTCCAACACGGAAAAATCACAGAGGCCAACTTTGACATGAAAAGGTGTTCAAACAAGTACAAGATATTTACAATAAGCAAACCTCAGTGCAAGAAAGAGTCTTTCCAACACGGAAAAATCACAGAGGCCAACTTTGACATGAAAAGGTGTTCAAACAAGTACAAGATATTTACAATAAGCAGACCTCAGTGCAAGAAAGAGTCTTTCCAACACTGATAAGCACAGAGGCCAACTTTGACATTAAAAGGTGTAAAAACAAGTACAAGATATTTACAATAAGCAGACCTCAGCGCAAGAAAGAGTCTTTCCAACACTGATGAGCACAGAGGCCAACTTTGACATTAAAAGGTGTAAAAACAAGTACAAGATATTTACAATAAGCAGACCTCAGTGCAAGAAAGAGTCTTTCCAACACTGATAAGCACAGAGGCCAACTTTGACATGAAAAGGTGTTCAAACAAGTACAAGATATTTACAATAAGCAGACCTCAGTGCAAGAAAGAGTCTTTCCAACACTGATGAGCACAGAGGCCAACTTTGACATGAAAAGGTGTAAAAACAAGTACAAGATATTTACAATAAGCAGACCTCAGTGCAAGAAAGAGTCTTTCCAACACTGATAAGCACAGAGGCCAACTTTGACATTAAAAGGTGTAAAAACAAGTACAAGATATTTACAATAAGCAGACCTCAGTGCAAGAAAGAGTCTTTCCAACACTGATAAGCACAGAGGCCAACTTTGACATGAAAAGGTGTTCAAACAAGTACAAGATATTTACAATAAGCAAACCTCAGTGCAAGAAAGAGTCTTTCCAACACGGAAAAATCACAGAGGCCAACTTTGACATTAAAAGGTGTTCAAACAAATACAAGATATTAACAATAAGGAGACCTCAGTGCAAGAAAGAGTCTTTCCAACACGGAAAAATCACAGAGGCCAACTTTGACATTAAAAGGTGTTCAAACAAATACAAGATATTAACAATAAGGAGACCTCAGTGCAAGAAAGAGTCTTTCCAACACGGAAAAATCACAGAGGCCAACTTTGACATGAAAAGGTGTAAAAACAAGTACAAGATATTAACAATAAGCAGACCTCAGTGCAAGAAAGAGTCTTTCCAACACTGATAAGCACAGAGGCCAACTTTGACATGAAAAGGTGTAAAAACAAGTACAAGATATTTACAATAAGCAGACCTCAGTGCAAGAAAGAGTCTTTCCAACACGGAAAAATCACAGAGGCCAACTTTGACATGAAAAGGTGTAAAAACAAGTACAAGATATTTACAATAAGCAGACCTCAGTGCAAGAAAGAGTCTTTCCAACACTGATAAGCACAGAGGCCAACTTTGACATTAAAAGGTGTTCAAACAAATACAAGATATTAACAATAAGCAGACCTCAGTGCAAGAAAGACTCTTTCCAACACTGATGAGCACAGAGGCCAACTTTGACATTAAGAGGTGTTAAAACAAGTACAAGATATTTACAATAAGCAGACCTCAGTGCAAGAAAGAGTCTTTCCAACACTGAAAAAGCACAGAGGCCAACTTTGACATGAAAAGGTGTTCAAACAAGTACAAGATATTTACAATAAGCAAACCTCAGTGCAAGAAAGAGTCTTTCCAACACGGAAAAATCACAGAGGCCAACTTTAACATTAAAAGGTGTTCAAACAAATACAAGATATTAACAATAAGGAGACCTCAGTGCAAGAAAGAGTCTTTCCAACACGGAAAAATCACAGAGGCCAACTTTGACATGAAAAGGTGTAAAAACAAGTACAAGATATTAACAATAAGCAGACCTCAGCGCAAGAAAGAGTCTTTCCAACACGGAAAAATCACAGAGGCCAACTTTGACATGAAAAGGTGTTCAAACAAGTACAAGATATTTACAATAAGCAGACCTCAGTGCAAGAAAAAGAGTCTTTCCAACACTGAAAAAGCACAGAGGCCAACTTTGACATTAAAAGGTGTTCAAACAAGTACAAGATATTCACAATAAGCAGGCCTCAGTGCAAGAAAAAGAGTTTCCAACACGGAAAAATCACAGAGGCCAACTTTGACATGAAAAGGTGTAAAAACAAGTACAAGATATTTACAATAAGCAGACCTCAGTGCAAGAAAGAGTCTTTCCAACACGGAAAAATCACAGAGGCCAACTTTGACATGAAAAGGTGTAAGAACAAGTACAAGATATTTACAATAAGCAAACCTCAGTGCAAGAAAGAGTCTTTCCAACACTGATAAGCACAGAGGCTAACTTTGACATTAAAAGGTGTTCAAACAAGTACAAGATATTAACAATAAGCAGACCTCAGTGCAAGAAAGAGTCTTTCCAACACTGAAAAAGCACAGAGGCCAACTTTGACATTAAAAGGTGTAAGAACAAGTACAAGATATTTACAATAAGCAAACCTCAGTGCAAGAAAGAGTCTTTCCAACACTGATAAGCACAGAGGCCAACTTTGACATTAAAAGGTGTTCAAACAAGTACAAGATATTTACAATAAGCAGACCTCAGTGCAAGAAAGAGTCTTTCCAACACTGATAAGCACAGAGGCCAACTTTGACATTAAAAGGTGTTCAAACAAATACAAGATATTAACAATAAGCAGACCTCAGTGCAAGAAAGAGTCTTTCCAACACTGAAAAATCACAGAGGCCAACTTTGACATTAAAAGGTGTTCAAACAAGTACAAGATATTTACAATAAGCAGACCTCAGTGCAAGAAAGAGTCTTTCCAACACTGATAAGCACAGAGGCCAACTTTGACATTAAAAGGTGTTCAAACAAATACAAGATATTAACAATAAGCAGACCTCAGTGCAAGAAAGAGTCTTTCCAACACGGAAAAATCACAGAGGCCAACTTTGACATTAAAAGGTGTTCAAACAAGTACAAGATATTTACAATAAGCAGACCTCAGTGCAAGAAAGAGTCTTTCCAACACTGATAAGCACAAAGGCCAACTTTGACATTAAAAGGTGTAAAAACAAGTACAAGATATTCACAATAAGCAGACCTCAGCGCAAGAAAGAGTCTTTCCAACACTGAAAAATGAAAGAGGCCAACTTTGACATGAAAAGGTGTAAAAACAAGTACAAGATATTTACAATAAGCAGACCTCAGTGCAAGAAAGAGTCTTTCCAACACGGAAAAATCACAGAGGCCAACTTTGACATTAAAAGGTGTAAAAACAAGTACAAGATATTTACAATAAGCAGACCTCAGTGCAAGAAAGAGTCTTTCCAACACGGAAAAATCACAGAGGCCAACTTTGACATTAAAAGGTGTAAAAACAAGTACAAGATATTTACAATAAGCAGACCTCAGTGCAAGAAAGAGTCTTTCCAACACTGATAAGCACAGAGGCCAACTTTGACATTAAAAGGTGTAAAAACAAGTACAAGATATTTACAATAAGCAGACCTCAGTGCAAGAAAGAGTCTTTCCAACATGGAAAAATCACAGAGGCCAACTTTGACATGAAAAGGTGTAAAAACAAGTACAAGATATTTACAATAAGCAGACCTCAGTACAAGAAAGAGTCTTTCCAACACTGATAAGCACAGAGGCCAACTTTGACATTAAAAGGTGTTCAAACAAGTACAAGATATTTACAATAAGGAGACCTCAGTGCAAGAAAGAGTCTTTCCAACATGGAAAAATCACAGAGGCCAACTTTGACATGAAAAGGTGTAAGAACAAGTACAAGATATTTACAATAAGCAGACCTCAGTGCAAGAAAGAGTCTTTCCAACACTGATAAGCACAAAGGCCAACTTTGACATTAAAAGGTGTAAAAACAAGTACAAGATATTAACAATAAGCAGACCTCAGTGCAAGAAAGAGTCTGTCCAACACTGAAAAATCACAGAGGCCAACTTTGACATGAAAAGGTGTTCAAACAAGTACAAGATGTTCACAATAAGCAGGCCTCAGTGCAAGAAAAAGAGTTTCCAACACGGGAAAATCACAGAGGCCAACTTTGACATGAAAAGGTGTAAAAACAAGTACAAGATATTTACAATAAGCAGACCTCAGTGCAAGAAAGAGTCTTTCCAACACTGCTAAGCACAGAGGCCAACTTTGACATTAAAAGGTGTTCAAACAAGTACAAGATATTTACAATAAGCAGACCTCAGTGCAAGAAAGAGTCTTTCCAACACTGCTAAGCACAGAGGCCAACTTTGACATTAAAAGGTGTTCAAACAAATACAAGATATTAACAATAAGCAGACCTCAGTGCAAGAAAGAGTCTTTCCAACACTGCTAAGCACAGAGGCCAACGTTGACATTAAAAGGTGTTCAAACAAGTACAAGATATTTACAATAAGCAGACCTCAGTGCAAGAAAGAGTCTTTCCAACACTGATGAGCACAGAGGCCAACTTTGACATTAAAAGGTGTAAAAACAAGTACAAGATATTTACAATTAGCAGACCTCAGTGCAAGAAAGAGTCTTTCCAACATGGAAAAATCACAGAGGCCAACTTTGACATGAAAAGGTGTAAGAACAAGTACAAGATATTTACAATAAGCAGACCTCAGTGCAAGAAAGAGTCTTTCCAACACTGAAAAATCACAGAGGCCAACTTTGACATGAAAAGGTGTAAAAACAAGTACAAGATATTTACAATAAGCAGACCTCAGTGCAAGAAAGAGTCTTTCCAACACGGAAAAATCACAGAGGCCAACTTTGACATTAAAAGGTGTTCAAACAAGTACAAGATATTTACAATAAGCAGACCTCAGTGCAAGAAAGAGTCTTTCCAACACTGATAAGCACAAAGGCCAACTTTGACATTAAAAGGTGTAAAAACAAGTACAAGATATTTACAATAAGCAGACCTCAGCGCAAGAAAGAGTCTTTCCAACACTGAAAAATGAAAGAGGCCAACTTTGACATGAAAAGGTGTAAAAACAAGTACAAGATATTTACAATAAGCAGACCTCAGCGCAAGAAAGAGTCTTTCCAACACTGATAAGCACAAAGGCCAACTTTGACATTAAAAGGTGTAAAAACAAGTACAAGATATTTACAATAAGCAGACCTCAGCGCAAGAAAGAGTCTTTCCAACACTGAAAAATGAAAGAGGCCAACTTTGACATGAAAAGGTGTAAAAACAAGTACAAGATATTTACAATAAGTAGACCTCAGTGCAAGAAAGAGTCTTTCCAACACTGATAAGCACAAAGGCCAACTTTGACATTAAAAGGTGTAAAAACAAGTACAAGATATTTACAATAAGCAGACCTCAGCGCAAGAAAGAGTCTTTCCAACACTGAAAAATGAAAGAGGCCAACTTTGACATGAAAAGGTGTAAAAACAAGTACAAGATATTTACAATAAGCAGACCTCAGTGCAAGAAAGAGTCTTTCCAACACTGAAAAAGCACAGAGGCCAACTTTGACATTAAGAGGTGTTAAAACAAGTACAAGATATTTACAATAAGCAGACCTCAGTGCAAGAAAGAGTCTTTCCAACACGGAAAAATCACAGAGGCCAACTTTGACATGAAAAGGTGTAAAAACAAGTACAAGATATTTACAATAAGCAGACCTCAGTGCAAGAAAGAGTCTTTCCAACACTGATAAGCACAGAGGCCAACTTTGACATTAAAAGGTGTTCAAACAAATACAAGATATTAACAATAAGCAGACCTCAGTGCAAGAAAGAGTCTTTCCAACACTGATGAGCACAGAGGCCAACTTTGACATGAAAAGGTGTTCAAACAAATACAAGATATTAACAATAAGGAGACCTCAGTGCAAGAAAGAGTCTTTCCAACACGGAAAAATCACAGAGGCCAACTTTGACATTAAAAGGTGTTCAAACAAATACAAGATATTAACAATAAGGAGACCTCAGTGCAAGAAAGAGTCTTTCCAACACGGAAAAATCACAGAGGCCAACTTTGACATTAAAAGGTGTTCAAACAAATACAAGATATTAACAATAAGGAGACCTCAGTGCAAGAAAGAGTCTTTCCAACACGGAAAAATCACAGAGGCCAACTTTGACATGAAAAGGTGTAAAAACAAGTACAAGATATTAACAATAAGCAGACCTCAGTGCAAGAAAGAGTCTTTCCAACACTGATGAGCACAGAGGCCAACTTTGACATTAAAAGGTGTAAAAACAAGTACAAGATATTTACAATAAGCAGACCTCAGTGCAAGAAATAGTCTTTCCAACAATGATAAGCACAGAGGCCAACTTTGACATGAAAAGGTGTTCAAACAAGTACATGATATTCACAATAAGCAGACCTCAGTGCAAGAAAGAGTCTTTCCAACACTGAAAAATCACAGAGGCCAACTTTGACATTAAAAGGTGTTCAAACAAGTACAAGATATTTACAATAAGCAAACCTCAGTGCAAGAAAGAGTCTTTCCAACACGGAAAAATCACAGAGGCCAACTTTGACATGAAAAGGTGTTCAAACAAGTACAAGATATTTACAATAAGCAAACCTCAGTGCAAGAAAGAGTCTTTCCAACACGGAAAAATCACAGAGGCCAACTTTGACATTAAAAGGTGTAAAAACAAGTACAAGATATTTACAATAAGCAAACCTCAGTGCAAGAAAGAGTCTTTCCAACACTGATGAGCACAGAGGCCAACTTTGACATTAAAAGGTGTAAAAACAAGTACAAGATATTTACAATAAGCAAACCTCAGTGCAAGAAAGAGTCTTTCCAACACTGATAAGCACAGAGGCCAACTTTGACATTAAAAGGTGTAAAAACAAGTACAAGATATTTACAATTAGCAGACTTCAGTGCAAGAAAGAGTCTTTCCAACACGGAAAAATCACAGAGGCCAACTTTGACATGAAAAGGTGTTCAAACAAGTACAAGATATTTACAATAAGCAGACCTCAGTGCAAGAAAGAGTCTTTCCAACACTGATGAGCACAGAGGCCAACTTTGACATTAAAAGGTGTAAAAACAAGTACAAGATATTTACAATAAGCAGACCTCAGTGCAAGAAAGAGTCTTTCCTACACGGAAAAATCACAGAGGCCAACTTTGACATGAAAAGGTGTAAAAACAAGTACAAGATATTTACAATAAGCAGACCTCAGTGCAAGAAAGAGTCTTTCCAACACTGATAAGCACAGAGGCCAACTTTGACATGAAAAGGTGTTCAAACAAGTACAAGATATTTACAATAAGCAGACCTCAGTGCAAGAAAGAGTCTTTCCAACACTGATGAGCACAGAGGCCAACTTTGACATTAAAAGGTGTAAAAACAAGTACAAGATATTTACAATAAGCAGACCTCAGTGCAAGAAAGAGTCTTTCCAACACGGAAAAATCACAGAGGCCAACTTTGACATGAAAAGGTGTAAAAACAAGTACAAGATATTTACAATAAGCAGACCTCAGTGCAAGAAAGAGTCTTTCCAACACTGAAAAAGCACAGAGGCCAACTTTGACATTAAAAGGTGTAAAAACAAGTACAAGATGTTCACAATAAGCAGGCCTCAGTGCAAGAAAGAGTCTTTCCAACACGGGAAAATCACAGAGGCCAACTTTGACATGAAAAGGTGTTCAAACAAGTACAAGATATTTACAATAAGCAGACCTCAGTGCAAGAAATAGTCTTTCCAACACTGATAAGCACAGAGGCCAACTTTGACATGAAAAGGTGTTCAAACAAGTACAAGATATTCACAATAAGCAGACCTCAGTGCAAGAAAGAGTCTTTCCAACACTGAAAAATCACAGAGGCCAACTTTGACATTAAAAGGTGTTCAAACAAGTACAAGATATTTACAATAAGCAAACCTCAGTGCAAGAAAGAGTCTTTCCAACACGGAAAAATCACAGAGGCCAACTTTGACATGAAAAGGTGTTCAAACAAGTACAAGATATTTACAATAAGCAAACCTCAGTGCAAGAAAGAGTCTTTCCAACACGGAAAAATCACAGAGGCCAACTTTGACATGAAAAGGTGTTCAAACAAGTACAAGATATTTACAATAAGCAGACCTCAGTGCAAGAAAGAGTCTTTCCAACACTGATAAGCACAGAGGCCAACTTTGACATTAAAAGGTGTAAAAACAAGTACAAGATATTTACAATAAGCAGACCTCAGCGCAAGAAAGAGTCTTTCCAACACTGATGAGCACAGAGGCCAACTTTGACATTAAAAGGTGTAAAAACAAGTACAAGATATTTACAATAAGCAGACCTCAGTGCAAGAAAGAGTCTTTCCAACACTGATAAGCACAGAGGCCAACTTTGACATGAAAAGGTGTTCAAACAAGTACAAGATATTTACAATAAGCAGACCTCAGTGCAAGAAAGAGTCTTTCCAACACTGATGAGCACAGAGGCCAACTTTGACATGAAAAGGTGTAAAAACAAGTACAAGATATTTACAATAAGCAGACCTCAGTGCAAGAAAGAGTCTTTCCAACACTGATAAGCACAGAGGCCAACTTTGACATTAAAAGGTGTTCAAACAAATACAAGATATTAACAATAAGCAGACCTCAGTGCAAGAAAGAGTCTTTCCAACACTGAAAAAGCACAGAGGCCAACTTTGACATTAAGAGGTGTTAAAACAAGTACAAGATATTTACAATAAGCAGACCTCAGTGCAAGAAAGAGTCTTTCCAACACGGAAAAATCACAGAGGCCAACTTTGACATGAAAAGGTGTAAAAACAAGTACAAGATATTTACAATAAGCAGACCTCAGTGCAAGAAAGAGTCTTTCCAACACTGATAAGCACAGAGGCCAACTTTGACATTAAAAGGTGTAAAAACAAGTACAAGATATTTACAATAAGCAGACCTCAGTGCAAGAAAGAGTCTTTCCAACACTGATAAGCACAGAGGCCAACTTTGACATGAAAAGGTGTTCAAACAAGTACAAGATATTTACAATAAGCAAACCTCAGTGCAAGAAAGAGTCTTTCCAACACGGAAAAATCACAGAGGCCAACTTTGACATTAAAAGGTGTTCAAACAAATACAAGATATTAACAATAAGGAGACCTCAGTGCAAGAAAGAGTCTTTCCAACACGGAAAAATCACAGAGGCCAACTTTGACATGAAAAGGTGTAAAAACAAGTACAAGATATTAACAATAAGCAGACCTCAGTGCAAGAAAGAGTCTTTCCAACACTGATAAGCACAGAGGCCAACTTTGACATGAAAAGGTGTAAAAACAAGTACAAGATATTTACAATAAGCAGACCTCAGTGCAAGAAAGAGTCTTTCCAACACGGAAAAATCACAGAGGCCAACTTTGACATGAAAAGGTGTAAAAACAAGTACAAGATATTTACAATAAGCAGACCTCAGTGCAAGAAAGAGTCTTTCCAACACTGATAAGCACAGAGGCCAACTTTGACATTAAAAGGTGTTCAAACAAATACAAGATATTAACAATAAGCAGACCTCAGTGCAAGAAAGAGTCTTTCCAACACTGATGAGCACAGAGGCCAACTTTGACATTAAGAGGTGTTAAAACAAGTACAAGATATTTACAATAAGCAGACCTCAGTGCAAGAAAGAGTCTTTCCAACACTGATAAGCACAGAGGCCAACTTTGACATGAAAAGGTGTTCAAACAAGTACAAGATATTTACAATAAGCAAACCTCAGTGCAAGAAAGAGTCTTTCCAACACGGAAAAATCACAGAGGCCAACTTTAACATTAAAAGGTGTTCAAACAAATACAAGATATTAACAATAAGGAGACCTCAGTGCAAGAAAGAGTCTTTCCAACACGGAAAAATCACAGAGGCCAACTTTGACATGAAAAGGTGTAAAAACAAGTACAAGATATTAACAATAAGCAGACCTCAGCGCAAGAAAGAGTCTTTCCAACACGGAAAAATCACAGAGGCCAACTTTGACATGAAAAGGTGTTCAAACAAGTACAAGATATTTACAATAAGCAGACCTCAGTGCAAGAAAGAGTCTTTCCAACACTGAAAAAGCACAGAGGCCAACTTTGACATTAAAAGGTGTTCAAACAAGTACAAGATATTTACAATAAGCAGGCCTCAGTGCAAGAAAAAGAGTCTTTCCAACACTGAAAAAGCACAGAGGCCAACTTTGACATTAAAAGGTGTTCAAACAAGTACAAGATATTCACAATAAGCAGGCCTCAGTGCAAGAAAAAGAGTTTCCAACACGGAAAAATCACAGAGGCCAACTTTGACATGAAAAGGTGTAAAAACAAGTACAAGATATTTACAATAAGCAGACCTCAGTGCAAGAAAGAGTCTTTCCAACACGGAAAAATCACAGAGGCCAACTTTGACATGAAAAGGTGTAAGAACAAGTACAAGATATTTACAATAAGCAAACCTCAGTGCAAGAAAGAGTCTTTCCAACACTGATAAGCACAGAGGCTAACTTTGACATTAAAAGGTGTTCAAACAAGTACAAGATATTAACAATAAGCAGACCTCAGTGCAAGAAAGAGTCTTTCCAACACTGAAAAAGCACAGAGGCCAACTTTGACATTAAAAGGTGTAAGAACAAGTACAAGATATTTACAATAAGCAAACCTCAGTGCAAGAAAGAGTCTTTCCAACACTGATAAGCACAGAGGCCAACTTTGACATTAAAAGGTGTTCAAACAAGTACAAGATATTTACAATAAGCAGACCTCAGTGCAAGAAAGAGTCTTTCCAACACTGATAAGCACAGAGGCCAACTTTGACATTAAAAGGTGTTCAAACAAATACAAGATATTAACAATAAGCAGACCTCAGTGCAAGAAAGAGTCTTTCCAACACTGAAAAATCACAGAGGCCAACTTTGACATTAAAAGGTGTTCAAACAAGTACAAGATATTTACAATAAGCAGACCTCAGTGCAAGAAAGAGTCTTTCCAACACTGATAAGCACAGAGGCCAACTTTGACATTAAAAGGTGTTCAAACAAGTACAAGATATTTACAATAAGCAGACCTCAGTGCAAGAAAGAGTCTTTCCAACACTGATAAGCACAAAGGCCAACTTTGACATTAAAAGGTGTAAAAACAAGTACAAGATATTCACAATAAGCAGACCTCAGCGCAAGAAAGAGTCTTTCCAACACTGAAAAATGAAAGAGGCCAACTTTGACATGAAAAGGTGTAAAAACAAGTACAAGATATTTACAATAAGCAGACCTCAGTGCAAGAAAGAGTCTTTCCAACACGGAAAAATCACAGAGGCCAACTTTGACATTAAAAGGTGTAAAAACAAGTACAAGATATTTACAATAAGCAGACCTCAGTGCAAGAAAGAGTCTTTCCAACACGGAAAAATCACAGAGGCCAACTTTGACATTAAAAGGTGTAAAAACAAGTACAAGATATTTACAATAAGCAGACCTCAGTGCAAGAAAGAGTCTTTCCAACACTGATAAGCACAGAGGCCAACTTTGACATGAAAAGGTGTAAAAACAAGTACAAGATATTTACAATAAGCAGACCTCAGTACAAGAAAGAGTCTTTCCAACACTGATAAGCACAGAGGCCAACTTTGACATTAAAAGGTGTTCAAACAAGTACAAGATATTTACAATAAGGAGACCTCAGTGCAAGAAAGAGTCTTTCCAACATGGAAAAATCACAGAGGCCAACTTTGACATGAAAAGGTGTAAAAACAAGTACAAGATATTTACAATAAGCAGACCTCAGTACAAGAAAGAGTCTTTCCAACACTGATAAGCACAGAGGCCAACTTTGACATTAAAAGGTGTTCAAACAAGTACAAGATATTTACAATAAGGAGACCTCAGTGCAAGAAAGAGTCTTTCCAACATGGAAAAATCACAGAGGCCAACTTTGACATGAAAAGGTGTAAGAACAAGTACAAGATATTTACAATAAGCAGACCTCAGTGCAAGAAAGAGTCTTTCCAACACTGATAAGCACAAAGGCCAACTTTGACATTAAAAGGTGTAAAAACAAGTACAAGATATTAACAATAAGCAGACCTCAGTGCAAGAAAGAGTCTGTCCAACACTGAAAAATCACAGAGGCCAACTTTGACATGAAAAGGTGTTCAAACAAGTACAAGATGTTCACAATAAGCAGGCCTCAGTGCAAGAAAAAGAGTTTCCAACACGGGAAAATCACAGAGGCCAACTTTGACATGAAAAGGTGTAAAAACAAGTACAAGATATTTACAATAAGCAGACCTCAGTGCAAGAAAGAGTCTTTCCAACACTGCTGAGCACAGAGGCCAACTTTGACATTAAAAGGTGTTCAAACAAATACAAGATATTAACAATAAGCAGACCTCAGTGCAAGAAAGAGTCTTTCCAACACTGCTAAGCACAGAGGCCAACTTTGACATTAAAAGGTGTTCAAACAAGTACAAGATATTTACAATAAGCAGACCTCAGTGCAAGAAAGAGTCTTTCCAACACTGCTAAGCACAGAGGCCAACTTTGACATTAAAAGGTGTTCAAACAAATACAAGATATTAACAATAAGCAGACCTCAGTGCAAGAAAGAGTCTTTCCAACACTGCTAAGCACAGAGGCCAACTTTGACATTAAAAGGTGTTCAAACAAGTACAAGATATTTACAATAAGCAGACCTCAGTGCAAGAAAGAGTCTTTCCAACACTGAAAAATCACAGAGGCCAACTTTGACATTAAAAGGTGTTCAAACAAGTACAAGATATTTACAATAAGCAGACCTCAGTGCAAGAAAGAGTCTTTCCAACACTGATGAGCACAGAGGCCAACTTTGACATTAAAAGGTGTAAAAACAAGTACAAGATATTTACAATTAGCAGACCTCAGTGCAAGAAAGAGTCTTTCCAACATGGAAAAATCACAGAGGCCAACTTTGACATGAAAAGGTGTAAGAACAAGTACAAGATATTTACAATAAGCAGACCTCAGTGCAAGAAAGAGTCTTTCCAACACTGAAAAATCACAGAGGCCAACTTTGACATGAAAAGGTGTAAAAACAAGTACAAGATATTTACAATAAGCAGACCTCAGTGCAAGAAAGAGTCTTTCCAACACGGAAAAATCACAGAGGCCAACTTTGACATTAAAAGGTGTTCAAACAAGTACAAGATATTTACAATAAGCAGACCTCAGTGCAAGAAAGAGTCTTTCCAACATTGATAAGCACAAAGGCCAACTTTGACATTAAAAGGTGTAAAAACAAGTACAAGATATTTACAATAAGCAGACCTCAGCGCAAGAAAGAGTCTTTCCAACACTGAAAAATGAAAGAGGCCAACTTTGACATGAAAAGGTGTAAAAACAAGTACAAGATATTTACAATAAGCAGACCTCAGCGCAAGAAAGAGTCTTTCCAACACTGATAAGCACAAAGGCCAACTTTGACATTAAAAGGTGTAAAAACAAGTACAAGATATTTACAATAAGCAGACCTCAGCGCAAGAAAGAGTCTTTCCAACACTGAAAAATGAAAGAGGCCAACTTTGACATGAAAAGGTGTAAAAACAAGTACAAGATATTTACAATAAGTAGACCTCAGTGCAAGAAAGAGTCTTTCCAACACTGATAAGCACAAAGGCCAACTTTGACATTAAAAGGTGTAAAAACAAGTACAAGATATTTACAATAAGCAGACCTCAGCGCAAGAAAGAGTCTTTCCAACACTGAAAAATGAAAGAGGCCAACTTTGACATGAAAAGGTGTAAAAACAAGTACAAGATATTTACAATAAGCAGACCTCAGTGCAAGAAAGAGTCTTTCCAACACTGAAAAAGCACAGAGGCCAACTTTGACATTAAGAGGTGTTAAAACAAGTACAAGATATTTACAATAAGCAGACCTCAGTGCAAGAAAGAGTCTTTCCAACACGGAAAAATCACAGAGGCCAACTTTGACATGAAAAGGTGTAAAAACAAGTACAAGATATTTACAATAAGCAGACCTCAGTGCAAGAAAGAGTCTTTCCAACACTGATAAGCACAGAGGCCAACTTTGACATTAAAAGGTGTTCAAACAAATACAAGATATTAACAATAAGCAGACCTCAGTGCAAGAAAGAGTCTTTCCAACACTGATGAGCACAGAGGCCAACTTTGACATGAAAAGGTGTTCAAACAAATACAAGATATTAACAATAAGGAGACCTCAGTGCAAGAAAGAGTCTTTCCAACACGGAAAAATCACAGAGGCCAACTTTGACATTAAAAGGTGTTCAAACAAATACAAGATATTAACAATAAGGAGACCTCAGTGCAAGAAAGAGTCTTTCCAACACGGAAAAATCACAGAGGCCAACTTTGACATTAAAAGGTGTTCAAACAAATACAAGATATTAACAATAAGGAGACCTCAGTGCAAGAAAGAGTCTTTCCAACACGGAAAAATCACAGAGGCCAACTTTGACATGAAAAGGTGTAAAAACAAGTACAAGATATTAACAATAAGCAGACCTCAGTGCAAGAAAGAGTCTTTCCAACACTGATAAGCACAGAGGCCAACTTTGACATGAAAAGGTGTAAAAACAAGTACAAGATATTTACAATAAGCAGACCTCAGTGCAAGAAAGAGTCTTTCCAACACTGATGAGCACAGAGGCCAACTTTGACATGAAAAGGTGTTCAAACAAGTACAAGATATTAACAATAAGCAGACCTCAGTGCAAGAAAGAGTCTTTCCAACACTGATAAGCACAGAGGCCAACTTTGACATGAAAAGGTGTAAAAACAAGTACAAGATATTTACAATAAGCAGACCTCAGTGCAAGAAAGAGTCTTTCCAACACTGATAAGCACAGAGGCCAACTTTGACATTAAAAGGTGTTCAAACAAATACAAGATATTAACAATAAGCAGACCTCAGTGCAAGAAAGAGTCTTTCCAACACGGAAAAATCACAGAGGCCAACTTTGACATTAAAAGGTGTTCAAACAAATACAAGATATTAACAATAAGGAGACCTCAGTGCAAGAAAGAGTCTTTCCAACACGGAAAAATCACAGAGGCCAACTTTGACATTAAAAGGTGTTCAAACAAATACAAGATATTAACAATAAGGAGACCTCAGTGCAAGAAAGAGTCTTTCCAACACGGAAAAATCACAGAGGCCAACTTTGACATGAAAAGGTGTAAAAACAAGTACAAGATATTAACAATAAGCAGACCTCAGTGCAAGAAAGAGTCTTTCCAACACTGATAAGCACAGAGGCCAACTTTGACATGAAAAGGTGTAAAAACAAGTACAAGATATTTACAATAAGCAGACCTCAGTGCAAGAAAGAGTCTTTCCAACACTGATGAGCACAGAGGCCAACTTTGACATGAAAAGGTGTTCAAACAAGTACAAGATATTAACAATAAGCAGACCTCAGTGCAAGAAAGAGTCTTTCCAACACTGATAAGCACAGAGGCCAACTTTGACATGAAAAGGTGTAAAAACAAGTACAAGATATTTACAATAAGCAGACCTCAGTGCAAGAAAGAGTCTTTCCAACACTGATGAGCACAGAGGCCAACTTTGACATTAAAAGGTGTAAAAACAAGTACAAGATATTTACAATAAGCAGACCTCAGTGCAAGAAAGAGTCTTTCCAACACTGATAAGCACAGAGGCCAACTTTGACATGAAAAGGTGTTCAAACAAGTACAAGATATTTACAATAAGCAGACCTCAGTGCAAGAAAGAGTCTTTCCAACACTGATAAGCACAGAGGCCAACTTTGACATTAAAAGGTGTTCAAACAAATACAAGATATTAACAATAAGCAGACCTCAGTGCAAGAAAGAGTCTTTCCAACCCTGATAAGCACAGAGGCCAACTTTGACATGAAAAGGTGTAAAAACAAGTACAAGATATTTACAATAAGCAGACCTCAGTGCAAGAAAGAGTCTTTCCAACACTGATGAGCACAGAGGCCAACTTTGACATGAAAAGGTGTTCAAACAAGTACAAGATATTTACAATAAGCAGACCTCAGTGCAAGAAAGAGTCTTTCCAACACTGATGAGCACAGAGGCCAACTTTGACATTAAAATGTGTTCAAACAAGTACAAGATATTTACAATAAGCAGACCTCAGTGCAAGAAAAAGTCTTTCCAACACTGATGAGCACAGAGGCCAACTTTGACATGAAAAGGTGTTCAAACAAGTACAAGATATTTACAATAAGCAGACCTCAGTGCAAGAAAGAGTCTTTCCAACACTGAAAAAGCACAGAGGCCAACTTTGACATGAAAAGGTGTAAAAACAAGTACAAGATATTTACAATAAGCAGACCTCAGTGCAAGAAAGAGTCTTTCCAACACTGATGAGCACAGAGGCCAACTTTGACATGAAAAGGTGTAAAAACAAGTACAAGATATTAACAATAAGCAGACCTCAGTGCAAGAAAGAGTCTTTCCAACACTGAATAAGCACAGAGGCTAACTTTGACATGAAAAGGTGTAAAAACAAGTACAAGATATTTACAATAAGCAGACCTCAGTGCAAGAAAGAGTCTTTCCAACACGGAAAAATCACAGAGGCCAACTTTGACATGAAAAGGTGTTCAAACAAGTACAAGATATTTACAATAAGCAGACCTCAGTGCAAGAAAGAGTCTTTCCAACACTGATAAGCACAGAGGCCAACTTTGACATTAAAAGGTGTTCAAACAAATACAAGATATTTACAATAAGCAGACCTCAGTGCAAGAAAGAGTCTTTCCAACACTGATAAGCACAGAGGCCAACTTTGACATTAAAAGGTGTAAAAACAAGTACAAGATATTTACAATAAGCAAACCTCAGTGCAAGAAAGAGTCTTTCCAACACGGAAAAATCACAGAGGCCAACTTTGACATTAAAAGGTGTAAAAACAAGTACAAGATATTTACAATAAGCAGACCTCAGTGCAAGAAAGAGTCTTTCCAACACTGATAAGCACAGAGGCCAACTTTGACATTAAAAGGTGTAAAAACAAGTACAAGATATTTACAATAAGCAGACCTCAGTGCAAGAAAGAGTCTTTCCAACACTGATAAGCACAGAGGCCAACTTTGACATTAAAAGGTGTTCAAACAAATACAAGATATTTACAATAAGCAGACCTCAGTGCAAGAAAGAGTCTTTCCAACACTGATAAGCACAGAGGCCAACTTTGACATTAAAAGGTGTAAAAACAAGTACAAGATATTTACAATAAGCAAACCTCAGTGCAAGAAAGAGTCTTTCCAACACGGAAAAATCACAGAGGCCAACTTTGACATTAAAAGGTGTAAAAACAAGTACAAGATATTTACAATAAGCAGACCTCAGTGCAAGAAAGAGTCTTTCCAACACTGATAAGCACAGAGGCCAACTTTGACATTAAAAGGTGTAAAAACAAGTACAAGATATTTACAATAAGCAGACCTCAGTGCAAGAAAGAGTCTTTCCAACACTGATGAGCACAGAGGCCAACTTTGACATGAAAAGGTGTTCAAACAAATACAAGATATTAACAATAAGGAGACCTCAGTGCAAGAAAGAGTCTTTCCAACACGGAAAAATCACAGAGGCCAACTTTGACATTAAAAGGTGTTCAAACAAATACAAGATATTAACAATAAGGAGACCTCAGTGCAAGAAAGAGTCTTTCCAACACGGAAAAATCACAGAGGCCAACTTTGACATTAAAAGGTGTTCAAACAAATACAAGATATTAACAATAAGGAGACCTCAGTGCAAGAAAGAGTCTTTCCAACACGGAAAAATCACAGAGGCCAACTTTGACATGAAAAGGTGTAAAAACAAGTACAAGATATTAACAATAAGCAGACCTCAGTGCAAGAAAGAGTCTTTCCAACACTGATAAGCACAGAGGCCAACTTTGACATGAAAAGGTGTAAAAACAAGTACAAGATATTTACAATAAGCAGACCTCAGTGCAAGAAAGAGTCTTTCCAACACTGATGAGCACAGAGGCCAACTTTGACATTAAAAGGTGTAAAAACAAGTACAAGATATTTACAATAAGCAGACCTCAGTGCAAGAAAGAGTCTTTCCAACACTGATAAGCACAGAGGCCAACTTTGACATGAAAAGGTGTTCAAACAAGTACAAGATATTTACAATAAGCAGACCTCAGTGCAAGAAAGAGTCTTTCCAACACTGATAAGCACAGAGGCCAACTTTGACATTAAAAGGTGTTCAAACAAATACAAGATATTAACAATAAGCAGACCTCAGTGCAAGAAAGAGTCTTTCCAACCCTGATAAGCACAGAGGCCAACTTTGACATGAAAAGGTGTAAAAACAAGTACAAGATATTTACAATAAGCAGACCTCAGTGCAAGAAAGAGTCTTTCCAACACTGATGAGCACAGAGGCCAACTTTGACATGAAAAGGTGTTCAAACAAGTACAAGATATTTACAATAAGCAGACCTCAGTGCAAGAAAGAGTCTTTCCAACACTGATGAGCACAGAGGCCAACTTTGACATTAAAATGTGTTCAAACAAGTACAAGATATTTACAATAAGCAGACCTCAGTGCAAGAAAGAGTCTTTCCAACACTGATGAGCACAGAGGCCAACTTTGACATGAAAAGGTGTTCAAACAAGTACAAGATATTTACAATAAGCAGACCTCAGTGCAAGAAAGAGTCTTTCCAACACTGATAAGCACAGAGGCCAACTTTGACATTAAAAGGTGTTCAAACAAATACAAGATATTAACAATAAGCAGACCTCAGTGCAAGAAAGAGTCTTTCCAACACTGAAAAAGCACAGAGGCCAACTTTGACATGAAAAGGTGTAAAAACAAGTACAAGATATTTACAATAAGCAGACCTCAGTGCAAGAAAGAGTCTTTCCAACACTGATGAGCACAGAGGCCAACTTTGACATTAAAAGGTGTAAAAACAAGTACAAGATATTTACAATAAGCAGACCTCAGTGCAAGAAAGAGTCTTTCCAACATGGAAAAATCACAGAGGCCAACTTTGACATGAAAAGGTGTAAGAACAAGTACAAGATATTTACAATAAGCAGACCTCAGTGCAAGAAAGAGTCTTTCCAACACTGAAAAATCACAGAGGCCAACTTTGACATGAAAAGGTGTAAGAACAAGTACAAGATATTTACAATAAGCAGACCTCAGTGCAAGAAAGAGTCTTTCCAACACGGAAAAATCACAGAGGCCAACTTTGACATTAAAAGGTGTTCAAACAAGTACAAGATATTTACAATAAGCAGACCTCAGTGCAAGAAAGAGTCTTTCCAACACTGATAAGCACAAAGGCCAACTTTGACATTAAAAGGTGTAAAAACAAGTACAAGATATTTACAATAAGCAGACCTCAGCGCAAGAAAGAGTCTTTCCAACACTGAAAAATGAAAGAGGCCAACTTTGACATGAAAAGGTGTAAAAACAAGTACAAGATATTTACAATAAGCAGACCTCAGTGCAAGAAAGAGTCTTTCCAACACTGATAAGCACAAAGGCCAACTTTGACATTAAAAGGTGTAAAAACAAGTACAAGATATTTACAATAAGCAGACCTCAGCGCAAGAAAGAGTCTTTCCAACACTGAAAAATGAAAGAGGCCAACTTTGACATGAAAAGGTGTAAAAACAAGTACAAGATATTTACAATAAGCAGACCTCAGTGCAAGAAAGAGTCTTTCCAACACTGAAAAAGCACAGAGGCCAACTTTGACATTAAGAGGTGTTAAAACAAGTACAAGATATTTACAATAAGCAGACCTCAGTGCAAGAAAGAGTCTTTCCAACACGGAAAAATCACAGAGGCCAACTTTGACATGAAAAGGTGTAAAAACAAGTACAAGATATTTACAATAAGCAGACCTCAGTGCAAGAAAGAGTCTTTCCAACACTGATAAGCACAGAGGCCAACTTTGACATTAAAAGGTGTTCAAACAAATACAAGATATTAACAATAAGCAGACCTCAGTGCAAGAAAGAGTCTTTCCAACACTGATGAGCACAGAGGCCAACTTTGACATGAAAAGGTGTTCAAACAAATACAAGATATTAACAATAAGGAGACCTCAGTGCAAGAAAGAGTCTTTCCAACACGGAAAAATCACAGAGGCCAACTTTGACATTAAAAGGTGTTCAAACAAATACAAGATATTAACAATAAGGAGACCTCAGTGCAAGAAAGAGTCTTTCCAACACGGAAAAATCACAGAGGCCAACTTTGACATTAAAAGGTGTTCAAACAAATACAAGATATTAACAATAAGGAGACCTCAGTGCAAGAAAGAGTCTTTCCAACACGGAAAAATCACAGAGGCCAACTTTGACATGAAAAGGTGTAAAAACAAGTACAAGATATTAACAATAAGCAGACCTCAGTGCAAGAAAGAGTCTTTCCAACACTGATAAGCACAGAGGCCAACTTTGACATGAAAAGGTGTAAAAACAAGTACAAGATATTTACAATAAGCAGACCTCAGCGCAAGAAAGAGTCTTTCCAACACTGATGAGCACAGAGGCCAACTTTGACATGAAAAGGTGTTCAAACAAGTACAAGATATTAACAATAAGCAGACCTCAGTGCAAGAAAGAGTCTTTCCAACACTGATAAGCACAGAGGCCAACTTTGACATGAAAAGGTGTAAAAACAAGTACAAGATATTTACAATAAGCAGACCTCAGTGCAAGAAAGAGTCTTTCCAACACTGATGAGCACAGAGGCCAACTTTGACATTAAAAGGTGTAAAAACAAGTACAAGATATTTACAATAAGCAGACCTCAGTGCAAGAAAGAGTCTTTCCAACACTGATAAGCACAGAGGCCAACTTTGACATGAAAAGGTGTTCAAACAAGTACAAGATATTTACAATAAGCAGACCTCAGTGCAAGAAAGAGTCTTTCCAACACTGATAAGCACAGAGGCCAACTTTGACATTAAAAGGTGTTCAAACAAATACAAGATATTAACAATAAGCAGACCTCAGTGCAAGAAAGAGTCTTTCCAACCCTGATAAGCACAGAGGCCAACTTTGACATGAAAAGGTGTAAAAACAAGTACAAGATATTTACAATAAGCAGACCTCAGTGCAAGAAAGAGTCTTTCCAACACTGATGAGCACAGAGGCCAACTTTGACATTAAAATGTGTTCAAACAAGTACAAGATATTTACAATAAGCAGACCTCAGTGCAAGAAAGAGTCTTTCCAACACTGATGAGCACAGAGGCCAACTTTGACATGAAAAGGTGTTCAAACAAGTACAAGATATTTACAATAAGCAGACCTCAGTGCAAGAAAGAGTCTTTCCAACACTGATAAGCACAGAGGCCAACTTTGACATTAAAAGGTGTTCAAACAAATACAAGATATTAACAATAAGCAGACCTCAGTGCAAGAAAGAGTCTTTCCAACACTGAAAAAGCACAGAGGCCAACTTTGACATGAAAAGGTGTAAAAACAAGTACAAGATATTTACAATAAGCAGACCTCAGTGCAAGAAAGAGTCTTTCCAACACTGATGAGCACAGAGGCCAACTTTGACATGAAAAGGTGTAAAAACAAGTACAAGATATTAACAATAAGCAGACCTCAGTGCAAGAAAGAGTCTTTCCAACACTGAATAAGCACAGAGGCTAACTTTGACATGAAAAGGTGTAAAAACAAGTACAAGATATTTACAATAAGCAGACCTCAGTGCAAGAAAGAGTCTTTCCAACACGGAAAAATCACAGAGGCCAACTTTGACATGAAAAGGTGTTCAAACAAGTACAAGATATTTACAATAAGCAGACCTCAGTGCAAGAAAGAGTCTTTCCAACACTGATAAGCACAGAGGCCAACTTTGACATTAAAAGGTGTTCAAACAAATACAAGATATTTACAATAAGCAGACCTCAGTGCAAGAAAGAGTCTTTCCAACACTGATAAGCACAGAGGCCAACTTTGACATTAAAAGGTGTAAAAACAAGTACAAGATATTTACAATAAGCAAACCTCAGTGCAAGAAAGAGTCTTTCCAACACGGAAAAATCACAGAGGCCAACTTTGACATTAAAAGGTGTAAAAACAAGTACAAGATATTTACAATAAGCAGACCTCAGTGCAAGAAAGAGTCTTTCCAACACTGATAAGCACAGAGGCCAACTTTGACATTAAAAGGTGTAAAAACAAGTACAAGATATTTACAATAAGCAGACCTCAGTGCAAGAAAGAGTCTTTCCAACACTGATGAGCACAGAGGCCAACTTTGACATGAAAAGGTGTTCAAACAAGTACAAGATATTTACAATAAGCAGACCTCAGTGCAAGAAAGAGTCTTTCCAACACTGATAAGCACAGAGGCCAACTTTGACATTAAAAGGTGTTCAAACAAATACAAGATATTAACAATAAGCAGACCTCAGTGCAAGAAAGAGTCTTTCCAACACTGAAAAAGCACAGAGGCCAACTTTGACATGAAAAGGTGTAAAAACAAGTACAAGATATTTACAATAAGCAGAACTCAGTGCAAGAAAGAGTCTTTCCAACACTGATGAGCACAGAGGCCAACTTTGACATGAAAAGGTGTAAAAACAAGTACAAGATATTAACAATAAGCAGACCTCAGTGCAAGAAAGAGTCTTTCCAACACTGAATAAGCACAGAGGCTAACTTTGACATGAAAAGGTGTAAAAACAAGTACAAGATATTTACAATAAGCAGACCTCAGTGCAAGAAAGAGTCTTTCCAACACGGAAAAATCACAGAGGCCAACTTTGACATGAAAAGGTGTTCAAACAAGTACAAGATATTTACAATAAGCAGACCTCAGTGCAAGAAAGAGTCTTTCCAACACTGATAAGCACAGAGGCCAACTTTGACATTAAAAGGTGTAAAAACAAATACAAGATATTTACAATAAGCAGACCTCAGTGCAAGAAAGAGTCTTTCCAACACTGATAAGCACAGAGGCCAACTTTGACATTAAAAGGTGTAAAAACAAGTACAAGATATTTACAATAAGCAAACCTCAGTGCAAGAAAGAGTCTTTCCAACACTGATAAGCACAGAGGCCAACTTTGACATGAAAAGGTGTAAAAACAAGTACAAGATATTTACAATAAGCAGACCTCAGTGCAAGAAAGAGTCTTTCCAACACGGAAAAATCACAGAGGCCAACTTTGACATGAAAAGGTGTAAAAACAAGTACAAGATATTTACAATAAGCAGACCTCAGTGCAAGAAAGAGTCTTTCCAACACTGATAAGCACAGAGGCCAACTTTGACATTAAAAAGTGTAAAAACAAGTACAAGATATTTACAATAAGCAGACCTCAGTGCAAGAAAGAGTCTTTCCAACACTGATAAGCACAGAGGCCAACTTTGACATTAAAAGGTGTTCAAACAAATACAAGATATTAACAATAAGCAGACCTCAGTGCAAGAAAGAGTCTTTCCAATACGGAAAAATCACAGAGGCCAACTTTGACATGAAAAGGTGTAAAAACAAGTACAAGATATTTACAATAAGTAGACCTCAGTGCAAGAAAGAGTCTTTCCAACACTGATAAGCACAGAGGCCAACTTTGACATTAAAAGGTGTAAAAACAAGTACAAGATATTTACAATAAGCAGACCTCAGTGCAAGAAAGAGTCTTTCCAACACTGATAAGCACAGAGGCCAACTTTGACATTAAAAGGTGTTCAAACAAATACAAGATATTAACAATAAGCAGACCTCAGTGCAAGAAAGAGTCTTTCCAATACGGAAAAATCACAGAGGCCAACTTTGACATGAAAAGGTGTAAAAACAAGTACAAGATATTTACAATAAGCAGACCTCAGCGCAAGAAAGAGTCTTTCCAACACTGATAAGCACAGAGGCCAACTTTGACATTAAAAGGTGTTCAAACAAATACAAGATATTAACAATAAGCAGACCTCAGTGCAAGAAAGAGTCTTTCCAATACGGAAAAATCACAGAGGCCAACTTTGACATGAAAAGGTGTAAAAACAAGTACAAGATATTTACAATAAGCAGACCTCAGTGCAAGAAAGAGTCTTTCCAACACGGAAAAATCACAGAGGCCAACTTTGACATGAAAAGGTGTTCAAACAAGTACAAGATATTTACAATTAGCAGACCTCAGTGCAAGAAAGAGTCTTTCCAACACTGATAAGCACAGAGGCCAACTTTGACATGAAAAGGTGTAAAAACAAGTACAAGATATTTACAATAAGCAGACCTCAGTGCAAGAAAGAGTCTTTCCAACACGGAAAAATCACAGAGGCCAACTTTGACATGAAAAGGTGTTCAAACAAGTACAAGATATTTACAATAAGCAGACCTCAGTGCAAGAAAGAGTCTTTCCAACACTGATAAGCACAAAGGCCAACTTTGACATTAAAAGGTGTTCAAACAAATACAAGATATTAACAATAAGCAGACCTCAGTGCAAGAAAGAGTCTTTCCAATACGGAAAAATCACAGAGGCCAACTTTGACATGAAAAGGTGTAAAAACAAGTACAAGATATTTACAATAAGCAGACCTCAGTGCAAGAAAGAGTCTTTCCAACACGGAAAAATCACAGAGGCCAACTTTGACATGAAAAGGTGTTCAAACAAGTACAAGATATTTACAATTAGCAGACCTCAGTGCAAGAAAGAGTCTTTCCAACACTGAAAAAGCACAGAGGCCAACTTTGACATTAAAAGGTGTTCAAACAAGTACAAGATATTTACAATTAGCAGACCTCAGTGCAAGAAAGAGTCTTTCCAACACTGATAAGCACAGAGGCCAACTTTGACATGAAAAGGTGTAAAAACAAATACAAGATATTAACAATAAGCAGACCTCAGTGCAAGAAAGAGTCTTTCCAACACTGAAAAATCACAGAGGCCAACTTTGACATGAAAAGGTGTTCAAACAAGTACAAGATATTTACAATAAGCAGACCTCAGTGCAAGAAAGAGTCTTTCCAACACTGATAAGCACAGAGGCCAACTTTGACATTAAAAGGTGTAAAAACAAGTACAAGATATTTACAATAAGCAGACCTCAGTGCAAGAAAGAGTCTTTCCAACACTGATAAGCACAGAGGCCAACTTTGACATTAAAAGGTGTTCAAACAAATACAAGATATTTACAATAAGCAGACCTCAGTGCAAGAAAGAGTCTTTCCAATACGGAAAAATCACAGAGGCCAACTTTGACATGAAAAGGTGTAAAAACAAGTACAAGATATTTACAATAAGCAAACCTCAGTGCATGAAAGAGTCTTTCCAACACTGATAAGCACAGAGGCCAACTTTGACATTAAAAGGTGTTCAAACAAATACAAGATATTAACAATAAGCAGACCTCAGTGCAAGAAAGAGTCTTTCCAACACTGATAAGCACAAAGGCCAACTTTGACATTAAAAGGTGTAAAAACAAGTACAAGATATTTACAATAAGCAGACCTCAGTGCAAGAAAGAGTCTTTCCAACACTGATGAGCACAGAGGCCAACTTTGACATTAAAAGGTGTAAAAACAAGTACAAGATATTTACAATAAGCAGACCTCAGTGCAAGAAAGAGTCTTTCCAACACTGATAAGCACAGAGGCCAACTTTGACATTAAAAGGTGTAAAAACAAGTACAAGATATTTACAATAAGCAGACCTCAGTGCAAGAAAGAGTCTTTCCAACACTGATAAGCACAGAGGCCAACTTTGACATGAAAAGGTGTTCAAACAAGTACAAGATATTTACAATAAGCAGACCTCAGTGCAAGAAAGAGTCTTTCCAACACTGATGAGCACAGAGGCCAACTTTGACATTAAAAGGTGTTCAAACAAGTACAAGATATTTACAATAAGCAGACCTCAGTGCAAGAAAGAGTCTTTCCAACACTGATAAGCACAGAGGCCAACTTTGACATGAAAAGGTGTAAAAACAAGTACAAGATATTTACAATTAGCAGACCTCAGTGCAAGAAAGAGTCTTTCCAACACTGATAAGCACAGAGGCCAACTTTGACATGAAAAGGTGTTCAAACAAGTACAAGATATTTACAATAAGCAGACCTCAGTGCAAGAAAGAGTCTTTCCAACACTGATAAGCACAGAGGCCAACTTTGACATTAAAAGGTGTTCAAACAAATACAAGATATTAACAATAAGCAGACCTCAGTGCAAGAAAGAGTCTTTCCAACACTGAAAAAGCACAGAGGCCAACTTTGACATTAAAAGGTGTTCAAACAAGTACAAGATATTTACAATAAGCAGACCTCAGTGCAAGAAAGAGTCTTTCCAACACTGATGAGCACAGAGGCCAACTTTGACATTAAAAGGTGTTCAAACAAGTACAAGATATTTACAATAAGCAGACCTCAGTGCAAGAAAGAGTCTTTCCAACACTGATGAGCACAGAGGCCAACTTTGACATTAAAAGGTGTTCAAACAAATACAAGATATTAACAATAAGCAGACCTCAGTGCAAGAAAGAGTCTTTCCAACACTGAAAAAGCACAGAGGCCAACTTTGACATTAAAAGGTGTTCAAACAAGTACAAGATATTTACAATAAGCAGACCTCAGTGCAAGAAAGAGTCTTTCCAACACTGATGAGCACAGAGGCCAACTTTGACATTAAAAGGTGTTCAAACAAGTACAAGATATTTACAATAAGCAGACCTCAGTGCAAGAAAGAGTCTTTCCAACACTGATGAGCACAGAGGCCAACTTTGACATTAAAAGGTGTTCAAACAAGTACAAGATATTAACAATAAGCAGACCTCAGTGCAAGAAAGAGTCTTTCCAACACTGATGAGCACAGAGGCCAACTTTGACATGAAAAGGTGTTCAAACAAGTACAAGATATTTACAATAAGCAGACCTCAGTGCAAGAAAGAGTCTTTCCAACACTGATAAGCACAGAGGCCAACTTTGACATGAAAAGGTGTTCAAACAAATACAAGATATTAACAATAAGCAGACCTCAGTGCAAGAAAGAGTCTTTCCAACACTGAAAAAGCACAGAGGCCAACTTTGACATTAAAAGGTGTTCAAACAAGTACAAGATATTTACAATAAGCAGACCTCAGTGCAAGAAAGAGTCTTTCCAACACTGATGAGCACAGAGGCCAACTTTGACATTAAAAGGTGTTCAAACAAGTACAAGATATTTACAATAAGCAGACCTCAGTGCAAGAAAGAGTCTTTCCAACACTGATGAGCACAGAGGCCAACTTTGACATTAAAAGGTGTTCAAACAAGTACAAGATATTAACAATAAGCAGACCTCAGTGCAAGAAAGAGTCTTTCCAACACTGATGAGCACAGAGGCCAACTTTGACATGAAAAGGTGTTCAAACAAGTACAAGATATTTACAATAAGCAGACCTCAGTGCAAGAAAGAGTCTTTCCAACACGGAAAAATCACAGAGGCCAACTTTGACATTAAAAGGTGTAAAAACAAGTACAAGATATTTACAATAAGCAGACCTCAGTGCAAGAAAGAGTCTTTCCAACACTGATAAGCACAAAGGCCAACTTTGACATTAAAAGGTGTAAAAACAAGTACAAGATATTTACAATAAGCAGACCTCAGTGCAAGAAAGAGTCTTTCCAACACTGATAAGCACAGAGGCCAACTTTGACATGAAAAGGTGTTCAAACAAGTACAAGATATTTACAATAAGCAGACCTCAGTGCAAGAAAGAGTCTTTCCAACACTGATAAGCACAGAGGCCAACTTTGACATGAAAAGGTGTAAAAACAAGTACAAGATATTTACAATAAGCAGACCTCAGTGCAAGAAAGAGTCTTTCCAACACGGAAAAATCACAGAGGCCAACTTTGACATGAAAAGGTGTTCAAACAAGTACAAGATATTTACAATAAGCAGACCTCAGTGCAAGAAAGAGTCTTTCCAACACTGATAAGCACAGAGGCCAACTTTGACATGAAAAGGTGTTCAAACAAGTACAAGATATTTACAATAAGCAGACCTCAGTGCAAGAAAGAGTCTTTCCAACACTGATAAGCACAGAGGCCAACTTTGACATGAAAAGGTGTAAAAACAAGTACAAGATATTTACAATAAGCAGACCTCAGTGCAAGAAAGAGTCTTTCCAACACTGATAAGCACAGAGGCCAACTTTGACATGAAAAGGTGTAAAAACAAGTACAAGATATTAACAATAAGCAGACCTCAGTGCAAGAAAGAGTCTTTCCAACACTGATGAGCACAGAGGCCAACTTTGACATGAAAAGGTGTTCAAACAAGTACAAGATATTTACAATAAGCAGACCTCAGTGCAAGAAAGAGTCTTTCCAACACTGATAAGCACAGAGGCCAACTTTGACATGAAAAGGTGTAAAAACAAGTACAAGATATTTACAATAAGCAGACCTCAGTGCAAGAAAGAGTCTTTCCAACACTGATGAGCACAGAGGCCAACTTTGACATGAAAAGGTGTTCAAACAAGTACAAGATATTTACAATAAGCAGACCTCAGTGCAAGACAGAGTCTTTCCAACACTGATGAGCACAGAGGCCAACTTTGACATGAAAAGGTGTTCAAACAAGTACAAGATATTTACAATAAGCAGACCTCAGTGCAAGAAAGAGTCTTTCCAACACTGAAAAAGCACAGAGGCCAACTTTGACATGAAAAGGTGTAAAAACAAGTACAAGATATTTACAATAAGTAGACCTCAGTGCAAGAAAGAGTCTTTCCAACACGGAAAAATCACAGAGGCCAACTTTGACATGAAAAGGTGTAAAAACAAGTACAAGATATTAACAATAAGCAGACCTCAGCGCAAGAAAGAGTCTTTCCAACACTGATAAGCACAAAGGCCAACTTTGACATTAAAAGGTGTTCAAACAAATACAAGATATTAACAATAAGCAGACCTCAGTGCAAGAAAGAGTCTTTCCAACACTGATAAGCACAAAGGCCAACTTTGACATGAAAAGGTGTAAAAACAAGTACAAGATATTTACAATAAGCAGACCTCAGTGCAAGAAAGAGTCTTTCCAACACTGATGAGCACAGAGGCCAACTTTGACATGAAAAGGTGTTCAAACAAGTACAAGATATTTACAATAAGCAGACCTCAGTGCAAGAAAGAGTCTTTCCAACACGGAAAAATCACAGAGGCCAACTTTGACATGAAAAGGTGTAAAAACAAGTACAAGATATTTACAATAAGCAGATCTCAGTGCAAGAAAGAGTCTTTCCAACACTGATAAGCACAGAGGCCAACTTTGACATGAAAAGGTGTTCAAACAAATACAAGATATTTACAATAAGCAGACCTCAGTGCAAGAAAGAGTCTTTCCAACACGGAAAAATCACAGAGGCCAACTTTGACATGAAAAGGTGTAAAAACAAGTACAAGATATTTACAATAAGCAGATCTCAGTGCAAGAAAGAGTCTTTCCAACACTGATAAGCACAGAGGCCAACTTTGACATTAAAAGGTGTTCAAACAAATACAAGATATTTACAATAAGCAGACCTCAGTGCAAGAAAGAGTCTTTCCAACACGGAAAAATCACAGAGGCCAACTTTGACATGAAAAGGTGTAAAAACAAGTACAAGATATTTACAATAAGCAGATCTCAGTGCAAGAAAGAGTCTTTCCAACACTGATAAGCACAGAGGCCAACTTTGACATGAAAAGGTGTTCAAACAAATACAAGATATTTACAATAAGCAGACCTCAGTGCAAGAAAGAGTCTTTCTAACACTGCAGAAGCACAGAGGCCAACTTTGACATGAAAAGGTGTTCAAACAAGTACAAGATATTTACAATAAGCAGACCTCAGTGCAAGAAAGAGTCTTTCTAACACTGCAGAAGCACAGAGGCCAACTTTGACATTAAAAGGTGTAAAATCAAGTACAAGATATTTACAATAAGCAGACCTCAGTGCAAAAACGTGTCTTTCCAACACTGACAAGCACAGAGGCCAACTTTGACATGAAAAGGTGTTCAAACAAGTACAAGATATTTACAATAAGCAGACCTCAGTGCAAGAAAGAGTCTTTCTAACACTGCAGAAGCACAGAGGCCAACTTTGACATTAAAAGGTGTAAAGTCAAGTACAAGATATTTACAATAAGCAGACCTCAGTGCAAGAAAGAGTCTTTTCAACACTGAAAAAGCACAGAGGCCAACTTTGACATTAAAAGGTGTTCAAACAAGTACAAGATATTTACAATAAGCAGACCTCAGTGCAAGAAAGAGTCTTTCCAACACTGAAAAGCACAGAGGCCAACTTTGACATTAAAAGGTGTTCAAACAAGTACAAGATATTTACAATAAGCAGACCTCAGTGCAAGAAAGAGTCTTTCCAACACTGATAAGCACAGAGGCCAACTTTGACATGAAAAGGTGTAAAAACAAGTACAAGATATTTACAATAAGCAGACCTCGGTGCAAGAAAGAGCCTTTCCAACACTGATAAGCACAGAGGCCAACTTTGACATGAAAAGGTGTAAAAACAAGTACAAGATATTTACAATAAGCAGACCTCAGTGCAAGAAAGAGTCTTTCCAACACGGAAAAAGCACAGAGGCCAACTTTGACATTAAAAGGTATAAAAACAAGTACAATATATTAACAATAAGCAGACCTCAGTGCAAGAAAGAGTCTTTCCAACACTGATAAGCACAGAGGCCAACTTTGACATGAAAAGGTGTAAAAACAAGTACAAGATATTTACAATAAGCAGACCTCGGTGCAAGAAAGGGTCTTTCCAACACTGATAAGCACAGAGGCCAACTTTGACATTAAAAGGTGTTCAAACAAGTACAAGATATTTACAATAAGCAGACCTCAGTGCAAGAAAGAGTCTTTCCAACACTGATAAGCACAGAGGCCAACTTTGACATGAAAAGGTGTAAAAACAAGTACAAGATATTTACAATAAGCAGACCTCAGTGCAAAAACGTGTCTTTCCAACACTGACAAGCACAGAGGCCAACTTTGACATTAAAAGGTGTAAAATCAAGTACAAGATATTTACAATAAGCAGACCTCAGTGCAAAAACGTGTCTTTCCAACACTGACAAGCACAGAGGCCAACTTTGACATTAAAAGGTGTAAAAACAAGTACAAGATATTTACAATAAGCAGACCTCAGTGCAAGAAAGAGTCTTTCCAACACTGATAAGCACAGAGGCCAACTTTGACATTAAAAGGTGTAAAAACAAGTACAAGATATTTACAATAAGCAGACCTCAGTGCAAGAAAGAGCCTTTCCAACACTGATAAGCACAGAGGCCAACTTTGACATGAAAAGGTGTAAAAACAAGTACAAGATATTTACAATAAGCAGACCTCAGTGCAAGAAAGAGTCTTTCCAACACGGAAAAAGCACAGAGGCCAACTTTGACATTAAAAGGTGTTCAAACAAGTACAAGATATTAACAATAAGCAGACCTCAGTGCAAGAAAGAGTCTTTCCAACACTGATGAGCACAGAGGCCAACTTTGACATGAAAAGGTGTTCAAACAAGTACAAGATATTTACAATAAGCAGACCTCAGTGCAAGAAAGAGTCTTTCCAACACGGAAAAATCACAGAGGCCAACTTTGACATGAAAAGGTGTAAAAACAAGTACAAGATATTAACAATAAGCAGACCTCAGCGCAAGAAAGAGGCTTTCCAACACTGAATAAGCACAGAGGCTAACTTTGACATTAAAAGTTGTAAAAACAAGTACAAGATATTTACAATAAGCAGACCTCAGTGCAAGAAAGTCTTTCCAACACTGAAAAAGCACAGAGGCCAACTTTGACATTAAAAGGTGCAAAAACAAGTACAAGATATTTACAATAAGCAGACCTCAGTGCAAGAAAGAGTCTTTCCAACACTGATAAGCACAAAGGCCAACTTTGACATTAAAAGGTGTTCAAACAAATACAAGATATTTACAATAAGCAGACCTCAGTGCAAGAAAGAGTCTTTCCAACACTGAAAAAGCACAGAGGCCAACTTTGACATTAAAAGGTGCAAAAACAAGTACAAGATATTTACAATAAGCAGACCTCAGTGCAAGAAAGAGTCTTTCCAACACTGATAAGCACAAAGGCCAACTTTGACATTAAAAGGTGTTCAAACAAATACAAGATATTAACAATAAGCAGACCTCAGTGCAAGAAAGAGCCTTTCCAACACTGATAAGCACAGAGGCCAACTTTGACATGAAAAGGTGTAAAAACAAGTACAAGATATTTACAATAAGCAGACCTCAGTGCAAGAAAGAGTCTTTCTAACACTGATAAGCACAGAGGCCAACTTTGACATTAAAAGGTGTAAAAACAAGTACAAGATATTTACAATAAGCAGACCTCAGTGCAAGAAAGAGTCTTTCCAACACTGATGAGCACAGAGGCCAACTTTGACATGAAAAGGTGTTCAAACAAGTACAAGATATTTACAATAAGCAGACCTCAGTGCAAGAAAGAGTCTTTCCAACACGGAAAAATCACAGAGGCCAACTTTGACATGAAAAGGTGTAAAAACAAGTACAAGATATTTACAATAAGCAAACCTCAGTGCAAGAAAGAGTCTTTCTAACACTGATAAGCACAGAGGCCAACTTTGACATTAAAAGGTGTTCAAACAAATACAAGATATTAACAATAAGCAGACCTCAGTGCAAGAAAGAGTCTTTCCAATACGGAAAAATCACAGAGGCCAACTTTGACATGAAAAGGTGTAAAAACAAGTACAAGATATTTACAATAAGCAGACCTCAGTGCAAGAAAGAGTCTTTCCAACACTGATAAGCACAAAGGCCAACTTTGACATTAAAAGGTGTTCAAACAAATACAAGATATTAACAATAAGCAGACCTCAGTGCAAGAAAGAGTCTTTCCAACACGGAAAAATCACAGAGGCCAACTTTGACATGAAAAGGTGTAAAAACAAGTACAAGATATTAACAATAAGCAGACCTCAGTGCAAGAAAGAGGCTTTCCAACACTGAATAAGCACAGAGGCTAACTTTGACATGAAAAGGTGTAAAAACAAGTACAAGATATTTACAATAAGCAGACCTCAGTGCAAGAAAGAGTCTTTCCAACACGGAAAAATCACAGAGGCCAACTTTGACATGAAAAGGTGTTCAAACAAGTACAAGATATTTACAATAAGCAGCCCTCAGTGCAAGAAAGAGTCTTTCTAACACTGATAAGCACAGAGGCCAACTTTGACATGAAAAGGTGTAAAAATCAAGTACAAGATATTTACAATAAGCAGACCTTAGTGCAAGAAAGAGTCTTTCCAACACGGAAAAAGCAAAGAGGCCAACTTTAACATTAAAAGGTCTTCAAACAAGTACAAGATATTTACAATAAGCAGGCCTCAGTGCAAGAAAGAGTCTTTCCAACACGGAAAAAGCACAGAGGCCAACTTTGACATGAAAAGGTGTAAAAATCAAGTACAAGATATTAACAATAAGCAGACCTCAGTGCAAGAAAGAGTCTTTCCAACACTGAAAAAGCACAGAGGCCAACTTTGACATTAAAAGGTGTTCAAACAAGTACAAGATATTTACAATAAGCAGACCTCAGTGCAAGAAAGAGCCTTTCCAACACTGAAAAAGCACAGAGGCCAACTTTGACATTAAAAGGTGTAAAAACAAGTACAAGATATTTACAATAAGCAGACCTCAGTGCAAGAAAGAGTCTTTCCAACACGGAAAAATCACAGAGGCCAACTTTGACATTAAAAGGTGTTCAAACAAGTACAAGATATTTACAATAAGCAGACCTCAGTGCAAGAAAGAGTCTTTCTAACACTGATAAGCACAGAGGCCAACATTGACATTAAAAGGTGTTCAAACAAGTACAAGATATTTACAATAAGCAGACCTCAGTGCAAGAAAGAGTCTTTCCAACACTGATAAGCACAGAGGCCAACTTTGACATTAAAAGGTGTTCAAACAAGTACAAGATATTTACAATAAGCAGACCTCAGTGCAAGAAAGAGTCTTTCCAACACTGAAAAAGCACAGAGGCCAACTTTGACATTAAAAGGTGTAAAATCAAGTACAAGATATTTACAATAAGCAGACCTCAGTGCAAGAAAGAGTCTTTCTAACACTGCAGAAGCACAGAGGCCAACTTTGACATGAAAAGGTGTTCAAACAAGTACAAGATATTTACAATAAGCAGACCTCAGTGCAAGAAAGAGTCTTTCTAACACTGCAGAAGCACAGAGGCCAACTTTGACATTAAAAGGTCTTCAAACAAGTACAAGATATTTACAATAAGCAGACCTCAGTGCAAGAAAGAGTCTTTCTAACACTGAGGAAGCGCAGAGGCCAACTTTGACATTAAAAGGTGTTCAAACAAGTACAAGATATTTACAATAAGCAGACCTCAGTGCAAGAAAGAGTCTTTCTAACACTGCAGAAGCACAGAGGCCAACTTTGACATGAAAAGGTGTAAAAACAAGTACAAGATATTTACAATAAGCAGACCTCAGTGCAAGAAAGAGTCTTTCTAACACTGATAAGCACAGAGGCCAACTTTGACATTAAAAGGTGTAAAAACAAGTACAAGATATTTACAATAAGCAGACCTCAGTGCAAGAAAGAGTCTTTCCAACACTGATGAGCACAGAGGCCAACTTTGACATGAAAAGGTGTTCAAACAAGTACAAGATATTTACAATAAGCAGACCTCAGTGCAAGAAAGAGTCTTTCCAACACGGAAAAATCACAGAGGCCAACTTTGACATGAAAAGGTGTAAAAACAAGTACAAGATATTTACAATAAGCAGACCTCAGTGCAAGAAAGAGTCTTTCTAACACTGATAAGCACAGAGGCCAACTTTGACATTAAAAGGTGTTCAAACAAATACAAGATATTAACAATAAGCAGACCTCAGTGCAAGAAAGAGTCTTTCCAATACGGAAAAATCACAGAGGCCAACTTTGACATGAAAAGGTGTAAAAACAAGTACAAGATATTTACAATAAGCAGACCTCAGTGCAAGAAAGAGTCTTTCCAACACTGATAAGCACAAAGGCCAACTTTGACATTAAAAGGTGTTCAAACAAATACAAGATATTAACAATAAGCAGACCTCAGTGCAAGAAAGAGTCTTTCCAACACGGAAAAATCACAGAGGCTAACTTTGACATGAAAAGGTGTAAAAACAAGTACAAGATATTTACAATAAGCAGACCTCAGTGCAAGAAAGAGTCTTTCCAACACGGAAAAATCACAGAGGCCAACTTTGACATGAAAAGGTGTTCAAACAAGTACAAGATATTTACAATAAGCAGCCCTCAGTGCAAGAAAGAGTCTTTCTAACACTGATAAGCACAGAGGCCAACTTTGACATGAAAAGGTGTAAAAATCAAGTACAAGATATTTACAATAAGCAGACCTTAGTGCAAGAAAGAGTCTTTCCAACACGGAAAAAGCAAAGAGGCCAACTTTAACATTAAAAGGTCTTCAAACAAGTACAAGATATTTACAATAAGCAGGCCTCAGTGCAAGAAAGAGTCTTTCCAACACGGAAAAAGCACAGAGGCCAACTTTGACATGAAAAGGTGTAAAAATCAAGTACAAGATATTAACAATAAGCAGACCTCAGTGCAAGAAAGAGTCTTTCCAACACGGAAAAATCACAGAGGCCAACTTTGACATTAAAAGGTGTTCAAACAAGTACAAGATATTTACAATAAGCAGACCTCAGTGCAAGAAAGAGCCTTTCCAACACTGAAAAAGCACAGAGGCCAACTTTGACATTAAAAGGTGTAAAAACAAGTACAAGATATTTACAATAAGCAGACCTCAGTGCAAGAAAGAGTCTTTCCAACACGGAAAAATCACAGAGGCCAACTTTGACATTAAAAGGTGTTCAAACAAGTACAAGATATTTACAATAAGCAGACCTCAGTGCAAGAAAGAGTCTTTTCAACACTGAAAAGCACAGAGGCCAACTTTGACATTAAAAGGTGTAAAAACAAGTACAAGATATTTACAATAAGCAGACCTCAGTGCAAGAAAGAGTCTTTCCAACACTGATAAGCACAGAGGCCAACTTTGACATGAAAAGGTATAAAAACAAGTACAATATATTAACAATAAGCAGACCTCAGTGCAAGAAAGAGTCTTTCTAACACTGATAAGCACAGAGGCCAACTTTGACATTAAAAGGTGTTCAAACAAGTACAAGATATTTACAATAAGCAGACCTCAGTGCAAGAAAGAGTCTTTCCAACACTGATAAGCACAGAGGCCAACTTTGACATTAAAAGGTGTTCAAACAAGTACAAGATATTTACAATAAGCAGACCTCAGTGCAAGAAAGAGTCTTTCCAACACTGAAAAAGCACAGAGGCCAACTTTGACATTAAAAGGTGTAAAATCAAGTACAAGATATTTACAATAAGCAGACCTCAGTGCAAGAAAGAGTCTTTCTAACACTGCAGAAGCACAGAGGCCAACTTTGACATGAAAAGGTGTTCAAACAAGTACAAGATATTTACAATAAGCAGACCTCAGTGCAAGAAAGAGTCTTTCTAACACTGCAGAAGCACAGAGGCCAACTTTGACATTAAAAGGTGTAAAGTCAAGTACAAGATATTTACAATAAGCAGACCTCAGTGCAAGAAAGAGTCTTTCTAACACTGCAGAAGCACAGAGGCCAACTTTGACATTAAAAGGTCTTCAAACAAGTACAAGATATTTACAATAAGCAGACCTCAGTGCAAGAAAGAGTCTTTCTAACACTGAGGAAGCGCAGAGGCCAACTTTGACATTAAAAGGTGTTCAAACAAGTACAAGATATTTACAATAAGCAGACCTCAGTGCAAGAAAGAGTCTTTCTAACACTGATAAGCACAGAGGCCAACTTTGACATTAAAAGGTGTAAAGTCAAGTACAAGATATTTACAATAAGCAGACCTCAGTGCAAGAAAGAGTCTTTCTAACACTGCAGAAGCACAGAGGCCAACTTTGACATTAAAAGGTCTTCAAACAAGTACAAGATATTTACAATAAGCAGACCTCAGTGCAAGAAAGAGTCTTTCCAACACTGAAAAGCACAGAGGCCAACTTTGACATTAAAAGGTGTTCAAACAAGTACAAGATATTTACAATAAGCAGACCTCAGTGCAAGAAAGAGTCTTTCCAACACTGATAAGCTCAGAGGCCAACTTTGACATTAAAAGGTGTAAAATCAAGTACAAGATATTTACAATAAGCAGACCTCGGTGCAAGAAAGAGTCTTTCCAACACTGAAAAAGCACAGAGGCCAACTTTGACATTAAAAGGTGTAAAATCAAGTACAAGATATTTACAATAAGCAGACCTCAGTGCAAAAACGTGTCTTTCCAACACTGATAAGCACAAAGGCCAACTTTGACATGAAAAGGTGTAAAAACAAGTACAAGATATTTACAATAAGTAGACCTCAGTGCAAGAAAGAGTCTTTCCAACACTGAAAAAGCACAGAGGCCAACTTTGACATTAAAAGGTGTTCAAACAAGTACAAGATATTTACAATAAGCAGACCTCAGTGCAAGAAAGAGTCTTTCCGACACGGAAAAAGCACAGAGGCCAACTTTGACATTAAAAGGTGTTCAAACAAGTACAAGATATTTACAATAAGCAGACCTCAGTGCAAGAAAGAGTCTTTCTAACACTGAGGAAGCGCAGAGGCCAACTTTGACATTAAAAGGTGTTCAAACAAGTACAAGATATTTACAATAAGCAGACCTCAGTGCAAGAAAGAGTCTTTCTAACACTGCAGAAGCACAGAGGCCAACTTTGACATGAAAAGGTGTTCAAACAAGTACAAGATATTTACAATAAGCAGACCTCAGTGCAAGAAAGAGTCGTTCTAACACTGAGGAAGCGCAGAGGCCAACTTTGACATTAAAAGGTGTTCAAACAAGTACAAGATATTTACAATAAGCAGCCCTCAGTGCAAGAAAGAGTCTTTCCAACACTGATAAGCACAGAGGCCAACTTTGACATGAAAAGGTGTAAAAACAAGTACAAGATATTTACAATAAGCAGACCTCAGTGCAAGAAAGAGTCTTTCCAACACTGATAAGCTCAGAGGCCAACTTTGACATTAAAAGGTGTAAAATCAAGTACAAGATATTTACAATAAGCAGACCTCAGTGCAAGAAAGAGTCTTTCCAACACTGATAAGCTCAGAGGCCAACTTTGACATTAAAAGGTGTAAAATCAAGTACAAGATATTTACAATAAGCAGACCTCGGTGCAAGAAAGAGTCTTTCCAACACTGAAAAAGCACAGAGGCCAACTTTGACATTAAAAGGTGTAAAATCAAGTACAAGATATTTACAATAAGCAGACCTCAGTGCAAAAACGTGTCTTTCCAACACTGACAAGCACAGAGGCCAACTTTGACATGAAAAGGTGTTCAAACAAGTACAAGATATTTACAATAAGCAGACCTCAGTGCAAGAAAGAGTCTTTCTAACACTGCAGAAGCACAGAGGCCAACTTTGACATGAAAAGGTGTTCAAACAAGTACAAGATATTTACAATAAGCAGACCTCAGTGCAAGAAAGAGTCTTTCTAACACTGCAGAAGCACAGAGGCCAACTTTGACATTAAAAGGTGTAAAATCAAGTACAAGATATTTACAATAAGCAGACCTCAGTGCAAAAACGTGTCTTTCCAACACTGACAAGCACAGAGGCCAACTTTGACATGAAAAGGTGTTCAAACAAGTACAAGATATTTACAATAAGCAGACCTCAGTGCAAGAAAGAGTCTTTCTAACACTGCAGAAGCACAGAGGCCAACTTTGACATTAAAAGGTGTAAAGTCAAGTACAAGATATTTACAATAAGCAGACCTCAGTGCAAGAAAGAGTCTTTTCAACACTGAAAAAGCACAGAGGCCAACTTTGACATTAAAAGGTGTTCAAACAAGTACAAGATATTTACAATAAGCAGACCTCAGTGCAAGAAAGAGTCTTTCCAACACTGAAAAGCACAGAGGCCAACTTTGACATTAAAAGGTGTTCAAACAAGTACAAGATATTTACAATAAGCAGACCTCAGTGCAAGAAAGAGTCTTTCCAACACTGATAAGCACAGAGGCCAACTTTGACATGAAAAGGTGTAAAAACAAGTACAAGATATTTACAATAAGCAGACCTCGGTGCAAGAAAGAGCCTTTCCAACACTGATAAGCACAGAGGCCAACTTTGACATGAAAAGGTGTAAAAACAAGTACAAGATATTTACAATAAGCAGACCTCAGTGCAAGAAAGAGTCTTTCCAACACGGAAAAAGCACAGAGGCCAACTTTGACATTAAAAGGTATAAAAACAAGTACAATATATTAACAATAAGCAGACCTCAGTGCAAGAAAGAGTCTTTCCAACACTGATAAGCACAGAGGCCAACTTTGACATGAAAAGGTGTAAAAACAAGTACAAGATATTTACAATAAGCAGACCTCGGTGCAAGAAAGGGTCTTTCCAACACTGATAAGCACAGAGGCCAACTTTGACATTAAAAGGTGTAAAAACAAGTACAAGATATTTACAATAAGCAGACCTCAGTGCAAGAAAGAGCCTTTCCAACACTGATAAGCACAGAGGCCAACTTTGACATGAAAAGGTGTAAAAACAAGTACAAGATATTTACAATAAGCAGACCTCAGTGCAAGAAAGAGTCTTTCCAACACTGATGAGCACAGAGGCCAACTTTGACATGAAAAGGTGTTCAAACAAGTACAAGATATTAACAATAAGCAGACCTCAGTGCAAGAAAGAGTCTTTCCAACACTGATGAGCACAGAGGCCAACTTTGACATGAAAAGGTGTTCAAACAAGTACAAGATATTTACAATAAGCAGACCTCAGTGCAAGAAAGAGTCTTTCCAACACGGAAAAATCACAGAGGCCAACTTTGACATGAAAAGGTGTAAAAACAAGTACAAGATATTTACAATAAGTAGACCTCAGTGCAAGAAAGAGTCTTTCCAACACGGAAAAATCACAGAGGCCAACTTTGACATGAAAAGGTGTAAAAACAAGTACAAGATATTTACAATAAGCAGACCTCAGTGCAAGAAATAGTCTTTCCAACACTGATAAGCACAGAGGCCAACTTTGACATGAAAAGGTGTTCAAACAAGTACAAGATATTTACAATAAGCAGACCTCAGTGCAAGAAATAGTCTTTCCAACACTGATAAGCACAGAGGCCAACTTTGACATGAAAAGGTGTTCAAACAAGTACAAGATATTCACAATAAGCAGGCCTCAGTGCAAGAAAGAGGCTTTCCAACACTGATAAGCACAGAGGCCAACTTTGACATTAAAAGGTGTAAAATCAAGTACAAGATATTTACAATAAGCAGACCTCAGTGCAAGAAAGAGTCTTTCTAACACTGCAGAAGCACAGAGGCCAACTTTGACATGAAAAGGTGTTCAAACAAGTACAAGATATTTACAATAAGCAGACCTCAGTGCAAGAAAGAGTCTTTCTAACACTGCAGAAGCACAGAGGCCAACTTTGACATTAAAAGGTGTAAAGTCAAGTACAAGATATTTACAATAAGCAGACCTCAGTGCAAGAAAGAGTCTTTCTAACACTGCAGAAGCACAGAGGCCAACTTTGACATTAAAAGGTCTTCAAACAAGTACAAGATATTTACAATAAGCAGACCTCAGTGCAAGAAAGAGTCTTTCTAACACTGAGGAAGCGCAGAGGCCAACTTTGACATTAAAAGGTGTTCAAACAAGTACAAGATATTTACAATAAGCAGACCTCAGTGCAAGAAAGAGTCTTTCTAACACTGATAAGCACAGAGGCCAACTTTGACATTAAAAGGTGTAAAGTCAAGTACAAGATATTTACAATAAGCAGACCTCAGTGCAAGAAAGAGTCTTTCTAACACTGCAGAAGCACAGAGGCCAACTTTGACATTAAAAGGTCTTCAAACAAGTACAAGATATTTACAATAAGCAGACCTCAGTGCAAGAAAGAGTCTTTCCAACACTGAAAAGCACAGAGGCCAACTTTGACATGAAAAGGTGTTCAAACAAGTACAAGATATTTACAATAAGCAGACCTCAGTGCAAGAAAGAGTCTTTCTAACACTGCAGAAGCACAGAGGCCAACTTTGACATTAAAAGGTCTTCAAACAAGTACAAGATATTTACAATAAGCAGACCTCAGTGCAAGAAAGAGTCTTTCCAACACTGAAAAGCACAGAGGCCAACTTTGACATGAAAAGGTGTTCAAACAAGTACAAGATATTTACAATAAGCAGACCTCAGTGCAAGAAAGAGTCTTTCCAACACTGCAGAAGCACAGAGGCCAACTTTGACATGAAAAGGTGTTCAAACAAGTACAAGATATTTACAATAAGCAGACCTCAGTGCAAGAAAGAGTCTTTCTAACACTGCAGAAGCACAGAGGCCAACTTTGACATTAAAAGGTGTAAAATCAAGTACAAGATATTTACAATAAGCAGACCTCAGTGCAAAAACGTGTCTTTCCAACACTGACAAGCACAGAGGCCAACTTTGACATGAAAAGGTGTTCAAACAAGTACAAGATATTTACAATAAGCAGACCTCAGTGCAAGAAAGAGTCTTTCTAACACTGCAGAAGCACAGAGGCCAACTTTGACATTAAAAGGTGTAAAGTCAAGTACAAGATATTTACAATAAGCAGACCTCAGTGCAAGAAAGAGTCTTTTCAACACTGAAAAAGCACAGAGGCCAACTTTGACATTAAAAGGTGTTCAAACAAGTACAAGATATTTACAATAAGCAGACCTCAGTGCAAGAAAGAGTCTTTCCAACACTGAAAAGCACAGAGGCCAACTTTGACATTAAAAGGTGTTCAAACAAGTACAAGATATTTACAATAAGCAGACCTCAGTGCAAGAAAGAGTCTTTCCAACACTGATAAGCACAGAGGCCAACTTTGACATGAAAAGGTGTAAAAACAAGTACAAGATATTTACAATAAGCAGACCTCGGTGCAAGAAAGAGCCTTTCCAACACTGATAAGCACAGAGGCCAACTTTGACATGAAAAGGTGTAAAAACAAGTACAAGATATTTACAATAAGCAGACCTCAGTGCAAGAAAGAGTCTTTCCAACACGGAAAAAGCACAGAGGCCAACTTTGACATTAAAAGGTATAAAAACAAGTACAATATATTAACAATAAGCAGACCTCAGTGCAAGAAAGAGTCTTTCCAACACTGATAAGCACAGAGGCCAACTTTGACATGAAAAGGTGTAAAAACAAGTACAAGATATTTACAATAAGCAGACCTCGGTGCAAGAAAGGGTCTTTCCAACACTGATAAGCACAGAGGCCAACTTTGACATTAAAAGGTGTTCAAACAAGTACAAGATATTTACAATAAGCAGACCTCAGTGCAAGAAAGAGTCTTTCCAACACTGATAAGCACAGAGGCCAACTTTGACATGAAAAGGTGTAAAAACAAGTACAAGATATTTACAATAAGCAGACCTCGGTGCAAGAAAGAGTCTTTCCAACACTGATAAGCACAGAGGCCAACTTTGACATTAAAAGGTGTAAAATCAAGTACAAGATATTTACAATAAGCAGACCTCAGTGCAAAAACGTGTCTTTCCAACACTGACAAGCACAGAGGCCAACTTTGACATTAAAAGGTGTAAAATCAAGTACAAGATATTTACAATAAGCAGACCTCAGTGCAAAAACGTGTCTTTCCAACACTGACAAGCACAGAGGCCAACTTTGACATTAAAAGGTGTAAAAACAAGTACAAGATATTTACAATAAGCAGACCTCAGTGCAAGAAAGAGTCTTTCCAACACTGATAAGCACAGAGGCCAACTTTGACATTAAAAGGTGTAAAAACAAGTACAAGATATTTACAATAAGCAGACCTCAGTGCAAGAAAGAGCCTTTCCAACACTGATAAGCACAGAGGCCAACTTTGACATGAAAAGGTGTTCAAACAAGTACAAGATATTAACAATAAGCAGACCTCAGTGCAAGAAAGAGTCTTTCCAACACTGATGAGCACAGAGGCCAACTTTGACATGAAAAGGTGTTCAAACAAGTACAAGATATTTACAATAAGCAGACCTCAGTGCAAGAAAGAGTCTTTCCAACACGGAAAAATCACAGAGGCCAACTTTGACATGAAAAGGTGTAAAAACAAGTACAAGATATTTACAATAAGTAGACCTCAGTGCAAGAAAGAGTCTTTCCAACACGGAAAAATCACAGAGGCCAACTTTGACATGAAAAGGTGTAAAAACAAGTACAAGATATTAACAATAAGCAGACCTCAGCGCAAGAAAGAGGCTTTCCAACACTGAATAAGCACAGAGGCTAACTTTGACATTAAAAGTTGTAAAAACAAGTACAAGATATTTACAATAAGCAGACCTCAGCGCAAGAAAGAGTCTTTCCAACACTGAAAAAGCACAGAGGCCAACTTTGACATTAAAAGGTGCAAAAACAAGTACAAGATATTTACAATAAGCAGACCTCAGTGCAAGAAAGAGTCTTTCTAACACTGATAAGCACAGAGGCCAACTTTGACATTAAAAGGTGTAAAAACAAGTACAAGATATTTACAATAAGCAGACCTCAGTGCAAGAAAGAGTCTTTCCAACACTGATGAGCACAGAGGCCAACTTTGACATGAAAAGGTGTTCAAACAAGTACAAGATATTTACAATAAGCAGACCTCAGTGCAAGAAAGAGTCTTTCCAACACGGAAAAATCACAGAGGCCAACTTTGACATGAAAAGGTGTAAAAACAAGTACAAGATATTTACAATAAGCAGACCTCAGTGCAAGAAAGAGTCTTTCTAACACTGATAAGCACAGAGGCCAACTTTGACATTAAAAGGTGTTCAAACAAATACAAGATATTAACAATAAGCAGACCTCAGTGCAAGAAAGAGTCTTTCCAATACGGAAAAATCACAGAGGCCAACTTTGACATGAAAAGGTGTAAAAACAAGTACAAGATATTTACAATAAGCAGACCTCAGTGCAAGAAAGAGTCTTTCCAACACTGATAAGCACAAAGGCCAACTTTGACATTAAAAGGTGTTCAAACAAATACAAGATATTAACAATAAGCAGACCTCAGTGCAAGAAAGAGTCTTTCCAACACGGAAAAATCACAGAGGCCAACTTTGACATGAAAAGGTGTAAAAACAAGTACAAGATATTAACAATAAGCAGACCTCAGTGCAAGAAAGAGGCTTTCCAACACTGAATAAGCACAGAGGCTAACTTTGACATGAAAAGGTGTAAAAACAAGTACAAGATATTTACAATAAGCAGACCTCAGTGCAAGAAAGAGTCTTTCCAACACGGAAAAATCACAGAGGCCAACTTTGACATGAAAAGGTGTTCAAACAAGTACAAGATATTTACAATAAGCAGCCCTCAGTGCAAGAAAGAGTCTTTCTAACACTGATAAGCACAGAGGCCAACTTTGACATGAAAAGGTGTAAAAATCAAGTACAAGATATTTACAATAAGCAGACCTTAGTGCAAGAAAGAGTCTTTCCAACACGGAAAAAGCAAAGAGGCCAACTTTAACATTAAAAGGTCTTCAAACAAGTACAAGATATTTACAATAAGCAGGCCTCAGTGCAAGAAAGAGTCTTTCCAACACGGAAAAAGCACAGAGGCCAACTTTGACATTAAAAGGTGTTCAAACAAGTACAAGATATTTACAATAAGCAGACCTCAGTGCAAGAAAGAGTCTTTCTAACACTGCAGAAGCACAGAGGCCAACTTTGACATGAAAAGGTGTTCAAACAAGTACAAGATATTTACAATAAGCAGACCTCAGTGCAAGAAAGAGTCGTTCTAACACTGAGGAAGCGCAGAGGCCAACTTTGACATTAAAAGGTGTTCAAACAAGTACAAGATATTTACAATAAGCAGCCCTCAGTGCAAGAAAGAGTCTTTCCAACACTGATAAGCACAGAGGCCAACTTTGACATGAAAAGGTGTAAAAACAAGTACAAGATATTTACAATAAGCAGACCTCAGTGCAAGAAAGAGTCTTTCCAACACTGATAAGCTCAGAGGCCAACTTTGACATTAAAAGGTGTAAAATCAAGTACAAGATATTTACAATAAGCAGACCTCAGTGCAAGAAAGAGTCTTTCCAACACTGATAAGCTCAGAGGCCAACTTTGACATTAAAAGGTGTAAAATCAAGTACAAGATATTTACAATAAGCAGACCTCGGTGCAAGAAAGAGTCTTTCCAACACTGAAAAAGCACAGAGGCCAACTTTGACATTAAAAGGTGTAAAATCAAGTACAAGATATTTACAATAAGCAGACCTCAGTGCAAAAACGTGTCTTTCCAACACTGACAAGCACAGAGGCCAACTTTGACATGAAAAGGTGTTCAAACAAGTACAAGATATTTACAATAAGCAGACCTCAGTGCAAGAAAGAGTCTTTCTAACACTGCAGAAGCACAGAGGCCAACTTTGACATGAAAAGGTGTTCAAACAAGTACAAGATATTTACAATAAGCAGACCTCAGTGCAAGAAAGAGTCTTTCTAACACTGCAGAAGCACAGAGGCCAACTTTGACATTAAAAGGTGTAAAATCAAGTACAAGATATTTACAATAAGCAGACCTCAGTGCAAAAACGTGTCTTTCCAACACTGACAAGCACAGAGGCCAACTTTGACATGAAAAGGTGTTCAAACAAGTACAAGATATTTACAATAAGCAGACCTCAGTGCAAGAAAGAGTCTTTCTAACACTGCAGAAGCACAGAGGCCAACTTTGACATTAAAAGGTGTAAAGTCAAGTACAAGATATTTACAATAAGCAGACCTCAGTGCAAGAAAGAGTCTTTTCAACACTGAAAAAGCACAGAGGCCAACTTTGACATTAAAAGGTGTTCAAACAAGTACAAGATATTTACAATAAGCAGACCTCAGTGCAAGAAAGAGTCTTTCCAACACTGAAAAGCACAGAGGCCAACTTTGACATTAAAAGGTGTTCAAACAAGTACAAGATATTTACAATAAGCAGACCTCAGTGCAAGAAAGAGTCTTTCCAACACTGATAAGCACAGAGGCCAACTTTGACATGAAAAGGTGTAAAAACAAGTACAAGATATTTACAATAAGCAGACCTCGGTGCAAGAAAGAGCCTTTCCAACACTGATAAGCACAGAGGCCAACTTTGACATGAAAAGGTGTAAAAACAAGTACAAGATATTTACAATAAGCAGACCTCAGTGCAAGAAAGAGTCTTTCCAACACGGAAAAAGCACAGAGGCCAACTTTGACATTAAAAGGTATAAAAACAAGTACAATATATTAACAATAAGCAGACCTCAGTGCAAGAAAGAGTCTTTCCAACACTGATAAGCACAGAGGCCAACTTTGACATGAAAAGGTGTAAAAACAAGTACAAGATATTTACAATAAGCAGACCTCGGTGCAAGAAAGGGTCTTTCCAACACTGATAAGCACAGAGGCCAACTTTGACATTAAAAGGTGTTCAAACAAGTACAAGATATTTACAATAAGCAGACCTCAGTGCAAGAAAGAGTCTTTCCAACACTGATAAGCACAGAGGCCAACTTTGACATGAAAAGGTGTAAAAACAAGTACAAGATATTTACAATAAGCAGACCTCGGTGCAAGAAAGAGTCTTTCCAACACTGATAAGCACAGAGGCCAACTTTGACATTAAAAGGTGTAAAATCAAGTACAAGATATTTACAATAAGCAGACCTCAGTGCAAAAACGTGTCTTTCCAACACTGACAAGCACAGAGGCCAACTTTGACATTAAAAGGTGTAAAATCAAGTACAAGATATTTACAATAAGCAGACCTCAGTGCAAAAACGTGTCTTTCCAACACTGACAAGCACAGAGGCCAACTTTGACATTAAAAGGTGTAAAAACAAGTACAAGATATTTACAATAAGCAGACCTCAGTGCAAGAAAGAGTCTTTCCAACACTGATAAGCACAGAGGCCAACTTTGACATTAAAAGGTGTAAAAACAAGTACAAGATATTTACAATAAGCAGACCTCAGTGCAAGAAAGAGCCTTTCCAACACTGATAAGCACAGAGGCCAACTTTGACATGAAAAGGTGTTCAAACAAGTACAAGATATTAACAATAAGCAGACCTCAGTGCAAGAAAGAGTCTTTCCAACACTGATGAGCACAGAGGCCAACTTTGACATGAAAAGGTGTTCAAACAAGTACAAGATATTTACAATAAGCAGACCTCAGTGCAAGAAAGAGTCTTTCCAACACGGAAAAATCACAGAGGCCAACTTTGACATGAAAAGGTGTAAAAACAAGTACAAGATATTTACAATAAGTAGACCTCAGTGCAAGAAAGAGTCTTTCCAACACGGAAAAATCACAGAGGCCAACTTTGACATGAAAAGGTGTAAAAACAAGTACAAGATATTAACAATAAGCAGACCTCAGCGCAAGAAAGAGGCTTTCCAACACTGAATAAGCACAGAGGCTAACTTTGACATTAAAAGTTGTAAAAACAAGTACAAGATATTTACAATAAGCAGACCTCAGCGCAAGAAAGAGTCTTTCCAACACTGAAAAAGCACAGAGGCCAACTTTGACATTAAAAGGTGCAAAAACAAGTACAAGATATTTACAATAAGCAGACCTCAGTGCAAGAAAGAGTCTTTCTAACACTGATAAGCACAGAGGCCAACTTTGACATTAAAAGGTGTAAAAACAAGTACAAGATATTTACAATAAGCAGACCTCAGTGCAAGAAAGAGTCTTTCCAACACTGATGAGCACAGAGGCCAACTTTGACATGAAAAGGTGTTCAAACAAGTACAAGATATTTACAATAAGCAGACCTCAGTGCAAGAAAGAGTCTTTCCAACACGGAAAAATCACAGAGGCCAACTTTGACATGAAAAGGTGTAAAAACAAGTACAAGATATTTACAATAAGCAGACCTCAGTGCAAGAAAGAGTCTTTCTAACACTGATAAGCACAGAGGCCAACTTTGACATTAAAAGGTGTTCAAACAAATACAAGATATTAACAATAAGCAGACCTCAGTGCAAGAAAGAGTCTTTCCAATACGGAAAAATCACAGAGGCCAACTTTGACATGAAAAGGTGTAAAAACAAGTACAAGATATTTACAATAAGCAGACCTCAGTGCAAGAAAGAGTCTTTCCAACACTGATAAGCACAAAGGCCAACTTTGACATTAAAAGGTGTTCAAACAAATACAAGATATTAACAATAAGCAGACCTCAGTGCAAGAAAGAGTCTTTCCAACACGGAAAAATCACAGAGGCCAACTTTGACATGAAAAGGTGTAAAAACAAGTACAAGATATTAACAATAAGCAGACCTCAGTGCAAGAAAGAGGCTTTCCAACACTGAATAAGCACAGAGGCTAACTTTGACATGAAAAGGTGTAAAAACAAGTACAAGATATTTACAATAAGCAGACCTCAGTGCAAGAAAGAGTCTTTCCAACACGGAAAAATCACAGAGGCCAACTTTGACATGAAAAGGTGTTCAAACAAGTACAAGATATTTACAATAAGCAGCCCTCAGTGCAAGAAAGAGTCTTTCTAACACTGATAAGCACAGAGGCCAACTTTGACATGAAAAGGTGTAAAAATCAAGTACAAGATATTTACAATAAGCAGACCTTAGTGCAAGAAAGAGTCTTTCCAACACGGAAAAAGCAAAGAGGCCAACTTTAACATTAAAAGGTCTTCAAACAAGTACAAGATATTTACAATAAGCAGGCCTCAGTGCAAGAAAGAGTCTTTCCAACACGGAAAAAGCACAGAGGCCAACTTTGACATGAAAAGGTGTAAAAATCAAGTACAAGATATTAACAATAAGCAGACCTCAGTGCAAGAAAGAGTCTTTCCAACACTGAAAAAGCACAGAGGCCAACTTTGACATTAAAAGGTGTTCAAACAAGTACAAGATATTTACAATAAGCAGACCTCAGTGCAAGAAAGAGCCTTTCCAACACTGAAAAAGCACAGAGGCCAACTTTGACATTAAAAGGTGTAAAAACAAGTACAAGATATTTACAATAAGCAGACCTCAGTGCAAGAAAGAGTCTTTCCAACACGGAAAAATCACAGAGGCCAACTTTGACATTAAAAGGTGTTCAAACAAGTACAAGATATTTACAATAAGCAGACCTCAGTGCAAGAAAGAGTCTTTTCAACACTGAAAAGCACAGAGGCCAACTTTGACATTAAAAGGTGTAAAAACAAGTACAAGATATTTACAATAAGCAGACCTCAGTGCAAGAAAGAGTCTTTCCAACACTGATAAGCACAGAGGCCAACTTTGACATGAAAAGGTATAAAAACAAGTACAATATATTAACAATAAGCAGACCTCAGTGCAAGAAAGAGTCTTTCTAACACTGATAAGCACAGAGGCCAACTTTGACATTAAAAGGTGTTCAAACAAGTACAAGATATTTACAATAAGCAGACCTCAGTGCAAGAAAGAGTCTTTCCAACACTGATAAGCACAGAGGCCAACTTTGACATTAAAAGGTGTTCAAACAAGTACAAGATATTTACAATAAGCAGACCTCAGTGCAAGAAAGAGTCTTTCCAACACTGAAAAAGCACAGAGGCCAACTTTGACATTAAAAGGTGTAAAATCAAGTACAAGATATTTACAATAAGCAGACCTCAGTGCAAGAAAGAGTCTTTCTAACACTGCAGAAGCACAGAGGCCAACTTTGACATGAAAAGGTGTTCAAACAAGTACAAGATATTTACAATAAGCAGACCTCAGTGCAAGAAAGAGTCTTTCTAACACTGCAGAAGCACAGAGGCCAACTTTGACATTAAAAGGTGTAAAGTCAAGTACAAGATATTTACAATAAGCAGACCTCAGTGCAAGAAAGAGTCTTTCTAACACTGCAGAAGCACAGAGGCCAACTTTGACATTAAAAGGTCTTCAAACAAGTACAAGATATTTACAATAAGCAGACCTCAGTGCAAGAAAGAGTCTTTCTAACAATGAGGAAGCGCAGAGGCCAACTTTGACATTAAAAGGTGTTCAAACAAGTACAAGATATTTACAATAAGCAGACCTCAGTGCAAGAAAGAGTCTTTCTAACACTGCAGAAGCACAGAGGCCAACTTTGACATTAAAAGGTGTAAAGTCAAGTACAAGATATTTACAATAAGCAGACCTCAGTGCAAGAAAGAGTCTTTCTAACACTGCAGAAGCACAGAGGCCAACTTTGACATTAAAAGGTCTTCAAACAAGTACAAGATATTTACAATAAGCAGACCTCAGTGCAAGAAAGAGTCTTTCCAACACTGAAAAGCACAGAGGCCAACTTTGACATTAAAAGGTGTTCAAACAAGTACAAGATATTTACAATAAGCAGACCTCAGTGCAAGAAAGAGTCTTTCCAACACTGATAAGCTCAGAGGCCAACTTTGACATTAAAAGGTGTAAAATCAAGTACAAGATATTTACAATAAGCAGACCTCGGTGCAAGAAAGAGTCTTTCCAACACTGAAAAAGCACAGAGGCCAACTTTGACATTAAAAGGTGTAAAATCAAGTACAAGATATTTACAATAAGCAGACCTCAGTGCAAAAACGTGTCTTTCCAACACTGACAAGCACAGAGGCCAACTTTGAAATGAAAAGGTGTTCAAACAAGTACAAGATATTTACAATAAGCAGACCTCAGTGCAAGAAAGAGTCTTTCTAACACTGCAGAAGCACAGAGGCCAACTTTGACATGAAAAGGTGTTCAAACAAGTACAAGATATTTACAATAAGCAGACCTCAGTGCAAGAAAGAGTCTTTCTAACACTGAGGAAGCGCAGAGGCCAACTTTGACATTAAAAGGTGTTCAAACAAGTACAAGATATTTACAATAAGCAGACCTCAGTGCAAGAAAGAGTCTTTCTAACACTGCAGAAGCACAGAGGCCAACTTTGACATGAAAAGGTGTTCAAACAAGTACAAGATATTTACAATAAGCAGACCTCAGTGCAAGAAAGAGTCTTTCTAACACTGAGGAAGCGCAGAGGCCAACTTTGACATTAAAAGGTGTTCAAACAAGTACAAGATATTTACAATAAGCAGACCTCAGTGCAAGAAAGAGTCTTTCCAACACTGATAAGCACAGAGGCCAACTTTGACATGAAAAGGTGTAAAAACAAGTACAAGATATTTACAATAAGCAGACCTCGGTGCAAGAAAGAGTCTTTCCAACACTGAAAAAGCACAGAGGCCAACTTTGACATTAAAAGGTGTAAAATCAAGTACAAGATATTTACAATAAGCAGACCTCAGTGCAAAAACGTGTCTTTCCAACACTGACAAGCACAGAGGCCAACTTTGACATTAAAAGGTGTAAAAACAAGTACAAGATATTTACAATAAGCAGACCTCAGTGCAAGAAAGAGCCTTTCCAACACTGATAAGCACAGAGGCCAACTTTGACATGAAAAGGTGTAAAAACAAGTACAAGATATTTACAATAAGCAGACCTCAGTGCAAGAAAGAGTCTTTCCAACACGGAAAAAGCACAGAGGCCAACTTTGACATTAAAAGGTATAAAAACAAGTACAATATATTAACAATAAGCAGACCTCAGTGCAAGAAAGAGTCTTTCTAACACTGATAAGCACAGAGGCCAACTTTGACATGAAAAGGTGTAAAAACAAGTACAAGATATTTACAATAAGCAGACCTCAGTGCAAGAAAGAGTCTTTCCAACACTGAAAAAGCACAGAGGCCAACTTTGACATTAAAAGGTGTTCAAACAAGTACAAGATATTTACAATAAGCAGACCTCAGTGCAAGAAAGAGTCTTTCCAACACTGATGAGCACAGAGGCCAACTTTGACATTAAAAGGTATAAAAACAAGTACAAGATATTTACAATAAGCAGACCTCAGTGCAAGAAAGAGTCTTTCCAACACTGATGAGCACAGAGGCCAACTTTGACATGAAAAGGTGTTCAAACAAGTACAAGATATTTACAATAAGCAGACCTCAGTGCAAGAAAGAGGCTTTCCACCACTGAAAATTGAAAGAGGCCAACTTTGACATTAAAAGGTGTAAAAACAAGTACAAGATATTTACAATAAGCAGACCTCAGTGCAAGAAAGAGTCTTTTCAACACTGAAAAAGCACAGAGGCCAACTTTGACATTAAAAGGTGTTCAAACAAGTACAAGATATTTACAATAAGCAGCCCTCAGTGCAAGAAAGAGTCTTTCTAACACTGATAAGCACAGAGGCCAACTTTGACATGAAAAGGTGTAAAAATCAAGTACAAGATATTTACAATAAGCAGACCTCAGCGCAAGAAAGAGTCTTTCTAACACTGATAAGCACAGAGGCCAACTTTGACATGAAAAGGTGTAAAAATCAAGTACAAGATATTTACAATAAGCAGACCTTAGTGCAAGAAAGAGTCTTTCCAACACGGAAAAAGCAAAGAGGCCAACTTTAACATTAAAAGGTCTTCAAACAAGTACAAGATATTTACAATAAGCAGGCCTCAGTGCAAGAAAGAGTCTTTCCAACACGGAAAAAGCACAGAGGCCAACTTTGACATGAAAAGGTGTAAAAACAAGTACAAGATATTCACAATAAGCAGACCTCAGTGCAAGAAAGAGTCTTTCCAACACGGAAAAATCACAGAGGCCAACTTTGACATGAAAAGGTGTTCAAACAAGTACAAGATATTTACAATAAGCAGACCTCAGTGCAAGAAAGAGTCTTTCCAACACTGATAAGCACAGAGGCCAACTTTGACATGAAAAGGTGTAAAAACAAGTACAAGATATTTACAATAAGCAGACCTCAGTGCAAGAAAGAGTCTTTCCAACACTGATGAGCACAGAGGCCAACTTTGACATTAAAAGGTATAAAAACAAGTACAAGATATTTACAATAAGCAGACCTCAGTGCAAGAAAGAGTCTTTCCAACACTGATGAGCACAGAGGCCAACTTTGACATGAAAAGGTGTTCAAACAAGTACAAGATATTTACAATAAGCAGACCTCAGTGCAAGAAAGAGTCTTTCCAACACTGATGAGCACAGAGGCCAACTTTGACATTAAAAGGTGTTCAAACAAGTACAAGATATTAACAATAAGCAGACCTCAGTGCAAGAAAGAGTCTTTCCAACACGGAAAAATCACAGAGGCCAACTTTGACATGAAAAGGTGTAAAAACAAGTACAAGATATTAACAATAAGCAGACCTCAGTGCAAGAAAGAGTCTTTCCAACACTGATAAGCACAGAGGCCAACTTTGACATTAAAAGGTGTTCAAACAAGTACAAGATATTAACAATAAGCAGACCTCAGTGCAAGAAAGAGTCTTTCCAACACTGATAAGCACAGAGGCCAACTTTGACATGAAAAGGTGTAAAAACAAGTACAAGATATTTACAATAAGTAGACCTCAGTGCAAGAAAGAGTCTTTCCAACACTGAAAAAGCACAGAGGCCAACTTTGACATTAAAAGGTGTAAAAACAAGTACAAGATATTTACAATAAGCAGACCTCAGTGCAAGAAAGAGTCTTTCCAACACTGAAAAATGAAAGAGGCCAACTTTGACATGAAAAGGTGTTCAAACAAGTACAAGATGTTTACAATAAGCAGACCTCAGTGCAAGAAAGAGTCTTTCCAACACTGATAAGCACAGAGGCCAACTTTGACATGAAAAGGTGTAAAAACAAGTACAAGATATTTACAATAAGTAGACCTCAGTGCAAGAAAGAGTCTTTCCAACACTGAAAAATGAAAGAGGCCAACTTTGACATGAAAAGGTGTTCAAACAAGTACAAGATGTTCACAATAAGTAGACCTCAGTGCAAGAAAGAGTCTTTCCAACACGGAAAAATCACAGAGGCCAACTTTGACATGAAAAGGTGTAAAAACAAGTACAAGATATTAACAATAAGCAGACCTCAGCGCAAGAAAGAGGCTTTCCAACACTGATAAGCACAGAGGCCAACTTTGACATTAAAAGGTGTTCAAACAAATACAAGATATTAACAATAAGCAGACCTCAGCGCAAGAAAGAGGCTTTCCAACACTGAATAAGCACAGAGGCTAACTTTGACATGAAAAGGTGTAAAAACAAGTACAAGATATTTACAATAAGCAGACCTCAGTGCAAGAAAGAGTCTTTCCAACACGGAAAAATCACAGAGGCCAACTTTGACATGAAAAGGTGTTCATACAAGTACAAGATATTTACAATAAGCAGACCTCAGTGCAAGAAAGAGTCTTTCCAACACTGATGAGCACAGAGGCCAACTTTGACATTAAAAGGTGTTCAAACAAATACAAGATATTAACAATAAGCAGACCTCAGCGCAAGAAAGAGGCTTTCCAACACTGAATAAGCACAGAGGCTAACTTTGACATGAAAAGGTGTAAAAACAAGTACAAGATATTTACAATAAGCAGACCTCAGTGCAAGAAAGAGTCTTTCCAACACGGAAAAATCACAGAGGCCAACTTTGACATGAAAAGGTGTAAAAACAAGTACAAGATATTTACAATAAGCAGACCTCAGTGCAAGAAAGAGTCTTTCCAACACTGATGAGCACAGAGGCCAACTTTGACATTAAAAGGTGTAAAAACAAGTACAAGATATTTACAATAAGCAGACCTCAGTGCAAGAAAGAGTCTTTCCAACACTGATGAGCACAGAGGCCAACTTTGACATGAAAAGGTGTTCAAACAAGTACAAGATATTTACAATAAGCAGACCTCGGTGCAAGAAAGAGTCTTTCCAACACGGAAAAATCACAGAGGCCAACTTTGACATGAAAAGGTGTAAAAACAAGTACAAGATATTTACAATAAGCAGACCTCAGTGCAAGAAAGAGTCTTTCCAACACGGAAAAATCACAGAGGCCAACTTTGACATGAAAAGGTGTAAAAACAAGTACAAGATATTTACAATAAGCAGACCTCAGTGCAAGAAAGAGTCTTTCCAACACTGATAAGCACAGAGGCCAACTTTGACATTAAAAGGTGTTCAAACAAATACAAGATATTAACAATAAGCAGACCTCAGTGCAAGAAAGAGTCTTTCCAACACTGAAAAAGCACAGAGGCCAACTTTGACATTAAAAGGTGTAAAAACAAGTACAAGATATTTACAATAAGCAGACCTCAGTGCAAGAAAGAGTCTTTCCAACACTGATAAGCACAGAGGCCAACTTTGACATGAAAAGGTGTAAAAACAAGTACAAGATATTTACAATAAGTAGACCTCAGTGCAAGAAAGAGTCTTTCCAACACTGAAAAAGCACAGAGGCCAACTTTGACATGAAAAGGTGTAAAAACAAGTACAAGATATTTACAATAAGCAGACCTCAGTGCAAGAAAGAGTCTTTCCAACACTGATGAGCACAGAGGCCAACTTTGACATTAAGAGGTGTTCAAACAAGTACAAGATATTTACAATAAGCAGACCTCAGTGCAAGAAAGAGTCTGTCCAACACTGATAAGCACAGAGGCCAACTTTGACATTAAAAGGTGTTCAAACAAATACAAGATATTAACAATAAGCAGACCTCAGTGCAAGAAAGAGTCTTTCCAACACGGAAAAATCACAGAGGCCAACTTTGACATGAAAAGGTGTAAAAACAAGTACAAGATATTAACAATAAGCAGACCTCAGCGCAAGAAAGAGTCTTTCCAACACTGAATAAGCACAGAGGCCAACTTTGACATTAAAAGGTGCAAAAACAAGTACAAGATATTTACAATAAGCAGACCTCAGTGCAAGAAAGAGTCTTTCCAACACTGATAAGCACAAAGGCCAACTTTGACATTAAAAGGTGTTCAAACAAATACAAGATATTAACAATAAGCAGACCTCAGTGCAAGAAAGAGTCTTTCCAACACGGAAAAATCACAGAGGCCAACTTTGACATGAAAAGGTGTAAAAACAAGTACAAGATATTAACAATAAGCAGACCTCAGCGCAAGAAAGAGGCTTTCCAACACTGAATAAGCACAGAGGCTAACTTTGACATGAAAAGGTGTAAAAACAAGTACAAGATATTTACAATAAGCAGACCTCAGTGCAAGAAAGAGTCTTTCCAACACGGAAAAATCACAGAGGCCAACTTTGACATGAAAAGGTGTTCAAACAAGTACAAGATATTTACAATAAGCAGAACTCAGTGCAAGAAAGAGTCTTTCCAACACTGATAAGCACAGAGGCCAACTTTGACATGAAAAGGTGTTCAAACAAGTACAAGATATTTACAATAAGCAGACCTCAGTGCAAGAAAGAGTCTTTCCAACACTGATGAGCACAGAGGCCAACTTTGACATGAAAAGGTGTTCAAACAAGTACAAGATATTTACAATAAGCAGACCTCAGTGCAAGAAAGAGTCTTTCCAACACGGAAAAATCACAGAGGCCAACTTTGACATGAAAAGGTGTAAAAACAAGTACAAGATATTTACAATAAGCAGACCTCAGTGCAAGAAAGAGTCTTTCCAACACTGATAAGCACAGAGGCCAACTTTGACATTAAAAGGTGTTCAAACAAATACAAGATATTAACAATAAGCAGACCTCAGTGCAAGAAAGAGTCTTTCCAATACGGAAAAATCACAGAGGCCAACTTTGACATGAAAAGGTGTAAGAACAAGTACAAGATATTTACAATAAGCAGACCTCAGTGCAAGAAAGAGTCTTTCCAACACTGAAAAAGCACAGAGGCCAACTTTGACATGAAAAGGTGTAAAAACAAGTACAAGATATTCACAATAAGCAGACCTCAGTGCAAGAAAGAGTCTTTCCAACACGGAAAAAGCACAGAGGCCAACTTTGACATTAAAAGGTATAAAAACAAGTACAATATATTAACAATAAGCAGACCTCAGTGCAAGAAAGAGTCTTTCTAACACTGATAAGCACAGAGGCCAACTTTGACATTAAAAGGTGTTCAAACAAGTACAAGATATTTACAATAAGCAGACCTCAGTGCAAAAACGTGTCTTTCCACCACTGACAAGCACAGAGGCCAACTTTGACATGAAAAGGTGTTCAAACAAGTACAAGATATTTACAATAAGCAGACCTCAGTGCAAGAAAGAGTCTTTCCAACACTGAAAAAGCACAGAGGCCAACTTTGACATGAAAAGGTGTAAAAATCAAGTACAAGATATTTACAATAAGCAGACCTCAGTGCAAGAAAGAGTCTTTCCAACACTGAAAAAGCACAGAGGCCAACTTTGACATTAAAAGGTGTTCAAACAAGTACAAGATATTTACAATAAGCAGCCCTCAGTGCAAGAAAGAGTCTTTCTAACACTGATAAGCACAGAGGCCAACTTTGACATGAAAAGGTGTAAAAATCAAGTACAAGATATTTACAATAAGCAGACCTTAGTGCAAGAAAGAGTCTTTCCAACACGGAAAAAGCAAAGAGGCCAACTTTAACATTAAAAGGTCTTCAAACAAGTACAAGATATTTACAATAAGCAGGCCTCAGTGCAAGAAAGAGTCTTTCCAACACGGAAAAAGCACAGAGGCCAACTTTGACATGAAAAGGTGTAAAAATCAAGTACAAGATATTAACAATAAGCAGACCTCAGTGCAAGAAAGAGTCTTTCCAACACTGAAAAAGCACAGAGGCCAACTTTGACATTAAAAGGTGTTCAAACAAGTACAAGATATTTACAATAAGCAGACCTCAGTGCAAGAAAGAGCCTTTCCAACACTGAAAAAGCACAGAGGCCAACTTTGACATTAAAAGGTGTAAAAACAAGTACAAGATATTTACAATAAGCAGACCTCAGTGCAAGAAAGAGTCTTTCCAACACTGATAAGCACAGAGGCCAACTTTGACATGAAAAGGTGTAAAAACAAGTACAAGATATTTACAATAAGCAGACCTCAGTGCAAGAAAGAGTCTTTCCAACACTGATAAGCTCAGAGGCCAACTTTGACATTAAAAGGTGTAAAATCAAGTACAAGATATTTACAATAAGCAGACCTCGGTGCAAGAAAGAGTCTTTCCAACACTGAAAAAGCACAGAGGCCAACTTTGACATTAAAAGGTGTAAAATCAAGTACAAGATATTTACAATAAGCAGACCTCGGTGCAAGAAAGAGTCTTTCCAACACTGAAAAAGCACAGAGGCCAACTTTGACATTAAAAGGTGTAAAATCAAGTACAAGATATTTACAATAAGCAGACCTCAGTGCAAAAACGTGTCTTTCCAACACTGACAAGCACAGAGGCCAACTTTGACATGAAAAGGTGTTCAAACAAGTACAAGATATTTACAATAAGCAGACCTCGGTGCAAGAAAGAGTCTTTCCAACACTGAAAAAGCACAGAGGCCAACTTTGACATTAAAAGGTGTAAAATCAAGTACAAGATATTTACAATAAGCAGACCTCAGTGCAAAAACGTGTCTTTCCAACACTGACAAGCACAGAGGCCAACTTTGACATGAAAAGGTGTAAGAACAAGTACAAGATATTTACAATAAGCAGACCTCAGTGCAAGAAAGAGGCTTTCCACCACTGAAAATTGAAAGAGGCCAACTTTGACATTAAAAGGTGTAAAAACAAGTACAAGATATTTACAATAAGCAGACCTCAGTGCAAGAAAGAGTCTTTTCAACACTGAAAAAGCACAGAGGCCAACTTTGACATGAAAAGGTGTAAAAACAAGTACAAGATATTTACAATAAGCAGACCTCAGTGCAAGAAAGAGGCTTTCCACCACTGAAAATTGAAAGAGGCCAACTTTGACATTAAAAGGTGTAAAAACAAGTACAAGATATTTACAATAAGCAGACCTCAGTGCAAGAAAGAGTCTTTTCAACACTGAAAAAGCACAGAGGCCAACTTTGACATGAAAAGGTGTAAAAATCAAGTACAAGATATTTACAATAAGCAGACCTCAGTGCAAGAAAGAGTCTTTCCAACACTGAAAAAGCACAGAGGCCAACTTTGACATTAAAAGGTGTTCAAACAAGTACAAGATATTTACAATAAGCAGCCCTCAGTGCAAGAAAGAGTCTTTCTAACACTGATAAGCACAGAGGCCAACTTTGACATGAAAAGGTGTAAAAATCAAGTACAAGATATTTACAATAAGCAGACCTTAGTGCAAGAAAGAGTCTTTCCAACACGGAAAAAGCAAAGAGGCCAACTTTAACATTAAAAGGTCTTCAAACAAGTACAAGATATTTACAATAAGCAGGCCTCAGTGCAAGAAAGAGTCTTTCCAACACGGAAAAAGCACAGAGGCCAACTTTGACATGAAAAGGTGTAAAAACAAGTACAAGATATTCACAATAAGCAGACCTCAGTGCAAGAAAGAGTCTTTCCAACACGGAAAAATCACAGAGGCCAACTTTGACATGAAAAGGTGTTCAAACAAGTACAAGATATTTACAATAAGCAGACCTCAGTGCAAGAAAGAGTCTTTCCAACACTGATAAGCACAGAGGCCAACTTTGACATGAAAAGGTGTAAAAACAAGTACAAGATATTTACAATAAGCAGACCTCAGTGCAAGAAAGAGTCTTTCCAACACTGATAAGCTCAGAGGCCAACTTTGACATTAAAAGGTGTAAAATCAAGTACAAGATATTTACAATAAGCAGACCTCAGTGCAAGAAAGAGTCTTTCCAACACTGATGAGCACAGAGGCCAACTTTGACATTAAAAGGTGTAAAATCAAGTACAAGATATTTACAATAAGCAGACCTCAGTGCAAGAAAGAGTCTTTCCAACACTGATAAGCTCAGAGGCCAACTTTGACATTAAAAGGTGTAAAATCAAGTACAAGATATTTACAATAAGCAGACCTCAGTGCAAAAACGTGTCTTTCCAACACTGACAAGCACAGAGGCCAACTTTGACATGAAAAGGTGTTCAAACAAGTACAAGATATTTACAATAAGCAGACCTCAGTGCAAGAAAGAGGCTTTCCACCACTGAAAATTGAAAGAGGCCAACTTTGACATTAAAAGGTGTAAAAACAAGTACAAGATATTTACAATAAGCAGACCTCAGTGCAAGAAAGAGTCTTTTCAACACTGAAAAAGCACAGAGGCCAACTTTGACATTAAAAGGTGTTCAAACAAGTACAAGATATTTACAATAAGCAGCCCTCAGTGCAAGAAAGAGTCTTTCTAACACTGATAAGCACAGAGGCCAACTTTGACATGAAAAGGTGTAAAAATCAAGTACAAGATATTTACAATAAGCAGACCTTAGTGCAAGAAAGAGTCTTTCCAACACGGAAAAAGCAAAGAGGCCAACTTTAACATTAAAAGGTCTTCAAACAAGTACAAGATATTTACAATAAGCAGGCCTCAGTGCAAGAAAGAGTCTTTCCAACACGGAAAAAGCACAGAGGCCAACTTTGACATGAAAAGGTGTAAAAACAAGTACAAGATATTCACAATAAGCAGACCTCAGTGCAAGAAAGAGTCTTTCCAACACGGAAAAATCACAGAGGCCAACTTTGACATGAAAAGGTGTAAAAATCAAGTACAAGATATTTACAATAAGCAGACCTCAGTGCAAGAAAGAGTCTTTTCAACACTGAAAAAGCACAGAGGCCAACTTTGACATTAAAAGGTGTTCAAACAAGTACAAGATATTTACAATAAGCAGCCCTCAGTGCAAGAAAGAGTCTTTCTAACACTGATAAGCACAGAGGCCAACTTTGACATGAAAAGGTGTAAAAATCAAGTACAAGATATTTACAATAAGCAGACCTTAGTGCAAGAAAGAGTCTTTCCAACACGGAAAAAGCAAAGAGGCCAACTTTAACATTAAAAGGTCTTCAAACAAGTACAAGATATTTACAATAAGCAGGCCTCAGTGCAAGAAAGAGTCTTTCCAACACGGAAAAAGCACAGAGGCCAACTTTGACATGAAAAGGTGTAAAAACAAGTACAAGATATTCACAATAAGCAGACCTCAGTGCAAGAAAGAGTCTTTCCAACACGGAAAAATCACAGAGGCCAACTTTGACATGAAAAGGTGTTCAAACAAGTACAAGATATTTACAATAAGCAGACCTCAGTGCAAGAAAGAGTCTTTCCAACACTGATGAGCACAGAGGCCAACTTTGACATTAAAAGGTATAAAAACAAGTACAAGATATTTACAATAAGCAGACCTCAGTGCAAGAAAGAGTCTTTCCAACACTGATGAGCACAGAGGCCAACTTTGACATTAAAAGGTATAAAAACAAGTACAAGATATTTACAATAAGCAGACCTCAGTGCAAGAAAGAGTCTTTCCAACACTGATGAGCACAGAGGCCAACTTTGACATGAAAAGGTGTTCAAACAAGTACAAGATATTTACAATAAGCAGACCTCAGTGCAAGAAAGAGTCTTTCCAACACTGATGAGCACAGAGGCCAACTTTGACATTAAAAGGTGTTCAAACAAGTACAAGATATTAACAATAAGCAGACCTCAGTGCAAGAAAGAGTCTTTCCAACACGGAAAAATCACAGAGGCCAACTTTGACATGAAAAGGTGTAAAAACAAGTACAAGATATTTACAATAAGCAGACCTCAGTGCAAGAAAGAGTCTTTCCAACACGGAAAAATCACAGAGGCCAACTTTGACATGAAAAGGTGTAAAAACAAGTACAAGATATTTACAATAAGCAGACCTCAGTGCAAGAAAGAGTCTTTCCAACACTGAAAAAGCACAGAGGCCAACTTTGACATTAAAAGGTGCAAAAACAAGTACAAGATATTTACAATAAGCAGACCTCAGTGCAAGAAAGAGTCTTTCCAACACTGATAAGCACAAAGGCCAACTTTGACATTAAAAGGTGTTCAAACAAATACAAGATATTAACAATAAGCAGACCTCAGTGCAAGAAAGAGTCTTTCCAACACGGAAAAATCACAGAGGCCAACTTTGACATGAAAAGGTGTAAAAACAAGTACAAGATATTAACAATAAGCAGACCTCAGCGCAAGAAAGAGGCTTTCCAACACTGAATAAGCACAGAGGCTAACTTTGACATGAAAAGGTGTAAAAACAAGTACAAGATATTTACAATAAGCAGACCTCAGTGCAAGAAAGAGTCTTTCCAACACTGATGAGCACAGAGGCCAACTTTGACATGAAAAGGTGTTCAAACAAGTACAAGATATTTACAATAAGCAGACCTCAGTGCAAGAAAGAGTCTTTCCAACACGGAAAAATCACAGAGGCCAACTTTGACATGAAAAGGTGTAAAAACAAGTACAAGATATTTACAATAAGCAGACCTCAGTGCAAGAAAGAGTCTTTCCAACACGGAAAAATCACAGAGGCCAACTTTGACATGAAAAGGTGTAAAAACAAGTACAAGATATTTACAATAAGCAGACCTCAGTGCAAGAAAGAGTCTTTCCAACACTGATAAGCACAGAGGCCAACTTTGACATTAAAAGGTGTTCAAACAAATACAAGATATTAACAATAAGCAGACCTCAGTGCAAGAAAGAGTCTTTCCAACACTGAAAAAGCACAGAGGCCAACTTTGACATGAAAAGGTGTAAAAACAAGTACAAGATATTTACAATAAGCAGACCTCAGTGCAAGAAAGAGTCTTTCCAACACTGATAAGCACAGAGGCCAACTTTGACATGAAAAGGTGTAAAAACAAGTACAAGATATTTACAATAAGCAGACCTCAGTGCAAGAAAGAGTCTTTCCAACACTGATGAGGACAGAGGCCAACTTTGACATTAAGAGGTGTTCAAACAAGTACAAGATATTTACAATAAGCAGACCTCAGTGCAAGAAAGAGTCTTTCCAACACTGATGAGCACAAAGGCCAACTTTGACATTAAAAGGTGTTCAAACAAATACAAGATATTAACAATAAGCAGACCTCAGTGCAAGAAAGAGTCTTTCCAACACGGAAAAATCACAGAGGCCAACTTTGACATGAAAAGGTGTAAAAACAAGTACAAGATATTAACAATAAGCAGACCTCAGCGCAAGAAAGAGTCTTTCCAACACTGAATAAGCACAGAGGCTAACTTTGACATTAAAAGTTGTAAAAACAAGTACAAGATATTTACAATAAGCAGACCTCAGTGCAAGAAAGAGTCTTTCCAACACTGATAAGCACAAAGGCCAACTTTGACATTAAAAGGTGTTCAAACAAATACAAGATATTAACAATAAGCAGACCTCAGTGCAAGAAAGAGTCTTTCCAACACGGGAAAATCACAGAGGCCAACTTTGACATGAAAAGGTGTAAAAACAAGTACAAGATATTTACAATAAGCAGACCTCAGTGCAAGAAAGAGTCTTTCCAACACGGAAAAATCACAGAGGCCAACTTTGACATGAAAAGGTGTTCAAACAAGTACAAGATATTTACAATAAGCAGACCTCAGTGCAAGAAAGAGTCTTTCCAACACTGATAAGCACAGAGGCCAACTTTGACATGAAAAGGTGTAAAAACAAGTACAAGATATTTACAATAAGCAGACCTCAGTGCAAGAAAGAGTCTTTCCAACACTGATGAGCACAGAGGCCAACTTTGACATTAAAAGGTGTAAAAACAAGTACAAGATATTTACAATAAGCAGACCTCAGTGCAAGAAAGAGTCTTTCCAACACTGATGAGCACAGAGGCCAACTTTGACATGAAAAGGTGTTCAAACAAGTACAAGATATTTACAATAAGCAGACCTCAGTGCAAGAAAGAGTCTTTCCAACACTGATGAGCACAGAGGCCAACTTTGACATGAAAAGGTGTTCAAACAAGTACAAGATATTTACAATAAGCAGACCTCAGTGCAAGAAAGAGTCTTTCCAACACGGAAAAATCACAGAGGCCAACTTTGACATGAAAAGGTGTAAAAACAAGTACAAGATATTTACAATAAGCAGACCTCAGTGCAAGAAAGAGTCTTTCCAACACTGAAAAACCACAGAGGCCAACTTTGACATTAAAAGGTGTAAAAACAAGTACAAGATATTTACAATAAGCAGACCTCAGTGCAAGAAAGAGTCTTTCCAACACTGAAAAACCACAGAGGCCAACTTTGACATTAAAAGGTGTAAAAACAAGTACAAGATATTTACAATAAGTAGACCTCAGTGCAAGAAAGAGTCTTTCCAACACTGAAAAAGCACAGAGGCCAACTTTGACATGAAAAGGTGTAAAAACAAGTACAAGATATTTACAATAAGCAGACCTCAGTGCAAGAAAGAGTCTTTCCAATACGGAAAAATCACAGAGGCCAACTTTGACATGAAAAGGTGTAAAAACAAGTACAAGATATTTACAATAAGCAGACCTCAGTGCAAGAAAGAGTCTTTCCAACACTGAAAAAGCACAGAGGCCAACTTTGACATTAAAAGGTGTAAAAACAAGTACAAGATATTTACAATAAGCAGACCTCAGTGCAAGAAAGAGTCTTTCCAACACTGATAAGCACAGAGGCCAACTTTGACATGAAAAGGTGTAAAAACAAGTACAAGATATTTACAATAAGTAGACCTCAGTGCAAGAAAGAGTCTTTCCAACACTGAAAAAGCACAGAGGCTAACTTTGACATGAAAAGGTGTAAAAACAAGTACAAGATATTTACAATAAGCAGACCTCAGTGCAAGAAAGAGTCTTTCCAACACTGAAAAAGCACAGAGGCCAACTTTGACATGAAAAGGTGTAAAAACAAGTACAAGATATTTACAATAAGCAGACCTCAGTGCAAGAAAGAGTCTTTCCAACACTGATGAGCACAGAGGCCAACTTTGACATTAAGAGGTGTTCAAACAAGTACAAGATATTTACAATAAGCAGACCTCAGCGCAAGAAAGAGTCTTTCCAACACTGAATAAGCACAGAGGCTAACTTTGACATTAAAAGTTGTAAAAACAAGTACAGGATATTTACAATAAGCAGACCTCAGTGCAAGAAAGAGTCTTTCCAACACTGAAAAAGCACAGAGGCCAACTTTGACATTAAAAGGTGCAAAAACAAGTACAAGATATTTACAATAAGCAGACCTCAGTGCAAGAAAGAGTCTTTCCAACACTGATAAGCACAAAGGCCAACTTTGACATTAAAAGGTGTTCAAACAAATACAAGATATTAACAATAAGCAGACCTCAGTGCAAGAAAGAGTCTTTCCAACACGGAAAAATCACAGAGGCCAACTTTGACATGAAAAGGTGTAAAAACAAGTACAAGATATTAACAATAAGCAAACCTCAGTGCAAGAAAGAGTCTTTCCAACACTGATAAGCACAGAGGCCAACTTTGACATGAAAAGGTGTAAAAACAAGTACAAGATATTAACAATAAGCAGACCTCAGCGCAAGAAAGAGTCTTTCCAACACTGAATAAGCACAGAGGCTAACTTTGACATTAAAAGTTGTAAAAACAAGTACAAGATATTTACAATAAGCAGACCTCAGTGCAAGAAAGAGTCTTTCCAACACTGATAAGCACAAAGGCCAACTTTGACATTAAAAGGTGTTCAAACAAATACAAGATATTAACAATAAGCAGACCTCAGTGCAAGAAAGAGTCTTTCCAACACGGAAAAATCACAGAGGCCAACTTTGACATGAAAAGGTGTAAAAACAAGTACAAGATATTAACAATAAGCAGACCTCAGCGCAAGAAAGAGGCTTTCCAACACTGAATAAGCACAGAGGCTAACTTTGACATGAAAAGGTGTAAAAACAAGTACAAGATATTTACAATAAGCAGACCTCAGTGCAAGAAAGAGTCTTTCCAACACGGAAAAATCACAGAGGCCAACTTTGACATGAAAAGGTGTTCAAACAAGTACAAGATATTTACAATAAGCAGAACTCAGTGCAAGAAAGAGTCTTTCCAACACTGATAAGCACAAAGGCCAACTTTGACATGAAAAGGTGTAAAAACAAGTACAAGATATTTACAATAAGCAGACCTCAGTGCAAGAAAGAGTCTTTCCAACACTGATGAGCACAGAGGCCAACTTTGACATGAAAAGGTGTTCAAACAAGTACAAGATATTTACAATAAGCAGACCTCAGTGCAAGAAAGAGTCTTTCCAACACTGATGAGCACAGAGGCCAACTTTGACATTAAAAGGTGTAAAAACAAGTACAAGATATTTACAATAAGCAGACCTCAGTGCAAGAAAGAGTCTTTCCAATACGGAAAAATCACAGAGGCCAACTTTGACATGAAAAGGTGTAAAAACAAGTACAAGATATTTACAATAAGCAGACCTCAGTGCAAGAAAGAGTCTTTCCAACACTGAAAAAGCACAGAGGCCAACTTTGACATTAAAAGGTGTAAAAACAAGTACAAGATATTTACAATAAGCAGACCTCAGTGCAAGAAAGAGTCTTTCCAACACTGATAAGCACAGAGGCCAACTTTGACATGAAAAGGTGTAAAAACAAGTACAAGATATTTACAATAAGTAGACCTCAGTGCAAGAAAGAGTCTTTCCAACACTGAAAAAGCACAGAGGCTAACTTTGACATGAAAAGGTGTAAAAACAAGTACAAGATATTTACAATAAGCAGACCTCAGTGCAAGAAAGAGTCTTTCCAACACTGAAAAAGCACAGAGGCCAACTTTGACATGAAAAGGTGTAAAAACAAGTACAAGATATTTACAATAAGCAGACCTCAGTGCAAGAAAGAGTCTTTCCAACACTGATGAGCACAGAGGCCAACTTTGACATTAAGAGGTGTTCAAACAAGTACAAGATATTTACAATAAGCAGACCTCAGCGCAAGAAAGAGTCTTTCCAACACTGAATAAGCACAGAGGCTAACTTTGACATTAAAAGTTGTAAAAACAAGTACAGGATATTTACAATAAGCAGACCTCAGTGCAAGAAAGAGTCTTTCCAACACTGAAAAAGCACAGAGGCCAACTTTGACATTAAAAGGTGCAAAAACAAGTACAAGATATTTACAATAAGCAGACCTCAGTGCAAGAAAGAGTCTTTCCAACACTGATAAGCACAAAGGCCAACTTTGACATTAAAAGGTGTTCAAACAAATACAAGATATTAACAATAAGCAGACCTCAGTGCAAGAAAGAGTCTTTCCAACACGGAAAAATCACAGAGGCCAACTTTGACATGAAAAGGTGTAAAAACAAGTACAAGATATTAACAATAAGCAAACCTCAGTGCAAGAAAGAGTCTTTCCAACACTGATAAGCACAGAGGCCAACTTTGACATGAAAAGGTGTAAAAACAAGTACAAGATATTAACAATAAGCAGACCTCAGTGCAAGAAAGAGTCTTTCCAACACTGAAAAAGCACAGAGGCCAACTTTGACATTAAAAGGTGCAAAAACAAGTACAAGATATTTACAATAAGCAGACCTCAGTGCAAGAAAGAGTCTTTCCAACACTGATAAGCACAAAGGCCAACTTTGACATTAAAAGGTGTTCAAACAAATACAAGATATTAACAATAAGCAGACCTCAGTGCAAGAAAGAGTCTTTCCAACACGGAAAAATCACAGAGGCCAACTTTGACATGAAAAGGTGTAAAAACAAGTACAAGATATTAACAATAAGCAGACCTCAGCGCAAGAAAGAGGCTTTCCAACACTGAATAAGCACAGAGGCTAACTTTGACATGAAAAGGTGTAAAAACAAGTACAAGATATTTACAATAAGCAGACCTCAGTGCAAGAAAGAGTCTTTCCAACACGGAAAAATCACAGAGGCCAACTTTGACATGAAAAGGTGTTCAAACAAGTACAAGATATCTACAATAAGCAGAACTCAGTGCAAGAAAGAGTCTTTCCAACACTGATAAGCACAAAGGCCAACTTTGACATGAAAAGGTGTAAAAACAAGTACAAGATATTTACAATAAGCAGACCTCAGTGCAAGAAAGAGTCTTTCCAACACTGATGAGCACAGAGGCCAACTTTGACATGAAAAGGTGTTCAAACAAGTACAAGATATTTACAATAAGCAGACCTCAGTGCAAGAAAGAGTCTTTCCAACACTGATGAGCACAGAGGCCAACTTTGACATTAAAAGGTGTAAAAACAAGTACAAGATATTTACAATAAGCAGACCTCAGTGCAAGAAAGAGTCTTTCCAACACTGATGAGCACAGAGGCCAACTTTGACATGAAAAGGTGTTCAAACAAGTACAAGATATTTACAATAAGCAGACCTCAGTGCAAGAAAGAGTCTTTCCAACACTGATGAGCACAGAGGCCAACTTTGACATTAAAAGGTGTTCAAACAAGTACAAGATATTTACAATAAGCAGACCTCAGTGCAAGAAAGAGTCTTTCCAACACTGATGAGCACAGAGGCCAACTTTGACATGAAAAGGTGTTCAAACAAGTACAAGATATTTACAATAAGCAGACCTCAGTGCAAGAAAGAGTCTTTCCAACACGGAAAAATCACAGAGGCCAACTTTGACATGAAAAGGTGTAAAAACAAGTACAAGATATTTACAATAAGCAGACCTCAGTGCAAGAAAGAGTCTTTCCAACACTGATAAGCACAGAGGCCAACTTTGACATTAAAAGGTGTTCAAACAAATACAAGATATTAACAATAAGCAGACCTCAGTGCAAGAAAGAGTCTTTCCAATACGGAAAAATCACAGAGGCCAACTTTGACATGAAAAGGTGTAAAAACAAGTACAAGATATTTACAATAAGTAGACCTCAGTGCAAGAAAGAGTCTTTCCAACACTGAAAAACCACAGAGGCCAACTTTGACATTAAAAGGTGTAAAAACAAGTACAAGATATTTACAATAAGCAGACCTCAGTGCAAGAAAGAGTCTTTCCAACACTGATAAGCACAGAGGCCAACTTTGACATGAAAAGGTGTAAAAACAAGTACAAGATATTTACAATAAGTAGACCTCAGTGCAAGAAAGAGTCTTTCCAACACTGAAAAAGCACAGAGGCCAACTTTGACATGAAAAGGTGTAAAAACAAGTACAAGATATTTACAATAAGCAGACCTCAGTGCAAGAAAGAGTCTTTCCAACACTGATAAGCACAGAGGCCAACTTTGACATGAAAAGGTGTAAAAACAAGTACAAGATATTTACAATAAGCAGACCTCAGTGCAAGAAAGAGTCTTTCCAACACTGATGAGCACAGAGGCCAACTTTGACATTAAGAGGTGTTCAAACAAGTACAAGATATTTACAATAAGCAGACCTCAGTGCAAGAAAGAGTCTTTCCAACACTGATGAGCACAAAGGCCAACTTTGACATTAAAAGGTGTTCAAACAAATACAAGATATTAACAATAAGCAGACCTCAGTGCAAGAAAGAGTCTTTCCAACACGGAAAAATCACAGAGGCCAACTTTGACATGAAAAGGTGTAAAAACAAGTACAAGATATTAACAATAAGCAGACCTCAGCGCAAGAAAGAGTCTTTCCAACACTGAATAAGCACAGAGGCTAACTTTGACATTAAAAGTTGTAAAAACAAGTACAGGATATTTACAATAAGCACACCTCAGTGCAAGAAAGAGTCTTTCCAACACTGAAAAAGCACAGAGGCCAACTTTGACATTAAAAGGTGCAAAAACAAGTACAAGATATTTACAATAAGCAGACCTCAGTGCAAGAAAGAGTCTTTCCAACACGGAAAAATCACAGAGGCCAACTTTGACATGAAAAGGTGTAAAAACAAGTACAAGATATTAACAATAAGCAGACCTCAGCGCAAGAAAGAGGCTTTCCAACACTGAATAAGCACAGAGGCTAACTTTGACATGAAAAGGTGTAAAAACAAGTACAAGATATTTACAATAAGCAGACCTCAGTGCAAGAAAGAGTCTTTCCAACACGGAAAAATCACAGAGGCCAACTTTGACATGAAAAGGTGTTCAAACAAGTACAAGATATTTACAATAAGCAGACCTCAGTGCAAGAAAGAGTCTTTCCAACACTGATAAGCACAGAGGCCAACTTTGACATGAAAAGGTGTAAAAACAAGTACAAGATATTTACAATAAGCAGACCTCAGTGCAAGAAAGAGTCTTTCCAACACTGATGAGCACAGAGGCCAACTTTGACATTAAAAGGTGTAAAAACAAGTACAAGATATTTACAATAAGCAGACCTCAGTGCAAGAAAGAGTCTTTCCAACACGGAAAAATCACAGAGGCCAACTTTGACATGAAAAGGTGTAAAAACAAGTACAAGATATTTACAATAAGCAGACCTCAGTGCAAGAAAGAGTCTTTCCAACACTGATAAGCACAGAGGCCAACTTTGACATTAAAAGGTGTAAAAACAAGTACAAGATATTTACAATAAGCAGACCTCAGTGCAAGAAAGAGTCTTTCCAACACTGATGAGCACAGAGGCCAACTTTGACATTAAGAGGTGTTCAAACAAGTACAAGATATTTACAATAAGCAGACCTCAGTGCAAGAAAGAGTCTTTCCAACACTGATGAGCACAAAGGCCAACTTTGACATTAAGAGGTGTTCAAAAAAGTACAAGATATTTACAATAAGCAGACCTCAGTGCAAGAAAGAGTCTTTCCAACACGGAAAAATCACAGAGGCCAACTTTGACATGAAAAGGTGTAAAAACAAGTACAAGATATTAACAATAAGCAGACCTCAGCGCAAGAAAGAGGCTTTCCAACACTGAATAAGCACAGAGGCTAACTTTGACATTAAAAGGTGTAAAAACAAGTACAAGATATTTACAATAAGCAGACCTCAGTGCAAGAAAGAGTCTTTCCAACACTGAAAAAGCACAGAGGCCAACTTTGACATTAAAAGGTGCAAAAACAAGTACAAGATATTTACAATAAGCAGACCTCAGTGCAAGAAAGAGTCTTTCCAACACTGATAAGCACAAAGGCCAACTTTGACATTAAAAGGTGTTCAAACAAATACAAGATATTAACAATAAGCAGACCTCAGTGCAAGAAAGAGTCTTTCCAACACGGAAAAATCACAGAGGCCAACTTTGACATGAAAAGGTGTAAAAACAAGTACAAGATATTAACAATAAGCAGACCTCAGCGCAAGAAAGAGGCTTTCCAACACTGAATAAGCACAGAGGCTAACTTTGACATTAAAAGTTGTAAAAACAAGTACAAGATATTTACAATAAGCAGACCTCAGTGCAAGAAAGAGTCTTTCCAACACTGAAAAAGCACAGAGGCCAACTTTGACATTAAAAGGTGCAAAAACAAGTACAAGATATTTACAATAAGCAGACCTCAGTGCAAGAAAGAGTCTTTCCAACACTGATAAGCACAAAGGCCAACTTTGACATTAAAAGGTGTTCAAACAAATACAAGATATTAACAATAAGCAGACCTCAGTGCAAGAAAGAGTCTTTCCAACACGGAAAAATCACAGAGGCCAACTTTGACATGAAAAGGTGTAAAAACAAGTACAAGATATTTACAATAAGCAGACCTCAGTGCAAGAAAGAGTCTTTCCAACACTGAAAAAGCACAGAGGCCAACTTTGACATTAAAAGGTGTTCAAACAAGTACAAGATATTTACAATAAGCAGACCTCAGTGCAAGAAAGAGTCTTTCCAACACTGATAAGCACAAAGGCCAACTTTGACATTAAAAGGTGTAAAAACAAGTACAAGATATTAACAATAAGCAGACCTCAGCGCAAGAAAGAGTCTTTCCAACACTGAAAAATGAAAGAGGCCAACTTTGACATGAAAAGGTGTAAAAACAAGTACAAGATATTTACAATAAGCAGACCTCAGTGCAAGAAAGAGTCTTTCCAACACTGAATAAGCACAGAGGCCAACTTTGACATGAAAAGGTGTTCAAACAAGTACAAGATGTTCACAATAAGCAGGCCTCAGTGCAAGAAAAAGAGTTTCCAACACGGAAAAATCACAGAGGCCAACTTTGACATGAAAAGGTGTAAAAACAAGTACAAGATATTTACAATAAGCAGACCTCAGTGCAAGAAAGAGTCTTTCCAACACGGAAAAATCACAGAGGCCAACTTTGACATGAAAAGGTGTAAGAACAAGTACAAGATATTTACAATAAGCAGACCTCAGTGCAAGAAAGAGTCTTTCCAACACTGATAAGCACAGAGGCTAACTTTGACATTAAAAGGTGTTCAAACAAGTACAAGATATTAACAATAAGCAGACCTCAGTGCAAGAAAGAGTCTTTCCAACACTGAAAAAGCACAGAGGCCAACTTTGACATTAAAAGGTGTAAGAACAAGTACAAGATATTTACAATAAGCAAACCTCAGTGCAAGAAAGAGTCTTTCCAACACTGAAAAAGCACAGAGGCCAACTTTGACATTAAAAGGTGTAAAAACAAGTACAAGATATTTACAATAAGCAGACCTCAGTGCAAGAAAGAGTATTTCCAACACTGATAAGCACAAAGGCCAACTTTGACATTAAAAGTTGTAAAAACAAGTACAAGATATTAACAATAAGCAGACCTCAGTGCAAGAAAGAGTCTGTCCAACACTGAAAAATCACAGAGGCCAACTTTGACATGAAAAGGTGTTCAAACAAGTACAAGATGTTCACAATAAGCAGGCCTCAGTGCAAGAAAGAGTCTTTCCAACACGGGAAAATCACAGAGGCCAACTTTGACATTAAAAGGTGTTCAAACAAGTACAAGATATTTACAATAAGCAGACCTCAGTGCAAGAAAGAGTCTTTCCAACACTGATAAGCACAGAGGCCAACTTTGACATTAAAAGGTGTTCAAACAAGTACAAGATGTTCACAATAAGCAGGCCTCAGTGCAAGAAAGAGTCTTTCCAACACGGGAAAATCACAGAGGCCAACTTTGACATTAAAAGGTGTTCAAACAAGTACAAGATATTTACAATAAGTAGACCTCAGTGCAAGAAAGAGTCTTTCCAACATGGAAAAATCACAGAGGCCAACTTTGACATTAAAAGGTGTAAAAACAAGTACAAGATATTTACAATAAGCAGACCTCAGTGCAAGAAAGAGTCTTTCCAACACTGATAAGCACAGAGGCCAACTTTGACATTAAAAGGTGTTCAAACAAATACAAGATATTAACAATAAGCAGACCTCAGTGCAAGAAAGAGTCTTTCCAACACGGAAAAATCACAGAGGCCAACTTTGACATGAAAAGGTGTAAAAACAAGTACAAGATATTTACAATAAGCAGACCTCAGTGCAAGAAAGAGTCTTTCCAACACTGATAAGCACAGAGGCCAACTTTGACATGAAAAGGTGTAAAAACAAGTACAAGATATTTACAATAAGCAGACCTCAGTGCAAGAAAGAGTCTTTCCAACACTGAAAAATGAAAGAGGCCAACTTTGACATGAAAAGGTGTTCAAACAAGTACAAGATGTTCACAATAAGCAGACCTCAGTGCAAGAAAGAGTCTTTCCAACACGGAAAAATCACAGAGGCCAACTTTGACATTAAAAGGTGTAAGAACAAGTACAAGATATTAACAATAAGCAGACCTCAGTGCAAGAAAGAGTCTTTCCAACACTGATAAGCACAAAGGCCAACTTTGACATTAAAAGGTGTAAAAACAAGTACAAGATATTTACAATAAGCAGACCTCAGTGCAAGAAAGAGTCTTTCCAACACGGAAAAATCACAGAGGCCAACTTTGACATGAAAAGGTGTAAGAACAAGTACAAGATATTTACAATAAGCAGACCTCAGTGCAAGAAAGAGTCTTTCCAACACTGATAAGCACAGAGGCTAACTTTGACATTAAAAGGTGTTCAAACAAGTACAAGATATTAACAATAAGCAGACCTCAGTGCAAGAAAGAGTCTTTCCAACACTGAAAAAGCACAGAGGCCAACTTTGACATTAAAAGGTGTAAGAACAAGTACAAGATATCTACAATAAGCAGACCTCAGTGCAAGAAAGAGTATTTCCAACACTGATAAGCACAAAGGCCAACTTTGACATTAAAAGGTGTAAAAACAAGTACAAGATATTAACAATAAGCAGACCTCAGTGCAAGAAAGAGTCTTTCCAACACGGAAAAATCACAGAGGCCAACTTTGACATGAAAAGGTGTTCAAACAAGTACAAGATGTTCACAATAAGCAGGCCTCAGTGCAAGAAAAAGAGTTTCCAACACGGGAAAATCACAGAGGCCAACTTTGACATGAAAAGGTGTTCAAACAAGTACAAGATATTTACAATAAGCAAACCTCAGTGCAAGAAAGAGTCTTTCCAACACGGAAAAATCACAGAGGCCAACTTCGACATGAAAAGGTGTTCAAACAAGTACAAGATATTTACAATAAGCAGACCTCAGTGCAAGAAAGAGTCTTTCCAACACTGATAAGCACAGAGGCCAACTTTGACATGAAAAGGTGTAAAAACAAGTACAAGATATTAACAATAAGCAGACCTCAGTGCAAGAAAGAGTCTTTCCAACACTGATAAGCACAGAGGCCAACTTTGACATGAAAAGGTGTAAAAACAAGTACAAGATATTTACAATAAGCAGACCTCAGTGCAAGAAAGAGTCTTTCCAACACGGAAAAATCACAGAGGCCAACTTTGACATGAAAAGGTGTTCAAACAAGTACAAGATATTTACAATAAGCAGACCTCAGTGCAAGAAAGAGTCTTTCCAACACTGATGAGCACAGAGGCCAACTTTGACATTAAGAGGTGTTCAAACAAGTACAAGATATTTACAATAAGCAGACCTCAGTGCAAGAAAGAGGCTTTCCAACACTGAATAAGCACAGAGGCCAACTTTGACATTAAAAGTTGTAAAAACAAGTACAAGATATTTACAATAAGCAGACCTCAGCGCAAGAAAGAGTCTTTCCAACACTGAAAAATGAAAGAGGCCAACTTTAACATGAAAAGGTGTAAAAACAAGTACAAGATATTTACAATAAGCAGACCTCAGTGCAAGAAAGAGTCTTTCCAACACTGAATAAGCACAGAGGCCAACTCTGACATGAAAAGGTGTTCAAACAAGTACAAGATGTTCACAATAAGCAGGCCTCAGTGCAAGAAAGAGTCTTTCCAACACGGAAAAATCACAGAGGCCAACTTTGACATGAAAAGGTGTAAAAACAAGTACAAGATATTAACAATAAGCAGACCTCAGCGCAAGAAAGAGTCTTTCCAACACTGAAAAAGCACAGAGGCCAACTTTGACATTAAAAGGTGTTCAAACAAATACAAGATATTAACAATAAGCAGACCTCAGTGCAAGAAAGAGTCTTTCCAACACGGAAAAATCACAGAGGCCAACTTTGACATGAAAAGGTGTAAAAACAAGTACAAGATATTAACAATAAGCAGACCTCAGCGCAAGAAAGAGGCTTTCCAACACTGAATAAGCACAGAGGCTAACTTTGACATTAAAAGTTGTAAAAACAAGTACAAGATATTTACAATAAGCAGACCTCAGTGCAAGAAAGAGTCTTTCCAACACTGAAAAAGCACAGAGGCCAACTTTGACATTAAAAGGTGTTCAAACAAGTACAAGATATTTACAATAAGCAGACCTCAGTGCAAGAAAGAGTCTTTCCAACACTGATAAGCACAAAGGCCAACTTTGACATTAAAAGGTGTAAAAACAAGTACAAGATATTTACAATAAGCAGACCTCAGCGCAAGAAAGAGTCTTTCCAACACTGATAAGCACAGAGGCCAACTTTGACATTAAAAGGTGTTCAAACAAGTACAAGATATTTACAATAAGCAGACCTCAGTGCAAGAAAGAGTCTTTCCAACACTGATAAGCACAAAGGCCAACTTTGACATTAAAAGGTGTAAAAACAAGTACAAGATATTTACAATAAGCAGACCTCAGTGCAAGAAAGAGTCTTTCCAACACTGATAAGCACAGAGGCCAACTTTGACATGAAAAGGTGTTCAAACAAGTACAAGATGTTCACAATAAGCAGACCTCAGTGCAAGAAAAAGAGTTTCCAACACGGGAAAATCACAGAGGCCAACTTTGACATGAAAAGGTGTAAAAACAAGTACAAGATATTTACAATAAGCAGACCTCAGTGCAAGAAAGAGTCTTTCCAACACTGATAAGCACAGAAGCCAACTTTGACATTAAAAGGTGTAAAAACAAGTACAAGATATTTACAATAAGCAGACCTCAGTGCAAGAAATAGTCTTTCCAACACTGATAAGCACAGAGGCCAACTTTGACATTAAAAGGTGTAAAAACAAGTACAAGATATTTACAATAAGCAGACCTCAGTGCAAGAAAGAGTCTTTCCAACACGGAAAAATCACAGAGGCCAACTTTGACATGAAAAGGTGTTCAAACAAGTACAAGATATTTACAATAAGCAGACCTCAGTGCAAGAAAGAGTCTTTCCAACACTGAAAAAGCACAGAGGCCAACTTTGACATTAAAAGGTGTTCAAACAAGTACAAGATATTTACAATAAGCAGACCTCAGTGCAAGAAAGAGTCTTTCCAACACTGATAAGCACAAAGGCCAACTTTGACATTAAAAGGTGTAAAAACAAGTACAAGATATTAACAATAAGCAGACCTCAGCGCAAGAAAGAGTCTTTCCAACACTGAAAAATGAAAGAGGCCAACTTTGACATGAAAAGGTGTAAAAACAAGTACAAGATATTTACAATAAGCAGACCTCAGTGCAAGAAAGAGTCTTTCCAACACTGATAAGCACAGAGGCCAACTTTGACATTAAAAGGTGTTCAAACAAGTACAAGATATTTACAATAAGCAGACCTCAGTGCAAGAAAGAGTCTTTCCAACACTGATAAGCACAGAGGCTAACTTTGACATTAAAAGGTGTTCAAACAAGTACAAGATATTAACAATAAGCAGACCTCAGTGCAAGAAAGAGTCTTTCCAACACTGAAAAAGCACAGAGGCCAACTTTGACATTAAAAGGTGTAAGAACAAGTACAGGATATCTACAATAAGCAGACCTCAGTGCAAGAAAGAGTATTTCCAACACTGATAAGCACAAAGGCCAACTTTGACATTAAAAGGTGTAAAAACAAGTACAAGATATTAACAATAAGCAGACCTCAGTGCAAGAAAGAGTCTTTCCAACACGGAAAAATCACAGAGGCCAACTTTGACATTAAAAGGTGTAAAAACAAGTACAAGATATTTACAATAAGCAGACCTCAGTGCAAGAAAGAGTCTTTCCAACACTGATAAGCACAGAGGCTAACTTTGACATTAAAAGGTGTTCAAACAAGTACAAGATATTAACAATAAGCAGACCTCAGTGCAAGAAAGAGTCTTTCCAACACTGAAAAAGCACAGAGGCCAACTTTGACATTAAAAGGTGTAAGAACAAGTACAGGATATCTACAATAAGCAGACCTCAGTGCAAGAAAGAGTATTTCCAACACTGATAAGCACAAAGGCCAACTTTGACATTAAAAGGTGTAAAAACAAGTACAAGATATTAACAATAAGCAGACCTCAGTGCAAGAAAGAGTCTTTCCAACACGGAAAAATCACAGAGGCCAACTTTGACATGAAAAGGTGTTCAAACAAGTACAAGATGTTCACAATAAGCAGGCCTCAGTGCAAGAAAAAGAGTTTCCAACACGGGAAAATCACAGAGGCCAACTTTGACATGAAAAGGTGTTCAAACAAGTACAAGATATTTACAATAAGCAAACCTCAGTGCAAGAAAGAGTCTTTCCAACACTGAAAAATCACAGAGGCCAACTTTGACATGAAAAGGTGTTCAAACAAGTACAAGATGTTCACAATAAGCAGGCCTCAGTGCAAGAAAAAGAGTTTCCAACACGGGAAAATCACAGAGGCCAACTTTGACATGAAAAGGTGTTCAAACAAGTACAAGATATTTACAATAAGCAAACCTCAGTGCAAGAAAGAGTCTTTCCAACACGGAAAAATCACAGAGGCCAACTTTGACATGAAAAGGTGTTCAAACAAGTACAAGATGTTCACAATAAGCAGGCCTCAGTGCAAGAAAAAGAGTTTCCAACACGGGAAAATCACAGAGGCCAACTTTGACATGAAAAGGTGTTCAAACAAGTACAAGATATTTACAATAAGCAAACCTCAGTGCAAGAAAGAGTCTTTCCAACACTGAAAAATCACAGAGGCCAACTTTGACATGAAAAGGTGTTCAAACAAGTACAAGATGTTCACAATAAGCAGGCCTCAGTGCAAGAAAGAGTCTTTCCAACACTGATAAGCACAGAGGCCAACTTTGACATTAAAAGGTGTAAAAACAAGTACAAGATATTTACAATAAGCAAACCTCAGTGCAAGAAAGAGTCTTTCCAACACTGATAAGCACAGAGGCCAACTTTGACATTAAAAGGTGTAAAAACAAGTACAAGATATTTACAATAAGCAAACCTCAGTGCAAGAAAGAGTCTTTCCAACACTGATAAGCACAGAGGCCAACTTTGACATGAAAAGGTGTAAAAACAAGTACAAGATATTAACAATAAGCAGACCTCAGTGCAAGAAAGAGTCTTTCCAACACTGATAAGCACAGAGGCCAACTTTGACATGAAAAGGTGTAAAAACAAGTACAAGATATTTACAATAAGCAGACCTCAGTGCAAGAAAGAGTCTTTCCAACACTGATGAGCACAGAGGCCAACTTTGACATTAAAAGGTGTTCAAACAAATACAAGATATTAACAATAAGCAGACCTCAGTGCAAGAAAGAGTCTTTCCAATACGGAAAAATCACAGAGGCCAACTTTGACATGAAAAGGTGTAAAAACAAGTACAAGATATTTACAATAAGCAGACCTCAGTGCAAGAAAGAGTCTTTCCAACACTGATGAGCACAGAGGCCAACTTTGACATTAAGAGGTGTTCAAACAAGTACAAGATATTTACAATAAGCAGACCTCAGTGCAAGAAAGAGTCTTTCCCACACTGATGAGCACAAAGGCCAACTTTGACATTAAAAGGTGTTCAAACAAATACAAGATATTAACAATAAGCAGACCTCAGTGCAAGAAAGAGTCTTTCCAACACGGAAAAATCACAGAGGCCAACTTTGACATGAAAAGGTGTAAAAACAAGTACAAGATATTAACAATAAGCAGACCTCAGCGCAAGAAAGAGGCTTTCCAACACTGAATAAGCACAGAGGCCAACTTTGACATTAAAAGTTGTAAAAACAAGTACAAGATATTTACAATAAGCAGACCTCAGTGCAAGAAAGAGTCTTTCCAACACTGATAAGCACAAAGGCCAACTTTGACATTAAAAGGTGTAAAAACAAGTACAAGATATTTACAATAAGCAGACCTCAGTGCAAGAAAGAGTCTTTCCAACACTGAATAAGCACAGAGGCCAACTTTGACATTAAAAGGTGTAAAAACAAGTACAAGATATTTACAATAAGCAGACCTCAGCGCAAGAAAGAGTCTTTCCAACACTGAAAAATGAAAGAGGCCAACTTTGACATGAAAAGGTGTAAAAACAAGTACAAGATATTTACAATAAGCAGACCTCAGTGCAAGAAAGAGTCTTTCCAACACTGAATAAGCACAGAGGCCAACTTTGACATGAAAAGGTGTTCAAACAAGTACAAGATGTTCACAATAAGCAGGCCTCAGTGCAAGAAAAAGAGTTTCCAACACGGAAAAATCACAGAGGCCAACTTTGACATGAAAAGGTGTAAAAACAAGTACAAGATATTAACAATAAGCAGACCTCAGCGCAAGAAAGAGTCTTTCCAACACTGAAAAAGCACAGAGGCCAACTTTGACATTAAAAGGTGTTCAAACAAATACAAGATATTAACAATAAGCAGACCTCAGTGCAAGAAAGAGTCTTTCCAACACGGAAAAATCACAGAGGCCAACTTTGACATGAAAAGGTGTAAAAACAAGTACAAGATATTAACAATAAGCAGACCTCAGCGCAAGAAAGAGGCTTTCCAACACTGAATAAGCACAGAGGCTAACTTTGACATTAAAAGTTGTAAAAACAAGTACAAGATATTTACAATAAGCAGACCTCAGTGCAAGAAAGAGTCTTTCCAACACTGAAAAAGCACAGAGGCCAACTTTGACATTAAAAGGTGTTCAAACAAGTACAAGATATTTACAATAAGCAGACCTCAGTGCAAGAAAGAGTCTTTCCAACACTGATAAGCACAAAGGCCAACTTTGACATTAAAAGGTGTAAAAACAAGTACAAGATATTTACAATAAGCAGACCTCAGCGCAAGAAAGAGTCTTTCCAACACTGAAAAATGAAAGAGGCCAACTTTGACATTAAAAGGTGTTCAAACAAGTACAAGATATTTACAATAAGCAGACCTCAGTGCAAGAAAGAGTCTTTCCAACACTGATAAGCACAAAGGCCAACTTTGACATTAAAAGGTGTAAAAACAAGTACAAGATATTTACAATAAGCAGACCTCAGTGCAAGAAAGAGTCTTTCCAACACTGATAAGCACAGAGGCCAACTTTGACATTAAAAGGTGTTCAAACAAATACAAGATATTAACAATAAGCAGACCTCAGTGCAAGAAAGAGTCTTTCCAACACTGATAAGCACAGAGGCCAACTTTGACATGAAAAGGTGTTCAAACAAGTACAAGATATTTACAATAAGTAGACCTCAGTGCAAGAAAGAGTCTTTCCAACATGGAAAAATCACAGAGGCCAACTTTGACATTAAAAGGTGTAAGAACAAGTACAAGATATTAACAATAAGCAGACCTCAGTGCAAGAAAGAGTCTTTCCAACACTGATAAGCACAAAGGCCAACTTTGACATTAAAAGGTGTAAAAACAAGTACAAGATATTTACAATAAGCAGACCTCAGTGCAAGAAAGAGTCTTTCCAACACTGATAAGCACAGAAGCCAACTTTGACATTAAAAGCTGTAAAAACAAGTACAAGATATTTACAATAAGCAGACCTCAGTGCAAGAAATAGTCTTTCCAACACTGATAAGCACAGAGGCCAACTTTGACATTAAAAGGTGTAAAAACAAGTACAAGATATTTACAATAAGCAGACCTCAGTGCAAGAAAGAGTCTTTCCAACACGGAAAAATCACAGAGGCCAACTTTGACATGAAAAGGTGTTCAAACAAGTACAAGATATTTACAATAAGCAGACCTCAGTGCAAGAAAGAGTCTTTCCAACACTGAAAAAGCACAGAGGCCAACTTTGACATTAAAAGGTGTTCAAACAAGTACAAGATATTTACAATAAGTAGACCTCAGTGCAAGAAAGAGTCTTTCCAACATGGAAAAATCACAGAGGCCAACTTTGACATTAAAAGGTGTTCAAACAAGTACAAGATATTTACAATAAGCAGACCTCAGTGCAAGAAAGAGTCTTTCCAACACTGATAAGCACAGAGGCCAACTTTGACATGAAAAGGTGTAAAAACAAGTACAAGATATTTACAATAAGCAGACCTCAGTGCAAGAAAGAGTCTTTCCAACACTGAAAAATGACAGAGGCCAACTTTGACATGAAAAGGTGTTCAAACAAGTACAAGATGTTCACAATAAGCAGACCTCAGTGCAAGAAAGAGTCTTTCCAACACGGAAAAATCACAGAGGCCAACTTTGACATTAAAAGGTGTAAGAACAAGTACAAGATATTAACAATAAGCAGACCTCAGTGCAAGAAAGAGTCTTTCCAACACTGATAAGCACAAAGGCCAACTTTGACATTAAAAGGTGTAAAAACAAGTACAAGATATTTACAATAAGCAGACCTCAGTGCAAGAAAGAGTCTTTCCAACACTGATAAGCACAGAGGCTAACTTTGACATTAAAAGGTGTTCAAACAAGTACAAGATATTAACAATAAGCAGACCTCAGTGCAAGAAAGAGTCTTTCCAACACTGAAAAAGCACAGAGGCCAACTTTGACATTAAAAGGTGTAAGAACAAGTACAAGATATCTACAATAAGCAGACCTCAGTGCAAGAAAGAGTATTTCCAACACTGATAAGCACAAAGGCCAACTTTGACATTAAAAGGTGTAAAAACAAGTACAAGATATTAACAATAAGCAGACCTCAGTGCAAGAAAGAGTCTTTCCAACACGGAAAAATCACAGAGGCCAACTTTGACATGAAAAGGTGTTCAAACAAGTACAAGATGTTCACAATAAGCAGGCCTCAGTGCAAGAAAAAGAGTTTCCAACACGGGAAAATCACAGAGGCCAACTTTGACATGAAAAGGTGTTCAAACAAGTACAAGATATTTACAATAAGCAAACCTCAGTGCAAGAAAGAGTCTTTCCAACACGGAAAAATCACAGAGGCCAACTTCGACATGAAAAGGTGTTCAAACAAGTACAAGATATTTACAATAAGCAGACCTCAGTGCAAGAAAGAGTCTTTCCAACACTGATAAGCACAGAGGCCAACTTTGACATTAAAAGGTGTAAAAACAAGTACAAGATATTTACAATAAGCAAACCTCAGTGCAAGAAAGAGTCTTTCCAACACTGATAAGCACAGAGGCCAACTTTGACATGAAAAGGTGTAAAAACAAGTACAAGATATTAACAATAAGCAGACCTCAGTGCAAGAAAGAGTCTTTCCAACACGGAAAAATCACAGAGGCCAACTTTGACATGAAAAGGTGTAAAAACAAGTACAAGATATTAACAATAAGCAGACCTCAGCGCAAGAAAGAGGCTTTCCAACACTGAATAAGCACAGAGGCTAACTTTGACATTAAAAGTTGTAAAAACAAGTACAAGATATTTACAATAAGCAGACCTCAGTGCAAGAAAGAGTCTTTCCAACACTGAAAAAGCACAGAGGCCAACTTTGACATTAAAAGGTGTTCAAACAAGTACAAGATATTTACAATAAGCAGACCTCAGTGCAAGAAAGAGTCTTTCCAACACTGATAAGCACAAAGGCCAACTTTGACATTAAAAGGTGTAAAAACAAGTACAAGATATTTACAATAAGCAGACCTCAGCGCAAGAAAGAGTCTTTCCAACACTGATAAGCACAGAGGCCAACTTTGACATTAAAAGGTGTTCAAACAAGTACAAGATATTTACAATAAGCAGACCTCAGTGCAAGAAAGAGTCTTTCCAACACTGATAAGCACAAAGGCCAACTTTGACATTAAAAGGTGTAAAAACAAGTACAAGATATTTACAATAAGCAGACCTCAGTGCAAGAAAGAGTCTTTCCAACACTGATAAGCACAGAGGCCAACTTTGACATGAAAAGGTGTTCAAACAAGTACAAGATGTTCACAATAAGCAGGCCTCAGTGCAAGAAAAAGAGTTTCCAACACGGGAAAATCACAGAGGCCAACTTTGACATGAAAAGGTGTAAAAACAAGTACAAGATATTTACAATAAGCAGACCTCAGTGCAAGAAAGAGTCTTTCCAACACTGATAAGCACAGAAGCCAACTTTGACATTAAAAGGTGTAAAAACAAGTACAAGATATTTACAATAAGCAGACCTCAGTGCAAGAAATAGTCTTTCCAACACTGATAAGCACAGAGGCCAACTTTGACATTAAAAGGTGTAAAAACAAGTACAAGATATTTACAATAAGCAGACCTCAGTGCAAGAAAGAGTCTTTCCAACACGGAAAAATCACAGAGGCCAACTTTGACATGAAAAGGTGTTCAAACAAGTACAAGATATTTACAATAAGCAGACCTCAGTGCAAGAAAGAGTCTTTCCAACACTGAAAAAGCACAGAGGCCAACTTTGACATTAAAAGGTGTTCAAACAAGTACAAGATATTTACAATAAGCAGACCTCAGTGCAAGAAAGAGTCTTTCCAACACTGATAAGCACAAAGGCCAACTTTGACATTAAAAGGTGTAAAAACAAGTACAAGATATTAACAATAAGCAGACCTCAGTGCAAGAAAGAGTCTTTCCAACACTGAAAAATGAAAGAGGCCAACTTTGACATGAAAAGGTGTAAAAACAAGTACAAGATATTTACAATAAGCAGACCTCAGTGCAAGAAAGAGTCTTTCCAACACTGATAAGCACAGAGGCCAACTTTGACATTAAAAGGTGTTCAAACAAGTACAAGATATTTACAATAAGCAGACCTCAGTGCAAGAAAGAGTCTTTCCAACACTGATAAGCACAGAGGCCAACTTTGACATTAAAAGGTGTAAAAACAAGTACAAGATATTTACAATAAGCAGACCTCAGTGCAAGAAAGAGTCTTTCCAACACTGATAAGCACAGAGGCTAACTTTGACATTAAAAGGTGTTCAAACAAGTACAAGATATTAACAATAAGCAGACCTCAGTGCAAGAAAGAGTCTTTCCAACACTGAAAAAGCACAGAGGCCAACTTTGACATTAAAAGGTGTAAGAACAAGTACAGGATATCTACAATAAGCAGACCTCAGTGCAAGAAAGAGTATTTCCAACACTGATAAGCACAAAGGCCAACTTTGACATTAAAAGGTGTAAAAACAAGTACAAGATATTAACAATAAGCAGACCTCAGTGCAAGAAAGAGTCTTTCCAACACGGAAAAATCACAGAGGCCAACTTTGACATGAAAAGGTGTTCAAACAAGTACAAGATGTTCACAATAAGCAGGCCTCAGTGCAAGAAAAAGAGTTTCCAACACGGGAAAATCACAGAGGCCAACTTTGACATGAAAAGGTGTTCAAACAAGTACAAGATATTTACAATAAGCAAACCTCAGTGCAAGAAAGAGTCTTTCCAACACGGAAAAATCACAGAGGCCAACTTTGACATGAAAAGGTGTTCAAACAAGTACAAGATATTTACAATAAGCAGACCTCAGTGCAAGAAAGAGTCTTTCCAACACTGATAAGCACAGAGGCCAACTTTGACATTAAAAGGTGTAAAAACAAGTACAAGATATTTACAATAAGCAAACCTCAGTGCAAGAAAGAGTCTTTCCAACACTGATAAGCACAGAGGCCAACTTTGACATTAAAAGGTGTAAAAACAAGTACAAGATATTTACAATAAGCAAACCTCAGTGCAAGAAAGAGTCTTTCCAACACTGATAAGCACAGAGGCCAACTTTGACATGAAAAGGTGTAAAAACAAGTACAAGATATTAACAATAAGCAGACCTCAGTGCAAGAAAGAGTCTTTCCAACACTGATAAGCACAGAGGCCAACTTTGACATGAAAAGGTGTAAAAACAAGTACAAGATATTTACAATAAGCAGACCTCAGTGCAAGAAAGAGTCTTTCCAACACTGATGAGCACAGAGGCCAACTTTGACATTAAAAGGTGTTCAAACAAATACAAGATATTAACAATAAGCAGACCTCAGTGCAAGAAAGAGTCTTTCCAATACGGAAAAATCACAGAGGCCAACTTTGACATGAAAAGGTGTAAAAACAAGTACAAGATATTTACAATAAGCAGACCTCAGTGCAAGAAAGAGTCTTTCCAACACTGATGAGCACAGAGGCCAACTTTGACATTAAGAGGTGTTCAAACAAGTACAAGATATTTACAATAAGCAGACCTCAGTGCAAGAAAGAGTCTTTCCAACACTGATGAGCACAAAGGCCAACTTTGACATTAAAAGGTGTTCAAACAAATACAAGATATTAACAATAAGCAGACCTCAGTGCAAGAAAGAGTCTTTCCAACACGGAAAAATCACAGAGGCCAACTTTGACATGAAAAGGTGTAAAAACAAGTACAAGATATTAACAATAAGCAGACCTCAGCGCAAGAAAGAGGCTTTCCAACACTGAATAAGCACAGAGGCCAACTTTGACATTAAAAGTTGTAAAAACAAGTACAAGATATTTACAATAAGCAGACCTCAGTGCAAGAAAGAGTCTTTCCAACACTGATAAGCACAAAGGCCAACTTTGACATTAAAAGGTGTAAAAACAAGTACAAGATATTTACAATAAGCAGACCTCAGCGCAAGAAAGAGTCTTTCCAACACTGAAAAATGAAAGAGGCCAACTTTGACATGAAAAGGTGTAAAAACAAGTACAAGATATTTACAATAAGCAGACCTCAGTGCAAGAAAGAGTCTTTCCAACACTGAATAAGCACAGAGGCCAACTTTGACATGAAAAGGTGTTCAAACAAGTACAAGATGTTCACAATAAGCAGGCCTCAGTGCAAGAAAAAGAGTTTCCAACACGGAAAAATCACAGAGGCCAACTTTGACATGAAAAGGTGTAAAAACAAGTACAAGATATTAACAATAAGCAGACCTCAGCGCAAGAAAGAGTCTTTCCAACACTGAAAAAGCACAGAGGCCAACTTTGACATTAAAAGGTGTTCAAACAAATACAAGATATTAACAATAAGCAGACCTCAGCGCAAGAAAGAGGCTTTCCAACACTGAATAAGCACAGAGGCTAACTTTGACATTAAAAGTTGTAAAAACAAGTACAAGATATTAACAATAAGCAGACCTCAGCGCAAGAAAGAGTCTTTCCAACACTGAAAAAGCACAGAGGCCAACTTTGACATTAAAAGGTGTTCAAACAAATACAAGATATTAACAATAAGCAGACCTCAGCGCAAGAAAGAGTCTTTCCAACACTGAAAAAGCACAGAGGCCAACTTTGACATTAAAAGGTGTTCAAACAAGTACAAGATATTTACAATAAGCAGACCTCAGTGCAAGAAAGAGTCTTTCCAACACTGATAAGCACAAAGGCCAACTTTGACATTAAAAGGTGTAAAAACAAGTACAAGATATTTACAATAAGCAGACCTCAGCGCAAGAAAGAGTCTTTCCAACACTGAAAAAGCACAGAGGCCAACTTTGACATTAAAAGGTGTTCAAACAAGTACAAGATATTTACAATAAGCAGACCTCAGTGCAAGAAAGAGTCTTTCCAACACTGATAAGCACAAAGGCCAACTTTGACATTAAAAGGTGTAAAAACAAGTACAAGATATTTACAATAAGCAGACCTCAGTGCAAGAAAGAGTCTTTCCAACACTGATAAGCACAGAGGCCAACTTTGACATTAAAAGGTGTTCAAACAAATACAAGATATTAACAATAAGCAGACCTCAGTGCAAGAAAGAGTCTTTCCAACACTGATAAGCACAGAGGCCAACTTTGACATGAAAAGGTGTTCAAACAAGTACAAGATGTTCACAATAAGCAGGCCTCAGTGCAAGAAAAAGAGTTTCCAACACGGGAAAATCACAGAGGCCAACTTTGACATGAAAAGGTGTAAAAACAAGTACAAGATATTTACAATAAGCAGACCTCAGTGCAAGAAAGAGTCTTTCCAACACTGATAAGCACAGAGGCCAACTTTGACATTAAAAGGTGTAAAAACAAGTACAAGATATTTACAATAAGCAGACCTCAGTGCAAGAAAAAGAGTTTCCAACACTGATAAGCACAGAAGCCAACTTTGACATTAAAAGCTGTAAAAACAAGTACAAGATATTTACAATAAGCAGACCTCAGTGCAAGAAATAGTCTTTCCAACACTGATAAGCACAGAGGCCAACTTTGACATTAAAAGGTGTAAAAACAAGTACAAGATATTTACAATAAGCAGACCTCAGTGCAAGAAAGAGTCTTTCCAACACGGAAAAATCACAGAGGCCAACTTTGACATGAAAAGGTGTTCAAACAAGTACAAGATATTTACAATAAGCAGACCTCAGTGCAAGAAAGAGTCTTTCCAACACTGAAAAAGCACAGAGGCCAACTTTGACATTAAAAGGTGTTCAAACAAGTACAAGATATTTACAATAAGTAGACCTCAGTGCAAGAAAGAGTCTTTCCAACATGGAAAAATCACAGAGGCCAACTTTGACATTAAAAGGTGTTCAAACAAGTACAAGATATTTACAATAAGCAGACCTCAGTGCAAGAAAGAGTCTTTCCAACACTGATGAGCACAGAGGCCAACTTTGACATTAAAAGGTGTAAAAACAAGTACAAGATATTTACAATAAGCAGACCTCAGTGCAAGAAAGAGTCTTTCCAACACTGATAAGCACAGAGGCCAACTTTGACATGAAAAGGTGTAAAAACAAGTACAAGATATTTACAATAAGCAGACCTCAGTGCAAGAAAGAGTCTTTCCAACACTGAAAAATGACAGAGGCCAACTTTGACATGAAAAGGTGTTCAAACAAGTACAAGATGTTCACAATAAGCAGACCTCAGTGCAAGAAAGAGTCTTTCCAACACGGAAAAATCACAGAGGCCAACTTTGACATTAAAAGGTGTAAGAACAAGTACAAGATATTAACAATAAGCAGACCTCAGTGCAAGAAAGAGTCTTTCCAACACTGATAAGCACAAAGGCCAACTTTGACATTAAAAGGTGTAAAAACAAGTACAAGATATTTACAATAAGCAGACCTCAGTGCAAGAAAGAGTCTTTCCAACACTGATAAGCACAGAGGCTAACTTTGACATTAAAAGGTGTTCAAACAAGTACAAGATATTAACAATAAGCAGACCTCAGTGCAAGAAAGAGTCTTTCCAACACTGAAAAAGCACAGAGGCCAACTTTGACATTAAAAGGTGTAAGAACAAGTACAAGATATCTACAATAAGCAGACCTCAGTGCAAGAAAGAGTATTTCCAACACTGATAAGCACAAAGGCCAACTTTGACATTAAAAGGTGTAAAAACAAGTACAAGATATTAACAATAAGCAGACCTCAGTGCAAGAAAGAGTCTTTCCAACACGGAAAAATCACAGAGGCCAACTTTGACATGAAAAGGTGTTCAAACAAGTACAAGATGTTCACAATAAGCAGGCCTCAGTGCAAGAAAAAGAGTTTCCAACACGGGAAAATCACAGAGGCCAACTTTGACATGAAAAGGTGTTCAAACAAGTACAAGATATTTACAATAAGCAAACCTCAGTGCAAGAAAGAGTCTTTCCAACACGGAAAAATCACAGAGGCCAACTTTGACATGAAAAGGTGTTCAAACAAGTACAAGATATTTACAATAAGCAGACCTCAGTGCAAGAAAGAGTATTTCCAACACTGATAAGCACAAAGGCCAACTTTGACATTAAAAGGTGTAAAAACAAGTACAAGATATTAACAATAAGCAGACCTCAGTGCAAGAAAGAGTCTTTCCAACACGGAAAAATCACAGAGGCCAACTTTGACATGAAAAGGTGTTCAAACAAGTACAAGATGTTCACAATAAGCAGGCCTCAGTGCAAGAAAAAGAGTTTCCAACACGGGAAAATCACAGAGGCCAACTTTGACATGAAAAGGTGTTCAAACAAGTACAAGATATTTACAATAAGCAGACCTCAGTGCAAGAAAGAGTCTTTCCAACACTGATAAGCACAGAGGCCAACTTTGACATTAAAAGGTGTAAAAACAAGTACAAGATATTTACAATAAGCAAACCTCAGTGCAAGAAAGAGTCTTTCCAACACTGATAAGCACAGAGGCCAACTTTGACATGAAAAGGTGTAAAAACAAGTACAAGATATTAACAATAAGCAGACCTCAGTGCAAGAAAGAGTCTTTCCAACACTGATAAGCACAGAGGCCAACTTTGACATGAAAAGGTGTAAAAACAAGTACAAGATATTTACAATAAGCAGACCTCAGTGCAAGAAAGAGTCTTTCCAACACGGAAAAATCACAGAGGCCAACTTTGACATTAAAAGGTGTAAAAACAAGTACAAGATATTTACAATAAGCAGACCTCAGTGCAAGAAAGAGTCTTTCCAACACTGATGAGCACAGAGGCCAACTTTGACATTAAAAGGTGTTCAAACAAATACAAGATATTAACAATAAGCAGACCTCAGTGCAAGAAAGAGTCTTTCCAATACGGAAAAATCACAGAGGCCAACTTTGACATGAAAAGGTGTAAAAACAAGTACAAGATATTTACAATTAGCAGACCTCAGTGCAAGAAAGAGTCTTTCCAACACTGATGAGCACAGAGGCCAACTTTGACATTAAGAGGTGTTCAAACAAGTACAAGATATTTACAATAAGCAGACCTCAGTGCAAGAAAGAGTCTTTCCAACACTGATGAGCACAAAGGCCAACTTTGACATTAAAAGGTGTTCAAACAAATACAAGATATTAACAATAAGCAGACCTCAGTGCAAGAAAGAGTCTTTCCAACACGGAAAAATCACAGAGGCCAACTTTGACATGAAAAGGTGTTCAAACAAGTACAAGATATTAACAATAAGCAGACCTCAGCGCAAGAAAGAGGCTTTCCAACACTGAATAAGCACAGAGGCCAACTTTGACATTAAAAGTTGTAAAAACAAGTACAAGATATTTACAATAAGCAGACCTCAGCGCAAGAAAGAGTCTTTCCAACACTGAAAAATGAAAGAGGCCAACTTTGACATGAAAAGGTGTAAAAACAAGTACAAGATATTTACAATAAGCAGACCTCAGTGCAAGAAAGAGTCTTTCCAACACTGAATAAGCACAGAGGCCAACTTTGACATGAAAAGGTGTTCAAACAAGTACAAGATGTTCACAATAAGCAGGCCTCAGTGCAAGAAAGAGTCTTTCCAACACGGAAAAATCACAGAGGCCAACTTTGACATGAAAAGGTGTAAAAACAAGTACAAGATATTAACAATAAGCAGACCTCAGCGCAAGAAAGAGTCTTTCCAACACTGAAAAAGCACAGAGGCCAACTTTGACATTAAAAGGTGTTCAAACAAATACAAGATATTAACAATAAGCAGACCTCAGTGCAAGAAAGAGTCTTTCCAACACGGAAAAATCACAGAGGCCAACTTTGACATGAAAAGGTGTAAAAACAAGTATAAGATATTTACAATAAGCAGACCTCAGTGCAAGAAAGAGTCTTTCCAACACTGAATAAGCACAGAGGCCAACTTTGACATGAAAAGGTGTTCAAACAAGTACAAGATGTTCACAATAAGCAGGCCTCAGTGCAAGAAAGAGTCTTTCCAACACGGAAAAATCACAGAGGCCAACTTTGACATGAAAAGGTGTAAAAACAAGTACAAGATATTAACAATAAGCAGACCTCAGCGCAAGAAAGAGGCTTTCCAACACTGAATAAGCACAGAGGCTAACTTTGACATTAAAAGTTGTAAAAACAAGTACAAGATATTTACAATAAGCAGACCTCAGTGCAAGAAAGAGTCTTTCCAACACTGAAAAAGCACAGAGGCCAACTTTGACATTAAAAGGTGTTCAAACAAGTACAAGATATTTACAATAAGCAGACCTCAGTGCAAGAAAGAGTCTTTCCAACACTGATAAGCACAAAGGCCAACTTTGACATTAAAAGGTGTAAAAACAAGTACAAGATATTTACAATAAGCAGACCTCAGCGCAAGAAAGAGTCTTTCCAACACTGAAAAATGAAAGAGGCCAACTTTGACATTAAAAGGTGTTCAAACAAGTACAAGATATTTACAATAAGCAGACCTCAGTGCAAGAAAGAGTCTTTCCAACACTGAATAAGCACAGAGGCCAACTTTGACATGAAAAGGTGTTCAAACAAGTACAAGATGTTCACAATAAGCAGGCCTCAGTGCAAGAAAAAGAGTTTCCAACACGGAAAAATCACAGAGGCCAACTTTGACATGAAAAGGTGTAAAAACAAGTACAAGATATTAACAATAAGCAGACCTCAGCGCAAGAAAGAGTCTTTCCAACACTGAAAAAGCACAGAGGCCAACTTTGACATTAAAAGGTGTTCAAACAAATACAAGATATTAACAATAAGCAGACCTCAGCGCAAGAAAGAGGCTTTCCAACACTGAATAAGCACAGAGGCTAACTTTGACATTAAAAGTTGTAAAAACAAGTACAAGATATTTACAATAAGCAGACCTCAGTGCAAGAAAGAGTCTTTCCAACACTGAAAAAGCACAGAGGCCAACTTTGACATTAAAAGGTGTTCAAACAAGTACAAGATATTTACAATAAGCAGACCTCAGTGCAAGAAAGAGTCTTTCCAACACTGATAAGCACAAAGGCCAACTTTGACATTAAAAGGTGTAAAAACAAGTACAAGATATTTACAATAAGCAGACCTCAGCGCAAGAAAGAGTCTTTCCAACACTGAAAAATGAAAGAGGCCAACTTTGACATTAAAAGGTGTTCAAACAAGTACAAGATATTTACAATAAGCAGACCTCAGTGCAAGAAAGAGTCTTTCCAACACTGATAAGCACAGAGGCCAACTTTGACATGAAAAGGTGTAAAAACAAGTACAAGATATTTACAATAAGCAGACCTCAGTGCAAGAAAGAGTCTTTCCAACACTGATAAGCACAGAGGCCAACTTTGACATTAAAAGGTGTTCAAACAAATACAAGATATTAACAATAAGCAGACCTCAGTGCAAGAAAGAGTCTTTCCAACACTGATAAGCACAGAGGCCAACTTTGACATGAAAAGGTGTTCAAACAAGTACAAGATGTTCACAATAAGCAGGCCTCAGTGCAAGAAAAAGAGTTTCCAACACGGGAAAATCACAGAGGCCAACTTTGACATGAAAAGGTGTAAAAACAAGTACAAGATATTTACAATAAGCAGACCTCAGTGCAAGAAAGAGTCTTTCCAACACTGATAAGCACAGAAGCCAACTTTGACATTAAAAGCTGTAAAAACAAGTACAAGATATTTACAATAAGCAGACCTCAGTGCAAGAAATAGTCTTTCCAACACTGATAAGCACAGAGGCCAACTTTGACATTAAAAGGTGTAAAAACAAGTACAAGATATTTACAATAAGCAGACCTCAGTGCAAGAAAGAGTCTTTCCAACACGGAAAAATCACAGAGGCCAACTTTGACATGAAAAGGTGTTCAAACAAGTACAAGATATTTACAATAAGCAGACCTCAGTGCAAGAAAGAGTCTTTCCAACACTGAAAAAGCACAGAGGCCAACTTTGACATTAAAAGGTGTTCAAACAAGTACAAGATATTTACAATAAGTAGACCTCAGTGCAAGAAAGAGTCTTTCCAACACTGATAAGCACAGAGGCCAACTTTGACATTAAAAGGTGTAAAAACAAGTACAAGATATTTACAATAAGCAGACCTCAGTGCAAGAAAGAGTCTTTCCAACACTGATAAGCACAGAGGCCAACTTTGACATGAAAAGGTGTAAAAACAAGTACAAGATATTTACAATAAGCAGACCTCAGTGCAAGAAAGAGTCTTTCCAACACTGAAAAATGACAGAGGCCAACTTTGACATGAAAAGGTGTTCAAACAAGTACAAGATGTTCACAATAAGCAGACCTCAGTGCAAGAAAGAGTCTTTCCAACACGGAAAAATCACAGAGGCCAACTTTGACATTAAAAGGTGTAAGAACAAGTACAAGATATTAACAATAAGCAGACCTCAGTGCAAGAAAGAGTCTTTCCAACACTGATAAGCACAAAGGCCAACTTTGACATTAAAAGGTGTAAAAACAAGTACAAGATATTTACAATAAGCAGACCTCAGTGCAAGAAAGAGTCTTTCCAACACTGATAAGCACAGAGGCTAACTTTGACATTAAAAGGTGTTCAAACAAGTACAAGATATTAACAATAAGCAGACCTCAGTGCAAGAAAGAGTCTTTCCAACACTGATGAGCACAAAGGCCAACTTTGACATTAAAAGGTGTAAGAACAAGTACAAGATATCTACAATAAGCAGACCTCAGTGCAAGAAAGAGTATTTCCAACACTGATAAGCACAAAGGCCAACTTTGACATTAAAAGGTGTAAAAACAAGTACAAGATATTAACAATAAGCAGACCTCAGTGCAAGAAAGAGTCTTTCCAACACGGAAAAATCACAGAGGCCAACTTTGACATGAAAAGGTGTTCAAACAAGTACAAGATGTTCACAATAAGCAGGCCTCAGTGCAAGAAAAAGAGTTTCCAACACGGGAAAATCACAGAGGCCAACTTTGACATGAAAAGGTGTTCAAACAAGTACAAGATATTTACAATAAGCAAACCTCAGTGCAAGAAAGAGTCTTTCCAACACGGAAAAATCACAGAGGCCAACTTCGACATGAAAAGGTGTTCAAACAAGTACAAGATATTTACAATAAGCAAACCTCAGTGCAAGAAAGAGTCTTTCCAACACTGATAAGCACAGAGGCCAACTTTGACATGAAAAGGTGTAAAAACAAGTACAAGATATTAACAATAAGCAGACCTCAGTGCAAGAAAGAGTCTTTCCAACACTGATAAGCACAGAGGCCAACTTTGACATGAAAAGGTGTAAAAACAAGTACAAGATATTTACAATAAGCAGACCTCAGTGCAAGAAAGAGTCTTTCCAACACGGAAAAATCACAGAGGCCAACTTTGACATGAAAAGGTGTTCAAACAAGTACAAGATATTTACAATAAGCAGACCTCAGTGCAAGAAAGAGTCTTTCCAACACTGATGAGCACAGAGGCCAACTTTGACATTAAAAGGTGTTCAAACAAATACAAGATATTAACAATAAGCAGACCTCAGTGCAAGAAAGAGTCTTTCCAACACTGATAAGCACAGAGGCCAACTTTGACATGAAAAGGTGTTCAAACAAGTACAAGATATTTACAATAAGCAGACCTCAGTGCAAGAAAGAGTCTTTCCAACACTGATGAGCACAGAGGCCAACTTTGACATTAAAAGGTGTTCAAACAAATACAAGATATTAACAATAAGCAGACCTCAGTGCAAGAAAGAGTCTTTCCAATACGGAAAAATCACAGAGGCCAACTTTGACATGAAAAGGTGTAAAAACAAGTACAAGATATTTACAATTAGCAGACCTCAGTGCAAGAAAGAGTCTTTCCAACACTGATGAGCACAGAGGCCAACTTTGACATTAAGAGGTGTTCAAACAAGTACAAGATATTTACAATAAGCAGACCTCAGTGCAAGAAAGAGTCTTTCCAACACTGATGAGCACAAAGGCCAACTTTGACATTAAAAGGTGTTCAAACAAATACAAGATATTAACAATAAGCAGACCTCAGTGCAAGAAAGAGTCTTTCCAACACGGAAAAATCACAGAGGCCAACTTTGACATGAAAAGGTGTAAAAACAAGTACAAGATATTAACAATAAGCAGACCTCAGCGCAAGAAAGAGGCTTTCCAACACTGAATAAGCACAGAGGCCAACTTTGACATTAAAAGTTGTAAAAACAAGTACAAGATATTTACAATAAGCAGACCTCAGCGCAAGAAAGAGTCTTTCCAACACTGAAAAATGAAAGAGGCCAACTTTGACATGAAAAGGTGTTCAAACAAGTACAAGATGTTCACAATAAGCAGGCCTCAGTGCAAGAAAGAGTCTTTCCAACACGGAAAAATCACAGAGGCCAACTTTGACATGAAAAGGTGTAAAAACAAGTACAAGATATTAACAATAAGCAGACCTCAGCGCAAGAAAGAGTCTTTCCAACACTGAAAAAGCACAGAGGCCAACTTTGACATTAAAAGGTGTTCAAACAAATACAAGATATTAACAATAAGCAGACCTCAGTGCAAGAAAGAGTCTTTCCAACACGGAAAAATCACAGAGGCCAACTTTGACATGAAAAGGTGTAAAAACAAGTATAAGATATTTACAATAAGCAGACCTCAGTGCAAGAAAGAGTCTTTCCAACACTGAATAAGCACAGAGGCCAACTTTGACATGAAAAGGTGTTCAAACAAGTACAAGATGTTCACAATAAGCAGGCCTCAGTGCAAGAAAGAGTCTTTCCAACACGGAAAAATCACAGAGGCCAACTTTGACATGAAAAGGTGTAAAAACAAGTACAAGATATTAACAATAAGCAGACCTCAGCGCAAGAAAGAGGCTTTCCAACACTGAATAAGCACAGAGGCCAACTTTGACATTAAAAGGTGTTCAAACAAGTACAAGATATTTACAATAAGCAGACCTCAGTGCAAGAAAGAGTCTTTCCAACACTGATAAGCACAAAGGCCAACTTTGACATTAAAAGGTGTAAAAACAAGTACAAGATATTTACAATAAGCAGACCTCAGCGCAAGAAAGAGTCTTTCCAACACTGAAAAATGAAAGAGGCCAACTTTGACATTAAAAGGTGTTCAAACAAGTACAAGATGTTCACAATAAGCAGGCCTCAGTGCAAGAAAGAGTCTTTCCAACACTGATAAGCACAGAAGCCAACTTTGACATTAAAAGGTGTAAAAACAAGTACAAGATATTTACAATAAGCAGACCTCAGTGCAAGAAATAGTCTTTCCAACACTGATAAGCACAGAGGCCAACTTTGACATTAAAAGGTGTAAAAACAAGTACAAGATATTTACAATAAGCAGACCTCAGTGCAAGAAAGAGTCTTTCCAACACGGAAAAATCACAGAGGCCAACTTTGACATTAAAAGGTGTAAAAACAAGTACAAGATATTTACAATAAGCAGACCTCAGTGCAAGAAAGAGTCTTTCCAACACGGAAAAATCACAGAGGCCAACTTTGACATGAAAAGGTGTTCAAACAAGTACAAGATATTTACAATAAGCAGACCTCAGTGCAAGAAAGAGTCTTTCCAACACTGAAAAAGCACAGAGGCCAACTTTGACATTAAAAGGTGTTCAAACAAGTACAAGATATTTACAATAAGCAGACCTCAGTGCAAGAAAGAGTCTTTCCAACACTGATAAGCACAAAGGCCAACTTTGACATTAAAAGGTGTAAAAACAAGTACAAGATATTAACAATAAGCAGACCTCAGCGCAAGAAAGAGTCTTTCCAACACTGAAAAATGAAAGAGGCCAACTTTGACATGAAAAGGTGTAAAAACAAGTACAAGATATTTACAATAAGCAGACCTCAGTGCAAGAAAGAGTCTTTCCAACACTGATAAGCACAGAGGCCAACTTTGACATTAAAAGGTGTTCAAACAAGTACAAGATATTTACAATAAGCAGACCTCAGTGCAAGAAAGAGTCTTTCCAACACTGATAAGCACAGAGGCCAACTTTGACATTAAAAGGTGTAAAAACAAGTACAAGATATTTACAATAAGCAGACCTCAGTGCAAGAAAGAGTCTTTCCAACACTGATAAGCACAGAGGCTAACTTTGACATTAAAAGGTGTTCAAACAAGTACAAGATATTAACAATAAGCAGACCTCAGTGCAAGAAAGAGTCTTTCCAACACTGAAAAAGCACAGAGGCCAACTTTGACATTAAAAGGTGTAAGAACAAGTACAAGATATCTACAATAAGCAGACCTCAGTGCAAGAAAGAGTATTTCCAACACTGATAAGCACAAAGGCCAACTTTGACATTAAAAGGTGTAAAAACAAGTACAAGATATTAACAATAAGCAGACCTCAGTGCAAGAAAGAGTCTTTCCAACACGGAAAAATCACAGAGGCCAACTTTGACATGAAAAGGTGTTCAAACAAGTACAAGATGTTCACAATAAGCAGGCCTCAGTGCAAGAAAAAGAGTTTCCAACACGGGAAAATCACAGAGGCCAACTTTGACATGAAAAGGTGTTCAAACAAGTACAAGATATTTACAATAAGCAAACCTCAGTGCAAGAAAGAGTCTTTCCAACACTGAAAAATCACAGAGGCCAACTTTGACATGAAAAGGTGTAAAAACAAGTACAAGATGTTCACAATAAGCAGGCCTCAGTGCAAGAAAAAGAGTTTCCAACACGGGAAAATCACAGAGGCCAACTTTGACATGAAAAGGTGTTCAAACAAGTACAAGATATTTACAATAAGCAAACCTCAGTGCAAGAAAGAGTCTTTCCAACACGGAAAAATCACAGAGGCCAACTTTGACATGAAAAGGTGTTCAAACAAGTACAAGATATTTACAATAAGCAGACCTCAGTGCAAGAAAGAGTCTTTCCAACACTGATAAGCACAGAGGCCAACTTTGACATTAAAAGGTGTAAAAACAAGTACAAGATATTTACAATAAGCAAACCTCAGTGCAAGAAAGAGTCTTTCCAACACTGATAAGCACAGAGGCCAACTTTGACATTAAAAGGTGTAAAAACAAGTACAAGATATTTACAATAAGCAAACCTCAGTGCAAGAAAGAGTCTTTCCAACACTGATAAGCACAGAGGCCAACTTTGACATGAAAAGGTGTAAAAACAAGTACAAGATATTTACAATAAGCAGACCTCAGTGCAAGAAAGAGTCTTTCCAACACGGAAAAATCACAGAGGCCAACTTTGACATGAAAAGGTGTTCAAACAAGTACAAGATATTTACAATAAGCAGACCTCAGTGCAAGAAAGAGTCTTTCCAACACTGATGAGCACAGAGGCCAACTTTGACATTAAAAGGTGTTCAAACAAATACAAGATATTAACAATAAGCAGACCTCAGTGCAAGAAAGAGTCTTTCCAATACGGAAAAATCACAGAGGCCAACTTTGACATGAAAAGGTGTAAAAACAAGTACAAGATATTTACAATTAGCAGACCTCAGTGCAAGAAAGAGTCTTTCCAACACTGATGAGCACAGAGGCCAACTTTGACATTAAGAGGTGTTCAAACAAGTACAAGATATTTACAATAAGCAGACCTCAGTGCAAGAAAGAGTATTTCCAACACTGATGAGCACAAAGGCCAACTTTGACATTAAAAGGTGTTCAAACAAATACAAGATATTAACAATAAGCAGACCTCAGTGCAAGAAAGAGTCTTTCCAACACGGAAAAATCACAGAGGCCAACTTTGACATGAAAAGGTGTAAAAACAAGTACAAGATATTTACAATAAGCAGACCTCAGTGCAAGAAAGAGTATTTCCAACACTGATGAGCACAAAGGCCAACTTTGACATTAAAAGGTGTTCAAACAAATACAAGATATTAACAATAAGCAGACCTCAGCGCAAGAAAGAGGCTTTCCAACACTGAATAAGCACAGAGGCCAACTTTGACATTAAAAGTTGTAAAAACAAGTACAAGATATTTACAATAAGCAGACCTCAGTGCAAGAAAGAGTCTTTCCAACACTGAAAAAGCACAGAGGCCAACTTTGACATGAAAAGGTGTAAAAACAAGTACAAGATATTTACAATAAGCAGACCTCAGTGCAAGAAAGAGTCTTTCCAAAACTGAAAAATGAAAGAGGCCAACTTTGACATGAAAAGGTGTAAAAACAAGTACAAGATGTTCACAATAAGCAGACCTCAGTGCAAGAAAAAGAGTTTCCAACACGGAAAAATCACAGAGGCCAACTTTGACATGAAAAGGTGTAAAAACAAGTACAAGATATTAACAATAAGCAGACCTCAGCGCAAGAAAGAGTCTTTCCAACACTGAAAAAGCACAGAGGCCAACTTTGACATTAAAAGGTGTTCAAACAAATACAAGATATTAACAATAAGCAGACCTCAGTGCAAGAAAGAGTCTTTCCAACACGGAAAAATCACAGAGGCCAACTTTGACATGAAAAGGTGTAAAAACAAGTACAAGATATTAACAATAAGCAGACCTCAGCGCAAGAAAGAGGCTTTCCAACACTGAATAAGCACAGAGGCCAACTTTGACATTAAAAGGTGTTCAAACAAGTACAAGATATTTACAATAAGCAGACCTCAGTGCAAGAAAGAGTCTTTCCAACACTGAAAAAGCACAAAGGCCAACTTTGACATTAAAAGGTGTAAAAACAAGTACAAGATATTTACAATAAGCAGACCTCAGCGCAAGAAAGAGTCTTTCCAACACTGAAAAATGAAAGAGGCCAACTTTGACATTAAAAGGTGTTCAAACAAGTACAAGATATTTACAATAAGCAGACCTCAGTGCAAGAAAGAGTCTTTCCAACACTGATAAGCACAAAGGCCAACTTTGACATTAAAAGGTGTAAAAACAAGTACAAGATATTTACAATAAGCAGACCTCAGTGCAAGAAAGAGTCTTTCCAACACTGATAAGCACAGAGGCCAACTTTGACATTAAAAGGTGTTCAAACAAATACAAGATATTAACAATAAGCAGACCTCAGTGCAAGAAAGAGTCTTTCCAACACTGATAAGCACAGAGGCCAACTTTGACATGAAAAGGTGTTCAAAGAAGTACAAGATGTTCACAATAAGCAGGCCTCAGTGCAAGAAAAAGAGTTTCCAACACGGGAAAATCACAGAGGCCAACTTTGACATGAAAAGGTGTAAAAACAAGTACAAGATATTTACAATAAGCAGACCTCAGTGCAAGAAAGAGTCTTTCCAACACTGATAAGCACAGAAGCCAACTTTGACATTAAAAGGTGTAAAAACAAGTACAAGATATTTACAATAAGCAGACCTCAGTGCAAGAAAGAGTCTTTCCAACACTGAAAAAGCACAGAGGCCAACTTTGACATTAAAAGGTGTTCAAACAAGTACAAGATATTTACAATAAGCAGACCTCAGTGCAAGAAAGAGTCTTTCCAACACTGATAAGCACAAAGGCCAACTTTGACATTAAAAGGTGTAAAAACAAGTACAAGATATTAACAATAAGCAGACCTCAGCGCAAGAAAGAGTCTTTCCAACACTGAAAAATGAAAGAGGCCAACTTTGACATGAAAAGGTGTAAAAACAAGTACAAGATATTTACAATAAGCAGACCTCAGCGCAAGAAAGAGTCTTTCCAACACTGAAAAAGCACAGAGGCCAACTTTGACATTAAAAGGTGTTCAAACAAGTACAAGATATTTACAATAAGCAGGCCTCAGTGCAAGAAAAAGAGTCTTTTCAACACTGAAAAAGCACAGAGGCCAACTTTGACATTAAAAGGTGTTCAAACAAGTACAAGATATTCACAATAAGCAGGCCTCAGCGCAAGAAAGAGGCTTTCCAACACTGAATAAGCACAGAGGCTAACTTTGACATTAAAAGTTGTAAAAACAAGTACAAGATATTAACAATAAGCAGACCTCAGTGCAAGAAAGAGTCTTTCCAACACGGAAAAATCACAGAGGCCAACTTTGACATGAAAAGGTGTTCAAACAAGTACAAGATGTTCACAATAAGCAGACCTCAGTGCAAGAAAAAGAGTTTCCAACACGGGAAAATCACAGAGGCCAACTTTGACATGAAAAGGTGTTCAAACAAGTACAAGATATTTACAATAAGCAAACCTCAGTGCAAGAAAGAGTCTTTCCAACACGGAAAAATCACAGAGGCCAACTTTGACATGAAAAGGTGTTCAAACAAGTACAAGATATTTACAATAAGCAGACCTCAGTGCAAGAAAGAGTCTTTCCAACACTGATAAGCACAGAGGCCAACTTTGACATTAAAAGGTGTAAAAACAAGTACAAGATATTTACAATAAGCAAACCTCAGTGCAAGAAAGAGTCTTTCCAACACTGATAAGCACAGAGGCCAACTTTGACATTAAAAGGTGTAAAAACAAGTACAAGATATTTACAATAAGCAAACCTCAGTGCAAGAAAGAGTCTTTCCAACACTGATAAGCACAGAGGCCAACTTTGACATGAAAAGGTGTAAAAACAAGTACAAGATATTTACAATAAGCAGACCTCAGTGCAAGAAAGAGTCTTTCCAACACGGAAAAATCACAGAGGCCAACTTTGACATTAAAAGGTGTAAAAACAAGTACAAGATATTTACAATAAGCAGACCTCAGCGCAAGAAAGAGTCTTTCCAAAACTGAAAAATGAAAGAGGCCAACTTTGACATGAAAAGGTGTAAAAACAAGTACAAGATGTTCACAATAAGCAGACCTCAGTGCAAGAAAAAGAGTTTCCAACACGGAAAAATCACAGAGGCCAACTTTGACATGAAAAGGTGTAAAAACAAGTACAAGATATTAACAATAAGCAGACCTCAGCGCAAGAAAGAGTCTTTCCAACACTGAAAAAGCACAGAGGCCAACTTTGACATTAAAAGGTGTTCAAACAAATACAAGATATTAACAATAAGCAGACCTCAGTGCAAGAAAGAGTCTTTCCAACACGGAAAAATCACAGAGGCCAACTTTGACATGAAAAGGTGTAAAAACAAGTACAAGATATTAACAATAAGCAGACCTCAGCGCAAGAAAGAGGCTTTCCAACACTGAATAAGCACAGAGGCCAACTTTGACATGAAAAGGTGTAAGAACAAGTACAAGATATTTACAATAAGCAGACCTCAGTGCAAGAAAGAGTCTTTCCAACACTGAAAAAGCACAGAGGCCAACTTTGACATTAAAAGGTGTTCAAACAAGTACAAGATATTTACAATAAGCAGACCTCAGTGCAAGAAAGAGTCTTTCCAACACTGAAAAAGCACAGAGGCCAACTTTGACATTAAAAGGTGTTCAAACAAGTACAAGATATTTACAATAAGCAGACCTCAGTGCAAGAAAGAGGCTTTCCAACACTGATAAGCACAAAGGCCAACTTTGACATTAAAAGGTGTAAAAACAAGTACAAGATATTTACAATAAGCAGACCTCAGCGCAAGAAAGAGTCTTTCCAACACTGAAAAATGAAAGAGGCCAACTTTGACATTAAAAGGTGTTCAAACAAGTACAAGATATTTACAATAAGCAGACCTCAGTGCAAGAAAGAGTCTTTCCAACACTGATAAGCACAAAGGCCAACTTTGACATTAAAAGGTGTAAAAACAAGTACAAGATATTTACAATAAGCAGACCTCAGTGCAAGAAAGAGTCTTTCCAACACTGAAAAAGCACAGAGGCCAACTTTGACATTAAAAGGTGTTCAAACAAGTACAAGATATTTACAATAAGCAGGCCTCAGTGCAAGAAAAAGAGTCTTTCCAACACTGAAAAAGCACAGAGGCCAACTTTGACATTAAAAGGTGTTCAAACAAGTACAAGATATTCACAATAAGCAGGCCTCAGCGCAAGAAAGAGGCTTTCCAACACTGAATAAGCACAGAGGCTAACTTTGACATTAAAAGTTGTAAAAACAAGTACAAGATATTTACAATAAGCAGACCTCAGTGCAAGAAAGAGTCTTTCCAACACGGAAAAATCACAGAGGCCAACTTTGACATGAAAAGGTGTTCAAACAAGTACAAGATGTTCACAATAAGCAGGCCTCAGTGCAAGAAAAAGAGTTTCCAACACGGGAAAATCACAGAGGCCAACTTTGACATGAAAAGGTGTTCAAACAAGTACAAGATATTTACAATAAGCAAACCTCAGTGCAAGAAAGAGTCTTTCCAACACGGAAAAATCACAGAGGCCAACTTTGACATGAAAAGGTGTTCAAACAAGTACAAGATATTTACAATAAGCAGACCTCAGTGCAAGAAAGAGTCTTTCCAACACTGATAAGCACAGAGGCCAACTTTGACATTAAAAGGTGTAAAAACAAGTACAAGATATTTACAATAAGCAAACCTCAGTGCAAGAAAGAGTCTTTCCAACACTGATAAGCACAGAGGCCAACTTTGACATTAAAAGGTGTAAAAACAAGTACAAGATATTTACAATAAGCAAACCTCAGTGCAAGAAAGAGTCTTTCCAACACTGATAAGCACAGAGGCCAACTTTGACATGAAAAGGTGTAAAAACAAGTACAAGATATTTACAATAAGCAGACCTCAGTGCAAGAAAGAGTCTTTCCAACACGGAAAAATCACAGAGGCCAACTTTGACATGAAAAGGTGTTCAAACAAGTACAAGATATTTACAATAAGCAGACCTCAGTGCAAGAAAGAGTCTTTCCAACACTGATGAGCACAGAGGCCAACTTTGACATTAAAAGGTGTTCAAACAAATACAAGATATTAACAATAAGCAGACCTCAGTGCAAGAAAGAGTCTTTCCAATACGGAAAAATCACAGAGGCCAACTTTGACATGAAAAGGTGTAAAAACAAGTACAAGATATTTACAATTAGCAGACCTCAGTGCAAGAAAGAGTCTTTCCAACACTGATGAGCACAGAGGCCAACTTTGACATTAAGAGGTGTTCAAACAAGTACAAGATATTTACAATAAGCAGACCTCAGTGCAAGAAAGAGTATTTCCAACACTGATGAGCACAAAGGCCAACTTTGACATTAAAAGGTGTTCAAACAAATACAAGATATTAACAATAAGCAGACCTCAGCGCAAGAAAGAGGCTTTGCAACACTGAATAAGCACAGAGGCCAACTTTGACATTAAAAGTTGTAAAAACAAGTACAAGATATTTACAATAACCAGACCTCAGTGCAAGAAAGAGTCTTTCCAACACTGATAAGCACAAAGGCCAACTTTGACATTAAAAGGTGTAAAAACAAGTACAAGATATTTACAATAAGCAGACCTCAGCGCAAGAAAGAGTCTTTCCAACACTGAAAAATGAAAGAGGCCAACTTTGACATGAAAAGGTGTAAAAACAAGTACAAGATATTTACAATAAGCAGACCTCAGTGCAAGAAAGAGTCTTTCCAACACTGAATAAGCACAGAGGCCAACTTTGACATGAAAAGGTGTTCAAACAAGTACAAGATGTTCACAATAAGCAGACCTCAGTGCAAGAAAAAGAGTTTCCAACACGGAAAAATCACAGAGGCCAACTTTGACATGAAAAGGTGTAAAAACAAGTACAAGATATTAACAATAAGCAGACCTCAGCGCAAGAAAGAGTCTTTCCAACACTGAAAAAGCACAGAGGCCAACTTTGACATTAAAAGGTGTTCAAACAAATACAAGATATTAACAATAAGCAGACCTCAGTGCAAGAAAGAGTCTTTCCAACACGGAAAAATCACAGAGGCCAACTTTGACATGAAAAGGTGTAAAAACAAGTACAAGATATTAACAATAAGCAGACCTCAGCGCAAGAAAGAGGCTTTCCAACACTGAATAAGCACAGAGGCTAACTTTGACATTAAAAGTTGTAAAAACAAGTACAAGATATTTACAATAAGCAGACCTCAGTGCAAGAAAGAGTCTTTCCAACACTGAAAAAGCACAGAGGCCAACTTTGACATTAAAAGGTGTTCAAACAAGTACAAGATATTTACAATAAGCAGACCTCAGTGCAAGAAAGAGTCTTTCCAACACTGAAAAAGCACAGAGGCCAACTTTGACATTAAAAGGTGTTCAAACAAGTACAAGATATTTACAATAAGCAGACCTCAGTGCAAGAAAGAGGCTTTCCAACACTGATAAGCACAAAGGCCAACTTTGACATTAAAAGGTGTAAAAACAAGTACAAGATATTTACAATAAGCAGACCTCAGCGCAAGAAAGAGTCTTTCCAACACTGAATAAGCACAGAGGCCAACTTTGACATGAAAAGGTGTTCAAACAAGTACAAGATGTTCACAATAAGCAGACCTCAGTGCAAGAAAAAGAGTTTCCAACACGGAAAAATCACAGAGGCCAACTTTGACATGAAAAGGTGTAAAAACAAGTACAAGATATTTACAATAAGCAGACCTCAGTGCAAGAAAGAGTCTTTCCAACACTGAATAAGCACAGAGGCCAACTTTGACATGAAAAGGTGTTCAAACAAGTACAAGATGTTCACAATAAGCAGACCTCAGTGCAAGAAAAAGAGTTTCCAACACGGAAAAATCACAGAGGCCAACTTTGACATGAAAAGGTGTAAAAACAAGTACAAGATATTAACAATAAGCAGACCTCAGCGCAAGAAAGAGTCTTTCCAACACTGAAAAAGCACAGAGGCCAACTTTGACATTAAAAGGTGTTCAAACAAATACAAGATATTAACAATAAGCAGACCTCAGTGCAAGAAAGAGTCTTTCCAACACGGAAAAATCACAGAGGCCAACTTTGACATGAAAAGGTGTAAAAACAAGTACAAGATATTAACAATAAGCAGACCTCAGCGCAAGAAAGAGGCTTTCCAACACTGAATAAGCACAGAGGCTAACTTTGACATTAAAAGTTGTAAAAACAAGTACAAGATATTTACAATAAGCAGACCTCAGTGCAAGAAAGAGTCTTTCCAACACTGAAAAAGCACAGAGGCCAACTTTGACATTAAAAGGTGTTCAAACAAGTACAAGATATTTACAATAAGCAGACCTCAGTGCAAGAAAGAGTCTTTCCAACACTGAAAAAGCACAGAGGCCAACTTTGACATTAAAAGGTGTTCAAACAAGTACAAGATATTTACAATAAGCAGACCTCAGTGCAAGAAAGAGGCTTTCCAACACTGATAAGCACAAAGGCCAACTTTGACATTAAAAGGTGTAAAAACAAGTACAAGATATTTACAATAAGCAGACCTCAGCGCAAGAAAGAGTCTTTCCAACACTGAAAAATGAAAGAGGCCAACTTTGACATTAAAAGGTGTTCAAACAAGTACAAGATATTTACAATAAGCAGACCTCAGTGCAAGAAAGAGTCTTTCCAACACTGATAAGCACAGAGGCCAACTTTGACATTAAAAGGTGTTCAAACAAATACAAGATATTAACAATAAGCAGACCTCAGTGCAAGAAAGAGTCTTTCCAACACTGATAAGCACAGAGGCCAACTTTGACATGAAAAGGTGTTCAAACAAGTACAAGATGTTCACAATAAGCAGGCCTCAGTGCAAGAAAAAGAGTTTCCAACACGGGAAAATCACAGAGGCCAACTTTGACATGAAAAGGTGTAAAAACAAGTACAAGATATTTACAATAAGCAGACCTCAGTGCAAGAAAGAGTCTTTCCAACACTGATAAGCACAGAAGCCAACTTTGACATTAAAAGGTGTAAAAACAAGTACAAGATATTTACAATAAGCAGACCTCAGTGCAAGAAATAGTCTTTCCAACACTGATAAGCACAGAGGCCAACTTTGACATTAAAAGGTGTAAAAACAAGTACAAGATATTTACAATAAGCAGACCTCAGTGCAAGAAAGAGTCTTTCCAACACGGAAAAATCACAGAGGCCAACTTTGACATGAAAAGGTGTTCAAACAAGTACAAGATATTTACAATAAGCAGACCTCAGTGCAAGAAAGAGTCTTTCCAACACGGAAAAATCACAGAGGCCAACTTTGACATGAAAAGGTGTTCAAACAAGTACAAGATATTTACAATAAGCAGACCTCAGTGCAAGAAAGAGTCTTTCCAACACTGATAAGCACAAAGGCCAACTTTGACATTAAAAGGTGTAAAAACAAGTACAAGATATTAACAATAAGCAGACCTCAGCGCAAGAAAGAGTCTTTCCAACACTGAAAAATGAAAGAGGCCAACTTTGACATGAAAAGGTGTAAAAACAAGTACAAGATATTTACAATAAGCAGACCTCAGTGCAAGAAAGAGTCTTTCCAACACTGATAAGCACAGAGGCCAACTTTGACATTAAAAGGTGTTCAAACAAGTACAAGATATTTACAATAAGCAGACCTCAGTGCAAGAAAGAGTCTTTCCAACACTGATAAGCACAGAGGCCAACTTTGACATTAAAAGGTGTAAAAACAAGTACAAGATATTTACAATAAGCAGACCTCAGCGCAAGAAAGAGTCTTTCCAACACGGAAAAATCACAGAGGCCAACTTTGACATGAAAAGGTGTTCAAACAAGTACAAGATATTTACAATAAGCAGACCTCAGTGCAAGAAAGAGTCTTTCCAACACTGAAAAAGCACAGAGGCCAACTTTGACATTAAAAGGTGTTCAAACAAGTACAAGATATTTACAATAAGCAGGCCTCAGTGCAAGAAAAAGAGTCTTTCCAACACTGAAAAAGCACAGAGGCCAACTTTGACATTAAAAGGTGTTCAAACAAGTACAAGATATTCACAATAAGCAGGCCTCAGCGCAAGAAAGAGGCTTTCCAACACTGATAAGCACAGAGGCCAACTTTGACATTAAAAGTTGTAAAAACAAGTACAAGATATTTACAATAAGCAGACCTCAGTGCAAGAAAGAGTCTTTCCAACACTGAAAAAGCACAGAGGCCAACTTTGACATTAAAAGGTGTTCAAACAAGTACAAGATATTTACAATAAGCAGACCTCAGTGCAAGAAAGAGTCTTTCCAACACTGAAAAAGCACAAAGGCCAACTTTGACATTAAAAGGTGTAAAAACAAGTACAAGATATTAACAATAAGCAGACCTCAGCGCAAGAAAGAGTCTTTCCAACACTGAAAAATGAAAGAGGCCAACTTTGACATGAAAAGGTGTAAAAACAAGTACAAGATATTTACAATAAGCAGACCTCAGTGCAAGAAAGAGTCTTTCCAACACTGAATAAGCACAGAGGCCAACTTTGACATGAAAAGGTGTTCAAACAAGTACAAGATGTTCACAATAAGCAGACCTCAGTGCAAGAAAAAGAGTTTCCAACACGGAAAAATCACAGAGGCCAACTTTGACATGAAAAGGTGTAAAAACAAGTACAAGATATTTACAATAAGCAGACCTCAGTGCAAGAAAGAGTCTTTCCAACACGGAAAAATCACAGAGGCCAACTTTGACATGAAAAGGTGTAAGAACAAGTACAAGATATTTACAATAAGCAGACCTCAGTGCAAGAAAGAGTCTTTCCAACACTGATAAGCACAGAGGCTAACTTTGACATTAAAAGGTGTTCAAACAAGTACAAGATATTAACAATAAGCAGACCTCAGTGCAAGAAAGAGTCTTTCCAACACTGAAAAAGCACAGAGGCCAACTTTGACATTAAAAGGTGTAAGAACAAGTACAAGATATTTACAATAAGCAAACCTCAGTGCAAGAAAGAGTCTTTCCAACACTGATAAGCACAGAGGCCAACTTTGACATTAAAAGGTGTAAAAACAAGTACAAGATATTTACAATAAGCAAACCTCAGTGCAAGAAAGAGTATTTCCAACACTGATAAGCACAAAGGCCAACTTTGACATTAAAAGGTGTAAAAACAAGTACAAGATATTAACAATAAGCAGACCTCAGTGCAAGAAAGAGTCTGTCCAACACTGAAAAATCACAGAGGCCAACTTTGACATGAAAAGGTGTAAAAACAAGTACAAGATATTTACAATAAGCAGACCTCAGTGCAAGAAAGAGTCTTTCCAACACTGATAAGCACAGAGGCCAACTTTGACATTAAAAGGTGTTCAAACAAGTACAAGATGTTCACAATAAGCAGGCCTCAGTGCAAGAAAGAGTCTTTCCAACACGGGAAAATCACAGAGGCCAACTTTGACATGAAAAGGTGTAAAAACAAGTACAAGATATTTACAATAAGCAGACCTCAGTGCAAGAAAGAGTCTTTCCAACACTGATAAGCACAGAGGCCAACTTTGACATTAAAAGGTGTAAAAACAAGTACAAGATATTAACAATAAGCAGACCTCAGTGCAAGAAAGAGTCTGTCCAACACTGAAAAATCACAGAGGCCAACTTTGACATGAAAAGGTGTAAAAACAAGTACAAGATATTTACAATAAGCAGACCTCAGCGCAAGAAAGAGTCTTTCCAACACGGAAAAATCACAGAGGCCAACTTTGACATGAAAAGGTGTTCAAACAAGTACAAGATATTTACAATAAGCAGACCTCAGTGCAAGAAAGAGTCTTTCCAACACTGAAAAAGCACAGAGGCCAACTTTGACATTAAAAGGTGTTCAAACAAGTACAAGATATTTACAATAAGCAGGCCTCAGTGCAAGAAAAAGAGTCTTTCCAACACTGAAAAAGCACAGAGGCCAACTTTGACATTAAAAGGTGTTCAAACAAGTACAAGATATTCACAATAAGCAGGCCTCAGCGCAAGAAAGAGGCTTTCCAACACTGAATAAGCACAGAGGCTAACTTTGACATTAAAAGTTGTAAAAACAAGTACAAGATATTTACAATAAGCAGACCTCAGTGCAAGAAAGAGTCTTTCCAACACTGAAAAAGCACAGAGGCCAACTTTGACATTAAAAGGTGTTCAAACAAGTACAAGATATTTACAATAAGCAGACCTCAGTGCAAGAAAGAGTCTTTCCAACACTGAAAAAGCACAAAGGCCAACTTTGACATTAAAAGGTGTAAAAACAAGTACAAGATATTAACAATAAGCAGACCTCAGCGCAAGAAAGAGTCTTTCCAACACTGAAAAATGAAAGAGGCCAACTTTGACATGAAAAGGTGTAAAAACAAGTACAAGATATTTACAATAAGCAGACCTCAGTGCAAGAAAGAGTCTTTCCAACACTGAATAAGCACAGAGGCCAACTTTGACATGAAAAGGTGTTCAAACAAGTACAAGATGTTCACAATAAGCAGACCTCAGTGCAAGAAAAAGAGTTTCCAACACGGAAAAATCACAGAGGCCAACTTTGACATGAAAAGGTGTAAAAACAAGTACAAGATATTTACAATAAGCAGACCTCAGTGCAAGAAAGAGTCTTTCCAACACGGAAAAATCACAGAGGCCAACTTTGACATGAAAAGGTGTAAGAACAAGTACAAGATATTTACAATAAGCAGACCTCAGTGCAAGAAAGAGTCTTTCCAACACTGATAAGCACAGAGGCTAACTTTGACATTAAAAGGTGTTCAAACAAGTACAAGATATTAACAATAAGCAGACCTCAGTGCAAGAAAGAGTCTTTCCAACACTGAAAAAGCACAGAGGCCAACTTTGACATTAAAAGGTGTAAGAACAAGTACAAGATATTTACAATAAGCAAACCTCAGTGCAAGAAAGAGTATTTCCAACACTGATAAGCACAGAGGCCAACTTTGACATTAAAAGGTGTAAAAACAAGTACAAGATATTTACAATAAGCAAACCTCAGTGCAAGAAAGAGTATTTCCAACACTGATAAGCACAAAGGCCAACTTTGACATTAAAAGGTGTAAAAACAAGTACAAGATATTAACAATAAGCAGACCTCAGTGCAAGAAAGAGTCTGTCCAACACTGAAAAATCACAGAGGCCAACTTTGACATGAAAAGGTGTAAAAACAAGTACAAGATATTTACAATAAGCAGACCTCAGTGCAAGAAAGAGTCTTTCCAACACTGATAAGCACAGAGGCCAACTTTGACATTAAAAGGTGTTCAAACAAGTACAAGATGTTCACAATAAGCAGGCCTCAGTGCAAGAAAGAGTCTTTCCAACACGGGAAAATCACAGAGGCCAACTTTGACATGAAAAGGTGTAAAAACAAGTACAAGATATTTACAATAAGCAGACCTCAGTGCAAGAAAGAGTCTTTCCAACACTGATAAGCACAGAGGCCAACTTTGACATTAAAAGGTGTAAAAACAAGTACAAGATATTAACAATAAGCAGACCTCAGTGCAAGAAAGAGTCTGTCCAACACTGAAAAATCACAGAGGCCAACTTTGACATGAAAAGGTGTAAAAACAAGTACAAGATATTTACAATAAGCAGACCTCAGTGCAAGAAAGAGTCTTTCCAACACTGATAAGCACAGAGGCCAACTTTGACATTAAAAGGTGTTCAAACAAGTACAAGATGTTCACAATAAGCAGGCCTCAGTGCAAGAAAGAGTCTTTCCAACACGGGAAAATCACAGAGGCCAACTTTGACATGAAAAGGTGTAAAAACAAGTACAAGATATTTACAATAAGCAGACCTCAGTGCAAGAAAGAGTCTTTCCAACACGGGAAAATCACAGAGGCCAACTTTGACATTAAAAGGTGTTCAAACAAATACAAGATATTAACAATAAGCAGACCTCAGTGCAAGAAAGAGTCTTTCCAACACTGAAAAATCACAGAGGCCAACTTTAACATGAAAAGGTGTAAAAACAAGTACAAGATATTTACAATAAGCAGACCTCAGTGCAAGAAAGAGTCTTTCCAACACTGATAAGCACAGAGGCCAACTTTGACATGAAAAGGTGTAAAAACAAGTACAAGATATTTACAATAAGCAGACCTCAGTGCAAGAAAGAGTCTTTCCAACACTGAAAAATGAAAGAGGCCAACTTTGACATGAAAAGGTGTTCAAACAAGTACAAGATGTTCACAATAAGCAGACCTCAGTGCAAGAAAGAGTCTTTCCAACACGGAAAAATCACAGAGGCCAACTTTGACATTAAAAGGTGTAAGAACAAGTACAAGATATTAACAATAAGCAGACCTCAGTGCAAGAAAGAGTCTTTCCAACACTGATAAGCACAAAGGCCAACTTTGACATTAAAAGGTGTAAAAACAAGTACAAGATATTTACAATAAGCAGACCTCAGTGCAAGAAAGAGTCTTTCCAACACGGAAAAATCACAGAGGCCAACTTTGACATGAAAAGGTGTAAGAACAAGTACAAGATATTTACAATAAGCAGACCTCAGTGCAAGAAAGAGTCTTTCCAACACTGATAAGCACAGAGGCTAACTTTGACATTAAAAGGTGTTCAAACAAGTACAAGATATTAACAATAAGCAGACCTCAGTGCAAGAAAGAGTCTTTCCAACACTGAAAAAGCACAGAGGCCAACTTTGACATTAAAAGGTGTAAGAACAAGTACAAGATATCTACAATAAGCAGACCTCAGTGCAAGAAAGAGTATTTCCAACACTGATAAGCACAAAGGCCAACTTTGACATTAAAAGGTGTAAAAACAAGTACAAGATATTAACAATAAGCAGACCTCAGTGCAAGAAAGAGTCTTTCCAACACGGAAAAATCACAGAGGCCAACTTTGACATGAAAAGGTGTTCAAACAAGTACAAGATGTTCACAATAAGCAGGCCTCAGTGCAAGAAAAAGAGTTTCCAACACGGGAAAATCACAGAGGCCAACTTTGACATGAAAAGGTGTTCAAACAAGTACAAGATATTTACAATAAGCAAACCTCAGTGCAAGAAAGAGTCTTTCCAACACTGAAAAATCACAGAGGCCAACTTTGACATGAAAAGGTGTTCAAACAAGTACAAGATGTTCACAATAAGCAGGCCTCAGTGCAAGAAAAAGAGTTTCCAACACGGGAAAATCACAGAGGCCAACTTTGACATGAAAAGGTGTTCAAACAAGTACAAGATATTTACAATAAGCAAACCTCAGTGCAAGAAAGAGTCTTTCCAACACGGAAAAATCACAGAGGCCAACTTTGACATGAAAAGGTGTTCAAACAAGTACAAGATATTTACAATAAGCAAACCTCAGTGCAAGAAAGAGTCTTTCCAACACTGATAAGCACAGAGGCCAACTTTGACATTAAAAGGTGTTCAAACAAGTACAAGATATTAACAATAAGCAGACCTCAGTGCAAGAAAGAGTCTTTCCAACACGGAAAAATCACAGAGGCCAACTTTGACATGAAAAGGTGTTCAAACAAGTACAAGATATTTACAATAAGCAGACCTCAGTGCAAGAAAGAGTCTTTCCAACACTGATGAGCACAGAGGCCAACTTTGACATTAAAAGGTGTTCAAACAAATACAAGATATTAACAATAAGCAGACCTCAGTGCAAGAAAGAGTCTTTCCAATACGGAAAAATCACAGAGGCCAACTTTGACATGAAAAGGTGTAAAAACAAGTACAAGATATTAACAATAAGCAGACCTCAGTGCAAGAAAGAGTCTTTCCAACACTGATAAGCACAAAGGCCAACTTTGACATTAAAAGGTGTAAAAACAAGTACAAGATATTTACAATAAGCAGACCTCAGCGCAAGAAAGAGTCTTTCCAACACTGAAAAATGAAAGAGGCCAACTTTGACATGAAAAGGTGTAAAAACAAGTACAAGATATTTACAATAAGCAGACCTCAGTGCAAGAAAGAGTCTTTCCAACACTGAATAAGCACAGAGGCCAACTTTGACATGAAAAGGTGTTCAAACAAGTACAAGATGTTCACAATAAGCAGGCCTCAGTGCAAGAAAAAGAGTTTCCAACACGGAAAAATCACAGAGGCCAACTTTGACATGAAAAGGTGTAAAAACAAGTACAAGATATTAACAATAAGCAGACCTCAGCGCAAGAAAGAGTCTTTCCAACACTGATAAGCACAGAGGCCAACTTTGACATGAAAAGGTGTAAAAACAAGTACAAGATATTAACAATAAGCAGACCTCAGTGCAAGAAAGAGTCTTTCCAACACTGAAAAAGCACAGAGGCCAACTTTGACATTAAAAGGTGTTCAAACAAGTACAAGATATTTACAATAAGCAGACCTCAGTGCAAGAAAGAGTCTTTCCAACACTGATAAGCACAAAGGCCAACTTTGACATTAAAAGGTGTAAAAACAAGTACAAGATATTTACAATAAGCAGACCTCAGCGCAAGAAAGAGTCTTTCCAACACTGAAAAATGAAAGAGGCCAACTTTGACATTAAAAGGTGTAAAAACAAGTACAAGATATTTACAATAAGCAGACCTCAGTGCAAGAAAGAGTCTTTCCAACACTGATAAGCACAGAGGCCAACTTTGACATTAAAAGGTGTTCCAACAAATACAAGATATTAACAATAAGCAGACCTCAGTGCAAGAAAGAGTCTTTCCAACACTGATAAGCACAGAGGCCAACTTTGACATGAAAAGGTGTTCAAACAAGTACAAGATGTTCACAATAAGCAGGCCTCAGTGCAAGAAAAAGAGTTTCCAACACGGGAAAATCACAGAGGCCAACTTTGACATTAAAAGGTGTAAAAACAAGTACAAGATATTTACAATAAGCAAACCTCAGTGCAAGAAAGAGTCTTTCCAACACTGATAAGCACAAAGGCCAACTTTGACATTAAAAGGTGTAAAAACAAGTACAAGATATTTACAATAAGCAAACCTCAGTGCAAGAAAGAGTCTGTCCAACACTGAAAAATCACAGAGGCCAACTTTGACATGAAAAGGTGTAAAAACAAGTACAAGATATTTACAATAAGCAGACCTCAGTGCAAGAAAGTGTCTTTCCAACACGGAAAAATCACAGAGGCCAACTTTGACATGAAAAGGTGTAAAAACAAGTACAAGATATTTACAATAAGCAGACCTCAGTGCAAGAAAGAGTCTTTCCAACACTGAATAAGCACAGAGGCCAACTTTGACATGAAAAGGTGTTCAAACAAGTACAAGATGTTCACAATAAGCAGGCCTCAGTGCAAGAAAAAGAGTTTCCAACACGGAAAAATCACAGAGGCCAACTTTGACATGAAAAGGTGTAAAAACAAGTACAAGATATTAACAATAAGCAGACCTCAGCGCAAGAAAGAGTCTTTCCAACACTGATAAGCACAGAGGCCAACTTTGACATGAAAAGGTGTAAAAACAAGTACAAGATATTAACAATAAGCAGACCTCAGTGCAAGAAAGAGTCTTTCCAACACTGAAAAAGCACAGAGGCCAACTTTGACATTAAAAGGTGTTCAAACAAGTACAAGATATTTACAATAAGCAGACCTCAGTGCAAGAAAGAGTCTTTCCAACACTGATAAGCACAAAGGCCAACTTTGACATTAAAAGGTGTAAAAACAAGTACAAGATATTTACAATAAGCAGACCTCAGCGCAAGAAAGAGTCTTTCCAACACTGAAAAATGAAAGAGGCCAACTTTGACATTAAAAGGTGTAAAAACAAGTACAAGATATTTACAATAAGCAGACCTCAGTGCAAGAAAGAGTCTTTCCAACACTGATAAGCACAGAGGCCAACTTTGACATTAAAAGGTGTTCAAACAAATACAAGATATTAACAATAAGCAGACCTCAGTGCAAGAAAGAGTCTTTCCAACACTGATAAGCACAGAGGCCAACTTTGACATGAAAAGGTGTTCAAACAAGTACAAGATGTTCACAATAAGCAGGCCTCAGTGCAAGAAAAAGAGTTTCCAACACGGGAAAATCACAGAGGCCAACTTTGACATGAAAAGGTGTAAAAACAAGTACAAGATATTTACAATAAGCAGACCTCAGTGCAAGAAAGAGTCTTTCCAACACGGAAAAATCACAGAGGCCAACTTTGACATGAAAAGGTGTTCAAACAAGTACAAGATATTTACAATAAGCAGACCTCAGTGCAAGAAAGAGTCTTTCCAACACTGATAAGCACAGAAGCCAACTTTGACATTAAAAGGTGTAAAAACAAGTACAAGATATTTACAATAAGCAGACCTCAGTGCAAGAAAGAGTCTTTCCAACACGGAAAAATCACAGAGGCCAACTTTGACATGAAAAGGTGTTCAAACAAGTACAAGATATTTACAATAAGCAGACCTCAGTGCAAGAAAGAGTCTTTCCAACACTGATAAGCACAGAGGCCAACTTTGACATTAAAAGGTGTAAGAACAAGTACAAGATATTTACAATAAGCAGACCTCAGTGCAAGAAAGAGTCTTTCCAACACTGATGAGCACAGAGGCCAACTTTGACATTAAAAGGTGTAAAAACAAGTACAAGATATTTACAATAAGCAGACCTCAGTGCAAGAAAGAGTCTTTCCAACACGGAAAAATCACAGAGGCCAACTTTGACATGAAAAGGTGTAAAAACAAGTACAAGATATTTACAATAAGCAGACCTCAGTGCAAGAAAGAGTCTTTCCAACACTGATAAGCACAGAGGCCAACTTTGACATGAAAAGGTGTAAAAACAAGTACAAGATATTTACAATAAGCAGACCTCAGTGCAAGAAAGAGTCTTTCCAACACTGATAAGCACAGAGGCCAACTTTGACATGAAAAGGTGTAAAAACAAGTACAAGATATTTACAATAAGCAGACCTCAGTGCAAGAAAGAGTCTTTCCAACACTGATGAGCACAGAGGCCAACTTTGACATGAAAAGGTGTTCAAACAAATACAAGATATTAACAATAAGCAGACCTCAGTGCAAGAAAGAGTCTTTCCAACACTGAAAAATGAAAGAGGCCAACTTTGACATGAAAAGGTGTAAAAACAAGTACAAGATATTTACAATAAGCAGACCTCAGTGCAAGAAAGAGTCTTTCCAACACTGAATAAGCACAGAGGCCAACGTTGACATGAAAAGGTGTTCAAACAAGTACAAGATGTTCACAATAAGCAGGCCTCAGTGCAAGAAAAAGAGTTTCCAACACGGAAAAATCACAGAGGCCAACTTTGACATGAAAAGGTGTTCAAACAAGTACAAGATATTTACAATAAGCAGACCTCAGTGCAAGAAAGAGTCTTTCCAACACTGAAAAAGCACAGAGGCCAACTTTGACATTAAAAGGTGTTCAAACAAGTACAAGATATTCACAATAAGCAGGCCTCAGTGCAAGAAAAAGAGTTTCCAACACGGAAAAATCACAGAGGCCAACTTTGACATGAAAAGGTGTAAAAACAAGTACAAGATATTTACAATAAGCAGACCTCAGTGCAAGAAAGAGTCTTTCCAACACTGATAAGCACAAAGGCCAACTTTGACATTAAAAGGTGTTCAAACAAATACAAGATATTAACAATAAGCAGACCTCAGTGCAAGAAAGAGTCTTTCCAACACTGAAAAAGCACAGAGGCCAACTTTGACATTAAAAGGTGTTCAAACAAGTACAAGATATTTACAATAAGCAGACCTCAGTGCAAGAAAGAGTCTTTCCAACACTGATAAGCACAAAGGCCAACTTTGACATTAAAAGGTGTAAAAACAAGTACAAGATATTTACAATAAGCAGACCTCAGTGCAAGAAAGAGTCTTTCCAACACTGATAAGCACAGAGGCCAACTTTGACATTAAAAGGTGTTCAAACAAATACAAGATATTAACAATAAGCAGACCTCAGTGCAAGAAAGAGTCTTTCCAACACTGAAAAAGCACAGAGGCCAACTTTGACATTAAAAGGTGTTTAAACACGTACAAGATATTTACAATAAGCAGACCTCAGTGCAAGAAAGAGTCTTTCCAACACTGATAAGCACAAAGGCCAACTTTGACATTAAAAGGTGTTTAAACAAGTACAAGATATTTACAATAAGCAGACCTCAGTGCAAGAAAAAGTCTTTCCAACACTGATAAGCACAAAGGCCAACTTTGACATTAAAAGGTGTAAAAACAAGTACAAGATATTAACAATAAGCAGACCTCAGCGCAAGAAAGAGTCTTTCCAACACTGAAAAATGAAAGAGGCCAACTTTGACATGAAAAGGTGTAAAAACAAGTACAAGATATTTACAATAAGCAGACCTCAGTGCAAGAAAGAGTCTTTCCAACACTGAATAAGCACAGAGGCCAACTTTGACATGAAAAGGTGTTCAAACAAGTACAAGATATTTACAATAAGCAGACCTCAGTGCAAGAAAGAGGCTTTCCACCACTAAATAAGCACAGAGGCCAACTTTGACATGAAAAGGTGTAAAAACAAGTACAAGATATTTACAATAAGCAGACCTCAGTGCAAGAAAGAGGCTTTCCACCACTAAATAAGCACAGAGGCCAACTTTGACATTAAAAGGTGTTCAAACAAGTACAAGATATATACAATAAGCAGACCTCAGTGCAAGAAAGAGTCTTTCCAACACTGATAAGCACAGAGGCCAACTTTGACATTAAAAGGTGTAAAAACAAGTACAAGATATTTACAATAAGCAAACCTCAGTGCAAGAAAGAGTCTGTCCAACACTGAAAAATCACAGAGGCCAACTTTGACATGAAAAGGTGTAAAAACAAGTACAAGATATTTACAATAAGCAGACCTCAGTGCAAGAAAGAGTCTTTCCAACACTGCTAAGCACAGAGGCCAACTTTGACATGAAAAGGTGTAAAAACAAGTACAAGATATTTACAATAAGCAGACCTCAGTGCAAGAAAGAGTCTTTCCAACACTGATGAGCACAGAGGCCAACTTTGACATTAAAAGGTGTAAAAACAAGTACAAGATATTTACAATAAGCAGACCTCAGTGCAAGAAAGAGTCTTTCCAACACGGAAAAATCACAGAGGCCAACTTTGACATGAAAAGGTGTAAAAACAAGTACAAGATATTTACAATAAGCAGACCTCAGTGCAAGAAAGAGTCTGTCCAACACTGAAAAATCACAGAGGCCAACTTTGACATGAAAAGGTGTAAAAACAAGTACAAGATATTTACAATAAGCAGACCTCAGTGCAAGAAAGAGTCTTTCCAACACTGATAAGCACAGAGGCCAACTTTGACATGAAAAGGTGTAAAAACAAGTACAAGATATTTACAATAAGCAGACCTCAGTGCAAGAAAGAGTCTTTCCAACACTGATAAGCACAGAGGCCAACTTTGACATGAAAAGGTGTAAAAACAAGTACAAGATATTTACAATAAGCAGACCTCAGTGCAAGAAAGAGTCTTTCCAACACTGATAAGCACAGAGGCCAACTTTGACATTAAAAGGTGTAAAAACAAGTACAAGATATTTACAATAAGCAGACCTCAGTGCAAGAAAGAGTCTTTCCAACACTGCTAAGCACAGAGGCCAACTTTGACATGAAAAGGTGTTCAAACAAATACAAGATATTTACAATAAGCAGACCTCAGTGCAAGAAAGAGTCTTTCCAACACTGCTAAGCACAGAGGCCAACTTTGACATTAAAAGGTGTAAAAACAAGTACAAGATATTTACAATAAGCAAACCTCAGTGCAAGAAAGAGTCTTTCCAACACTGAAAAAGCACAGAGGCCAACTTTGACATTAAAAGGTGTAAAAACAAGTACAAGATATTTACAATAAGCAAACCTCAGTGCAAGAAAGAGTCTTTCCAACACTGATAAGCACAAAGGCCAACTTTGACATTAAAAGGTGTAAAAACAAGTACAAGATATTTACAATAAGCAAACCTCAGTGCAAGAAAGAGTCTGTCCAACACTGAAAAATCACAGAGGCCAACTTTGACATGAAAAGGTGTAAAAACAAGTACAAGATATTTACAATAAGCAGACCTCAGTGCAAGAAAGAGTCTTTCCAACACTGATAAGCACAGAGGCCAACTTTGACATGAAAAGGTGTAAAAACAAGTACAAGATATTTACAATAAGCAGACCTCAGTGCAAGAAAGAGTCTTTCCAACACTGATAAGCACAAAGGCCAACTTTGACATGAAAAGGTGTAAAAACAAGTACAAGATATTTACAATAAGCAGACCTCAGTGCAAGAAAGTCTTTCCAACACTGATGAGCACAGAGGCCAACTTTGACATTAAAAGGTGTTCAAACAAATACAAGATATTAACAATAAGCAGACCTCAGTGCAAGAAAGTCTTTCCAACACTGATGAGCACAGAGGCCAACTTTGACATTAAAAGGTGTAAAAACAAGTACAAGATATTTACAATAAGCAGACCTCAGTGCAAGAAAGAGTTTTTCCAACACTGATAAGCACAGAGGCCAACTTTGACATTAAAAGGTGTTCAAACAAATACAAGATATTAACAATAAGCAGACCTCAGTGCAAGAAAGAGTCTTTCCAACACTGATGAGCACAGAGGCCAACTTTGACATTAAAAGGTGTAAAAACAAGTACAAGATATTTACAATAAGCAGACCTCAGTGCAAGAAAGAGTCTTTCCAACACTGAAAAAGCACAGAGGCCAACTTTGACATTAAAAGGTGTTCAAACAAGTACAAGATATTTACAATAAGCAGACCTCAGTGCAAGAAAGAGTCTTTCCAACACTGATAAGCACAGAGGCCAACTTTGACATTAAAAGGTGTAAAAACAAGTACAAGATATTTACAATAAGCAGACCTCAGTGCAAGAAAGAGTCTTTCCAACACTGATAAGCACAGAGGCCAACTTTGACATGAAAAGGTGTTCAAACAAGTGCAAGATATTTACAATAAGCAGACCTCAGTGCAAGAAAGAGTCTTTCCAACACTGATAAGCACAGAGGCCAACTTTGACATTAAAAGGTGTTCAAACAAATACAAGATATTTACAATAAGCAGACCTCAGTGCAAGAAAGAGTCTTTCCAACACTGATAAGCACAGAGGCCAACTTTGACATGAAAAGGTGTAAAAACAAGTACAAGATATTTACAATAAGCAGACCTCAGTGCAAGAAAGAGTCTTTCCAACACTGATAAGCACAGAGGCCAACTTTGACATTAAAAGGTGTAAAAACAAGTACAAGATATTTACAATAAGCAGACCTCAGCGCAAGAAAGAGTCTTTCCAACACTGAAAAATGAAAGAGGCCAACTTTGACATTAAAAGTTGTAAAAACAAGTACAAGATATTAACAATAAGCAGACCTCAGTGCAAGAAAGAGTCTTTCCAACACTGATGAGCACAGAGGCCAACTTTGACATGAAAAGGTGTAAAAACAAGTACAAGATATTTACAATAAGCAGACCTCAGTGCAAGAAAGAGTCTTTCCAAAACTGAATAAGCACAGAGGCCAACTTTGACATGAAAAGGTGTTCAAACAAGTACAAGATATTTACAATAAGCAGACCTCAGTGCAAGAAAGAGGCTTTCCACCACTAAATAAGCACAGAGGCCAACTTTGACATTAAAAGGTGTTCAAACAAGTACAAGATATTTACAATAAGCAAACCTCAGTGCAAGAAAGAGTCTTTCCAACACTGAAAATTGAAAGAGGCCAACTTTGACATGAAAAGGTGTAAAAACAAGTACAAGATATTTACAATAAGCAGACCTCAGTGCAAGAAAGAGTCTTTCCAACACTGATAAGCACAGAGGCCAACTTTGACATTAAAAGGTGTTCAAACAAATACAAGATATTAACAATAAGCAGACCTCAGTGCAAGAAAGAGTCTTTCCAACACTGATAAGCACAGAGGCCAACTTTGACATTAAAAGGTGTTCAAACAAATACAAGATATTAACAATAAGCAGACCTCAGTGCAAGAAAAAGAGTCTTTCCAACACTGAAAATTGAAAGAGGCCAACTTTGACATTAAAAGGTGTAAAAACAAGTACAAGATATTTACAATAAGCAGACCTCAGTGCAAGAAAGAGTCTTTCCAACACTGATGAGCACAGAGGCCAACTTTGACATTAAGAGGTGTTCAAACAAGTACAAGATATTAACAATAAGCAGACCTGAGTGCAAGAAAGAGTCTTTCCAACACTGATGAGCACAGAGGCTAACTTTGACATTAAAAGGTGTAAAAACAAGTACAAGATATTTACAATAAGCAGACCTCAGTGCAAGAAAGAGTCTTTCCAACACTGAAAAAGCACAGAGGCCAACTTTGACATTAAAAGGTGCAAAAACAAGTACAAGATATTTACAATAAGCAGACCTCAGTGCAAGAAAGAGTCTTTCCAACACTGATAAGCACAAAGGCCAACTTTGACATTAAAAGGTGTTCAAACAAATACAAGATATTAACAATAAGCAGACCTCAGTGCAAGAAAGAGTCTTTCCAACACTGAAAAAGCACAGAGGCCAACTGTGACATTAAAAGGTGTTCAAACAAGTACAAGATATTTACAATAAGCAGACCTCAGTGCAAGAAAGAGTCTTTCCAACACTGAAAAAGCACAGAGGCCAACTTTGACATTAAAAGGTGTAAAAACAAGTACAAGATATTTACAATAAGCAGACCTCAGTGCAAGAAAGAGTCTTTCCAACACTGATAAACACAGAGGCCAACTTTGACATTAAAAGGTGCAAAAACAAGTACAAGATATTAACAATAAGCAGACCTCAGCGCAAGAAAGAGTCTTTCCAACACTGCTAAGCACAGAGGCCAACTTTGACATTAAAAGGTGTAAAAACAAGTACAAGATATTAACAATAAGCAGACCTCAGTGCAAGAAAGAGTCTTTCCAACACTGCTAAGCACAGAGGCCAACTTTGACATTAAAAGGTGTAAAAACAAGTACAAGATATTAACAATAAGCAGACCTCAGTGCAAGAAAGAGTCTTTCCAACACTGAAAAAGCACAGAGGCCAACTTTGACATTAAAAGGTGTAAGAACAAGTACAAGATATTTACAATAAGCAGACCTCAGTGCAAGAAAGAGTCTTTCCAACACTGATAAGCACAGAGGCCAACTTTGACATGAAAAGGTGTAAAAACAAGTACAAGATATTTACAATAAGCAGACCTCAGTGCAAGAAAGAGTCTTTCCAACACTGATGAGCACAGAGGCCAACTTTGACATTAAAAGGTGTAAAAACAAGTACAAGATATTTACAATAAGCAGACCTCAGTGCAAGAAAGAGTCTTTCCAACACGGAAAAAGCACAGAGGCCAACTTTGACATTAAAAGGTGTAAAAACAAGTACAAGATATTTACAATAAGCAGACCTCAGTGCAAGAAAGAGTCTTTCCAACACTGAAAAAGCACAGAGGCCAACTTTGACATTAAAATGTGTTCAAACAAATACAAGATATTAACAATAAGCAGACCTCAGTGCAAGAAAGAGTCTTTCCAACACTGATGAGCACAGAGGCTAACTTTGACATTAAAAGGTGTAAAAACAAGTACAAGATATTTACAATAAGCAGACCTCAGTGCAAGAAAGAGTCTTTCCAACACTGATAAGCACAGAGGCCAACTTTGACATTAAAAGGTGTAAAAACAAGTACAAGATATTTACAATAAGCAGACCTCAGTGCAAGAAAGAGTCTTTCCAACACTGATAAGCACAGAGGCCAACTTTGACATTAAAAGGTGTTCAAACAAGTACAAGATATTTACAATAAGCAGACCTCAGTGCAAGAAAGAGTCTTTCCAACACTGATAAGCACAAAGGCCAACTTTGACATTAAAAGGTGTAAAAACAAGTACAAGATATTAACAATAAGCAGACCTCAGTGCAAGAAAGAGTCTTTCCAACACTGATAAGCACAAAGGCCAACTTTGACATTAAAAGGTGTTCAAACAAATACAAGATATTAACAATAAGCAGACCTCAGTGCAAGAAAGAGTCTTTCCAACACTGAAGAGCACAGAGGCCAACTTTGACATTAAAAGGTGTTCAAACAAGTACAAGATATTAACAATAAGCAGACCTCAGTGCAAGAAAGAGTCTTTCCAACACTGAAAAAGCACAGAGGCCAACTGTGACATTAAAAGGTGTTCAAACAAATACAAGATATTAACAATAAGCAGACCTCAGTGCAAGAAAGAGTCTTTCCAACACGGGAAAATCACAGAGGCCAACTTTGACATTAAAAGGTGTTCAAACAAGTACAAGATATTTACAATAAGCAGACCTCAGTGCAAGAAAGAGTCTTTCCAACACTGATAAGCACAAAGGCCAACTTTGACATTAAAAGGTGTTCAAACAAATACAAGATATTAACAATAAGCAGACCTCAGTGCAAGAAAGAGTCTTTCCAACACTGAAAAAGCACAGAGGCCAACTTTGACATGAAAAGGTGTAAAAACAAGTACAAGATATTTACAATAAGCAGACCTCAGTGCAAGAAAGAGTCTTTCCAACACTGAAAAAGCACAGAGGCCAACTGTGACATTAAAAGGTGTTCAAACAAATACAAGATATTAACAATAAGCAGACCTCAGTGCAAGAAAGAGTCTTTCCAACACTGAAGAGCACAGAGGCCAACTTTGACATTAAAAGGTGTTCAAACAAGTACAAGATATTTACAATAAGCAGACCTCAGTGCAAGAAAGAGTCTTTCCAACACTGATAAGCACAGAGGCCAACTTTGACATTAAAAGGTGTAAAAACAAGTACAAGATATTAACAATAAGCAGACCTCAGTGCAAGAAAGAGTCTTTCCAACACTGATAAGCACAAAGGCCAACTTTGACATTAAAAGGTGTAAAAACAAATACAAGATATTAACAATAAGCAGACCTCAGTGCAAGAAAGAGTCTTTCCAACACTGAAAAAGCACAGAGGCCAACTGTGACATTAAAAGGTGTTCAAACAAGTACAAGATATTTACAATAAGCAGACCTCAGTGCAAGAAAGAGTCTTTCCAACACTGATAAGCACAGAGGCCAACTTTGACATTAAAAGGTGTAAAAACAAGTACAAGATATTTACAATAAGCAGACCTCAGTGCAAGAAAGAGTCTTTCCAACACTGATAAGCACAGAGGCCAACTTTGACATGAAAAGGTGTAAAAACAAGTACAAGATATTTACAATAAGCAGACCTCAGTGCAAGAAAGAGCCTTTCCAACACTGATAAGCACAGAGGCCAACTTTGACATTAAAAGGTGTAAAAACAAGTACAAGATATTTACAATAAGCAGACCTCAGTGCAAGAAAGAGTCTTTCCAACACTGATAAGCACAGAGGCCAACTTTGACATTAAAAGGTGTTCAAACAAATACAAGATATTAACAATAAGCAGACCTCAGTGCAAGAAAGAGTCTTTCCAACACTGATGAGCACAGAGGCCAACTTTGACATTAAAAGGTGTTCAAACAAGTACAAGATATTTACAATAAGCAGACCTCAGTGCAAGAAAGAGTCTTTCCAACACTGATAAGCACAGAGGCCAACTTTGACATTAAAAGGTGTTCAAACAAATACAAGATATTAACAATAAGCAGACCTCAGTGCAAGAAAGAGTCTTTCCAACACTGAAGAGCACAGAGGCCAACTTTGACATTAAAAGGTGTTCAAACAAGTACAAGATATTTACAATAAGCAGACCTCAGTGCAAGAAAGAGTCTTTCCAACACTGATAAGCACAAAGGCCAACTTTGACATTAAAAGGTGTAAAAACAAGTACAAGATATTAACAATAAGCAGACCTCAGTGCAAGAAAGAGTCTTTCCAACACTGATGAGCACAGAGGCCAACTTTGACATTAAAAGGTGTTCAAACAAGTACAAGATATTTACAATAAGCAGACCTCAGTGCAAGAAAGAGTCTTTCCAACACTGATAAGCACAAAGGCCAACTTTGACATTAAAAGGTGTTCAAACAAATACAAGATATTAACAATAAGCAGACCTCAGTGCAAGAAAGAGTCTTTCCAACACTGAAAAAGCACAGAGGCCAACTGTGACATTAAAAGGTGTTCAAACAAGTACAAGATATTTACAATAAGCAGACCTCAGTGCAAGAAAGAGTCTTTCCAACACTGATAAGCACAGAGGCCAACTTTGACATTAAAAGGTGTAAAAACAAGTACAAGATATTTACAATAAGCAGACCTCAGTGCAAGAAAGAGTCTTTCCAACACTGATAAGCACAGAGGCCAACTTTGACATGAAAAGGTGTAAAAACAAGTACAAGATATTTACAATAAGCAACCCTCAGTGCAAGAAAGAGTCTTTCCAACACTGAAAAATCACAGAGGCCAACTTTGACATGAAAAGGTGTTCAAACAAATACAAGATATTAACAATAAGCAGACCTCAGTGCAAGAAAGAGTCTTTCCAACACTGAAAAATCACAGAGGCCAACTTTGACATGAAAAGGTGTTCAAACAAGTACAAGATATTTACAATAAGCAAACCTCAGTGCAAGAAAGAGTCTTTCCAACACTGATAAGCACAGAGGCCAACTTTGACATTAAAAGGTGTAAAAACAAGTACAAGATATTTACAATAAGCAAACCTCAGTGCAAGAAAGAGTCTTTCCAACACTGATAAGCACAGAGGCCAACTTTGACATTAAAAGGTGTAAAAACAAGTACAAGATATTTACAATAAGCAGACCTCAGTGCAAGAAAGAGTCTTTCCAACACTGATAAGCACAGAGGCCAACTTTGACATTAAAAGGTGTTCAAACAAGTACAAGATATTTACAATAAGCAGACCTCAGTGCAAGAAAGAGTCTTTCCAACACTGATGAGCACAGAGGCTAACTTTGACATTAAAAGGTGTAAAAACAAGTACAAGATATTTACAATAAGCAGACCTCAGTGCAAGAAAGAGTCTTTCCAACACTGATAAGCACAGAGGCCAACTTTGACATGAAAAGGTGTAAAAACAAGTACAAGATATTAACAATAAGCAGACCTCAGTGCAAGAAAGAGTCTTTCCAACACTGATAAGCACAGAGGCTAACTTTGACATGAAAAGGTGTAAAAACAAGTACAAGATATTTACAATAAGCAGACCTCAGTGCAAGAAAGAGTCTTTCCAACACTGATAAGCACAGAGGCCAACTTTGACATGAAAAGGTGTAAAAACAAGTACAAGATATTTACAATAAGCAGACCTCAGTGCAAGAAAGAGTCTTTCCAACACTGATAAGCACAGAGGCCAACTTTGACATTAAAAGGTGTTCAAACAAGTACAAGATATTTACAATAAGCAGACCTCAGTGCAAGAAAGAGTCTTTCCAACACTGATAAGCACAGAGGCCAACTTTGACATGAAAAGGTGTAAAAACAAGTACAAGATATTCACAATAAGCAGACCTCAGTGCAAGAAAGAGTCTTTCCAACACTGATAAGCACAGAGGCCAACTTTGACATTAAAAGGTGTTCAAACAAGTACAAGATATTTACAATAAGCAGACCTCAGTGCAAGAAAGAGTCTTTCCAACACTGATGAGCACAGAGGCCAACTTTGACATGAAAAGGTGTAAAAACAAGTACAAGATATTTACAATAAGCAGACCTCAGTGCAAGAAAGAGTCTTTCCAACACTGATAAGCACAGAGGCCAACTTTGACATTAAAAGGTGTTCAAACAAGTACAAGATATTTACAATAAGCAGACCTCAGTGCAAGAAAGAGTCTTTCCAACACTGATGAGCACAGAGGCCAACTTTGACATTAAAAGGTGTTCAAACAAGTACAAGATATTTACAATAAGCAGACCTCAGTGCAAGAAAGAGTGTTTCCAACACTGAAAAAGCACAGAGGCCAACTTTGACATTAAAAGGTGTTCAAACAAGTACAAGATATTTACAATAAGCAGACCTCAGTGCAAGAAAGAGTCTTTCCAACACTGATAAGCACAGAGGCCAACTTTGACATTAAAAGGTGTTCAAACAAGTACAAGATATTTACAATAAGCAGACCTCAGTGCAAGAAAGAGTCTTTCCAACACTTATGAGCACAGAGGCTAACTTTGACATTAAAAGGTGTAAAAACAAGTACAAGATATTTACAATAAGCAGACCTCAGTGCAAGAAAGAGTCTTTCCAACACTGAAAAAGCACAGAGGCCAACTTTGACATTAAAAGGTGCAAAAACAAGTACAAGATATTTACAATAAGCAGACCTCAGTGCAAGAAAGAGTCTTTCCAACACTGATAAGCACAGAGGCCAACTTTGACATTAAAAGGTGTAAAAACAAGTACAAGATATTTACAATAAGCAGACCTCAGTGCAAGAAAGAGTCTTTCCAACACTGATAAGCACAGAGGCCAACTTTGACATTAAAAGGTGTAAAAACAAGTACAAGATATTTACAATAAGCAGACCTCAGTGCAAGAAAGAGTCTTTCCAAGACTGATGAGCACAGAGGCTAACTTTGACATTAAAAGGTGTAAAAACAAGTACAAGATATTTACAATAAGCAGACCTCAGTGCAAGAAAGAGTCTTTCCAACACTGAAAAAGCACAGAGGCCAACTTTGACATTAAAAGGTGTTCAAACAAGTACAAGATATTTACAATAAGCAGACCTCAGTGCAAGAAAGAGTCTTTCCAACACTGAAAAATGAAAGAGGCCAACTTTGACATTAAAAGGTGTAAAAACAAGTACAAGATATTTACAATAAGCAGACCTCAGTGCAAGAAAGAGTCTTTCCAACACGGAAAAATCACAGAGGCCAACTTTGACATGAAAAGGTGTTCAAACAAGTACAAGATGTTCACAATAAGCAGGCCTCAGTGCAAGAAAAAGAGTTTCCAACACGGAAAAATCACAGAGGCCAACTTTGACATGAAAAGGTGTAAAAACAAGTACAAGATATTTACAATAAGCAGACCTCAGTGCAAGAAAGAGTCTTTCCAACACTGAAAAAGCACAGAGGCCAACTTTGACATTAAAAGGTGTTCAAACAAGTACAAGATATTTACAATAAGCAAACCTCAGTGCAAGAAAGAGTCTGTCCAACACTGATAAGCACAGAGGCCAACTTTGACATTAAAAGGTGTTCAAACAAATACAAGATATTAACAATAAGCAGACCTCAGTGCAAGAAAGAGTCTTTCCAACACTGAAAATTGAAAGAGGCCAACTTTGACATTAAAAGGTGTTCAAACAAGTACAAGATATTCACAATAAGCAGACCTCAGTGCAAGAAAGAGTCTGTCCAACACTGATAAGCACAGAGGCCAACTTTGACATTAAAAGGTGTTCAAACAAATACAAGATATTAACAATAAGCAGACCTCAGTGCAAGAAAGAGTCTTTCCAACACTGAAAAAGCACAGAGGCCAACTTTGACATGAAAAGGTGTAAAAACAAGTACAAGATATTTACAATAAGCAGACCTCAGTGCAAGAAAGAGTCTTTCCAACACTGAAAAAGCACAGAGGCCAACTTTGACATTAAAAGGTGTTCAAACAAGTACAAGATATTTACAATAAGCAGACCTCAGCGCAAGAAAGAGTCTTTCCAACACTGATAAGCACAGAGGCCAACTTTGACATTAAAAGGTGTTCAAACAAGTACAAGATATTTACAATAAGCAGACCTCAGTGCAAGAAAGAGGCTTTCCACCACTGAAAATTGAAAGAGGCCAACTTTGACATTAAAAGGTGTAAAAACAAGTACAAGATATTTACAATAAGCAGGCCTCAGTGCAAGAAAGAGTCTTTCCAACACTGATAAGCACAAAGGCCAACTTTGACATGAAAAGGTGTTCAAACAAGTACAAGATATTCACAATAAGCAGACCTCAGTGCAAGAAAGAGTCTTTCCAACACTGATAAGCACAAAGGCCAACTTTGACATTAAAAGGTGTTCAAACAAGTACAAGATATTTACAATAAGCAGACCTCAGCGCAAGAAAGAGTCTTTCCAACACTGAAAAATGAAAGAGGCCAACTTTGACATTAAAAGGTGTTCAAACAAGTACAAGATATTTACAATAAGCAGACCTCAGCGCAAGAAAGAGTCTTTCCAACACTGAAAAATGAAAGAGGCCAACTTTGACATGAAAAGGTGTATAAACAAGTACAAGATATTTACATTAAGCAGACCTCAGTGCAAGAAAGAGGCTTTCCAACACTGAATAAGCACAGAGGCCAACTTTGACATTAAAAGGTGTTCAAACAAGTACAAGATATTTACAATAAGCAGACCTCAGTGCAAGAAAGAGTCTTTCCAACACTGAAAAATGAAAGAGGCCAACTTTGACATGAAAAGGTGTAAAAACAAGTACAAGATATTTACAATAAGCAGACCTCAGCGCAAGAAAGAGTCTTTCCAACACTGAAAAATGAAAGAGGCCAACTTTGACATGAAAAGGTGTAAAAACAAGTACAAGATATTTACAATAAGTAGACCTCAGTGCAAGAAAGAGTCTGTCCAACACTGATAAGCACAGAGGCCAACTTTGACATTAAAAGGTGTTCAAACAAGTACAAGATATTTACAATAAGCAGACCTCAGTGCAAGAAAGAGGCTTTCCACCACTAAATAAGCACAGAGGCCAACTTTGACATTAAAAGGTGTTCAAACAAGTACAAGATATTCACAATAAGCAGACCTCAGTGCAAGAAAGAGTCTTTCCAACACTGATAAGCACAGAGGCCAACTTTGACATGAAAAGGTGTAAAAACAAGTACAAGATATTTACAATAAGCAGACCTCAGTGCAAGAAAGAGTCTTTCCAACACTGATAAGCACAGAGGCCAACTTTGACATTAAAAGGTGTTCAAACAAGTACAAGATATTTACAATAAGCAACCCTCAGTGCAAGAAAGAGTCTTTCCAACACTGATGAGCACAGAGGCCAACTTTGACATTAAAAGGTGTTCAAACAAGTACAAGATATTTACAATAAGCAGACCTCAGTGCAAGAAAGAGTCTTTCCAACACTGATAAGCACAGAGGCCAACTTTGACATGAAAAGGTGTAAAAACAAGTACAAGATATTTACAATAAGCAGACCTCAGTACAAGAAAGAGTCTTTCCAACACTGATAAGCACAGAGGCCAACTTTGACATTAAAAGGTGTAAAAACAAGTACAAGATATTTACAATAAGCAGACCTCAGTGCAAGAAAGAGTCTTTCCAACATGGAAAAATCACAGAGGCCAACTTTGACATGAAAAGGTGTTCAAACAAGTACAAGATGTTCACAATAAGCAGGCCTCAGTGCAAGAAAAAGAGTTTCCAACACGGAAAAATCACAGAGGCCAACTTTGACATGAAAAGGTGTTCAAACAAGTACAAGATATTTACAATAAGCAGACCTCAGTGCAAGAAAGAGTCTTCCCAACACTGATAAGCACAGAGGCCAACTTTGACATTAAAAGGTGTTCAAACAAATACAAGATATTAACAATAAGCAGACCTCAGTGCAAGAAAGAGTCTTTCCAACACTGATAAGCACAGAGGCCAACTTTGACATTAAAAGGTGTTCAAACAAGTACAAGGTATTCACAATAAGCAGACCTCAGTGCAAGAAAGAGGCTTTCCAACACTGAAAAATCAAAGAGGCCAACTTTGACATTAAAAGTTGTAAAAACAAGTACAAGATATTAACAATAAGCAGACCTCAGTGCAAGAAAGAGTCTTTCCAACACTGATAAGCACAGAGGCCAACTTTGACATGAAAAGGTGTTCAAACAAGTACAAGATATTTACAATAAGCAGACCTCAGTGCAAGAAAGAGTCTTTCCAACACTGATAAGCACAGAGGCCAACTTTGACATGAAAAGGTGTTCAAACAAGTACAAGATATTTACAATAAGCAGACCTCAGTGCAAGAAAGAGTCTTTCCAACACTGATAAGCACAAAGGCCAACTTTGACATGAAAAGGTGTTCAAACAAGTACAAGATATTCACAATAAGCAGACCTCAGTGCAAGAAAGAGTCTTTCCAACACTGAAAATTGAAAGAGGCCAACTTTGACATTAAAAGTTGTAAAAACAAGTACAAGATATTAACAATAAGCAGACCTCAGTGCAAGAAAGAGTCTTTCCAACACTGAAAAAGCACAGAGGCCAACTTTGACATTAAAAGGTGTTCAAACAAGTACAAGATATTTACAATAAGCAGACCTCAGCGCAAGAAAGAGTCTTTCCAACACTGATAAGCACAGAGGCCAACTTTGACATTAAAAAGTGTTCAAACAAGTACAAGATATTTACAATAAGCAGACCTCAGTGCAAGAAAGAGGCTTTCCACCACTAAATAAGCACAGAGGCCAACTTTGACATTAAAAGGTGTTCAAACAAGTACAAGATATTTACAATAAGCAAACCTCAGTGCAAGAAAGAGTCTGTCCAACACTGATAAGCACAGAGGCCAACTTTGACATTAAAAGGTGTTCAAACAAATACAAGATATTAACAATAAGCAGACCTCAGTGCAAGAAAGAGTCTTTCCAACACTGATAAGCACAGAGGCCAACTTTGACATTAAAAGGTGTTCAAACAAATACAAGATATTTACAATAAGCAGACCTCAGTGCAAGAAAGAGTCTTTCCAACACTGAAAAAGCACAGAGGCCAACTTTGACATGAAAAGGTGTAAAAACAAGTACAAGATATTTACAATAAGCAGACCTCAGTGCAAGAAAGAGTCTTTCCAACACTGAAAAAGCACAGAGGCCAACTTTGACATTAAAAGGTGTTCAAACAAGTACAAGATATTTACAATAAGCAGACCTCAGTGCAAGAAAGAGTCTTTCCAACACTGATAAGCACAGAGGCCAACTTTGACATTAAAAGGTGTTCAAACAAGTACAAGATATTTACAATAAGCAGACCTCAGTGCAAGAAAGAGGCTTTCCACCACTGAAAATTGAAAGAGGCCAACTTTGACATTAAAAGGTGTAAAAACAAGTACAAGATATTTACAATAAGCAGACCTCAGTGCAAGAAAGAGTCTTTCCAACACTGATAAGCACAAAGGCCAACTTTGACATGAAAAGGTGTTCAAACAAGTACAAGATATTCACAATAAGCAGACCTCAGTGCAAGAAAGAGTCTTTCCAACACTGATAAGCACAAAGGCCAACTTTGACATTAAAAGGTGTTCAAACAAATACAAGATATTAACAATAAGCAGACCTCAGCGCAAGAAAGAGTCTTTCCAACACTGAAAAATGAAAGAGGCCAACTTTGACATGAAAAGGTGTATAAACAAGTACAAGATATTTACATTAAGCAGACCTCAGTGCAAGAAAGAGGCTTTCCAACACTGAATAAGCACAGAGGCCAACTTTGACATTAAAAGGTGTTCAAACAAGTACAAGATATTTACAATAAGCAGACCTCAGTGCAAGAAAGAGTCTGTCCAACACTGATAAGCACAGAGGCCAACTTTGACATTAAAAGGTGTTCAAACAAGTACAAGATATTTACAATAAGCAGACCTCAGCGCAAGAAAGAGTCTTTCCAACACTGAAAAATGAAAGAGGCCAACTTTGACATGAAAAGGTGTATAAACAAGTACAAGATATTTACATTAAGCAGACCTCAGTGCAAGAAAGAGGCTTTCCAACACTGAATAAGCACAGAGGCCAACTTTGACATTAAAAGGTGTTCAAACAAGTACAAGATATTTACAATAAGCAGACCTCAGTGCAAGAAAGAGTCTGTCCAACACTGATAAGCACAGAGGCCAACTTTGACATTAAAAGGTGTTCAAACAAGTACAAGATATTTACAATAAGCAGACCTCAGTGCAAGAAAGAGTCTTTCCAACACTGATAAGCACAAAGGCCAACTTTGACATTAAAAGGTGTAAAAACAAGTACAAGATATTTACAATAAGCAGACCTCAGTGCAAGAAAGAGTCTTTCCAACACTGATAAGCACAAAGGCCAACTTTGACATGAAAAGGTGTTCAAACAAGTACAAGATATTCACAATAAGCAGACCTCAGTGCAAGAAAGAGTCTTTCCAACACTGATAAGCACAGAGGCCAACTTTGACATGAAAAGGTGTAAAAACAAGTACAAGATATTTACAATAAGCAGACCTCAGTGCAAGAAAGAGTCTTTCCAACACTGATAAGCACAGAGGCCAACTTTGACATTAAAAGGTGTTCAAACAAGTACAAGATATTTACAATAAGCAACCCTCAGTGCAAGAAAGAGTCTTTCTAACACTGATGAGCACAGAGGCCAACTTTGACATTAAAAGGTGTTCAAACAAGTACAAGATATTTACAATAAGCAGACCTCAGTGCAAGAAAGAGTCTTTCCAACACTGATAAGCACAGAGGCCAACTTTGACATGAAAAGGTGTAAAAACAAGTACAAGATATTTACAATAAGCAGACCTCAGTACAAGAAAGAGTCTTTCCAACACTGATAAGCACAGAGGCCAACTTTGACATTAAAAGGTGTAAAAACAAGTACAAGATATTTACAATAAGCAGACCTCAGTGCAAGAAAGAGTCTTTCCAACATGGAAAAATCACAGAGGCCAACTTTGACATGAAAAGGTGTTCAAACAAGTACAAGATGTTCACAATAAGCAGGCCTCAGTGCAAGAAAAAGAGTTTCCAACACGGAAAAATCACAGAGGCCAACTTTGACATGAAAAGGTGTTCAAACAAGTACAAGATATTTACAATAAGCAGACCTCAGTGCAAGAAAGAGTCTTCCCAACACTGATAAGCACAGAGGCCAACTTTGACATTAAAAGGTGTTCAAACAAATACAAGATATTAACAATAAGCAGACCTCAGTGCAAGAAAGAGGCTTTCCAACACTGAAAAATCAAAGAGGCCAACTTTGACATTAAAAGTTGTAAAAACAAGTACAAGATATTTACAATAAGCAGACCTCAGTGCAAGAAAGAGTCTTTCCAACACTGATAAGCACAAAGGCCAACTTTGACATGAAAAGGTGTTCAAACAAGTACAAGATATTCACAATAAGCAGACCTCAGTGCAAGAAAGAGTCTTTCCAACACTGAAAATTGAAAGAGGCCAACTTTGACATTAAAAGTTGTAAAAACAAGTACAAGATATTAACAATAAGCAGACCTCAGTGCAAGAAAGAGTCTTTCCAACACTGATAAACACAGAGGCCAACTTTGACATGAAAAGGTGTAAAAACAAGTACAAGATATTCACAATAAGCAGACCTCAGCGCAAGAAAGAGTCTTTCCAACACTGATAAGCACAGAGGCCAACTTTGACATTAAAAGGTGTAAAAACAAGTACAAGATATTTACAATAAGGAGACCTCAGTGCAAGAAAGTCTTTCCAACACGGAAAAATCACAGAGGCCAACTTTGACATGAAAAGGTGTTCAAACAAGTACAAGATATTTAAAATAAGCAGACCTCAGTGCAAGAAATAGTCTTTCCAACACTGATAAGCACAGAGGCCAACTTTGACATGAAAAGGTGTAAAAACAAGTACAAGATATTTACAATAAGCAGACCTCAGTGCAAGAAAGAGGCTTTCCAACACTGAATAAGCACAGAGGCCAACTTTGACATTAAAAGGTGTTCAAACAAGTACAAGATATTTACAATAAGCAGACCTCAGTGCAAGAAAGAGGCTTTCCACCACTAAATAAGCACAGAGGCCAACTTTGACATTAAAAGGTGTTCAAACAAATACAAGATATTAACAATAAGCAGACCTCAGTGCAAGAAAGAGTCTTTCCAACACTGAAAAAGCACAGAGGCCAACTTTGACATGAAAAGGTGTTCAAACAAGTACAAGATATTTACAATAAGCAGACCTCAGTGCAAGAAAGAGTCTGTCCAACACTGATAAGCACAGAGGCCAACTTTGACATGAAAAGGTGTAAAAACAAGTACAAGATATTTACAATAAGCAGACCTCAGTGCAAGAAAGAGTCTTTCCAACACTGATAAGCACAGAGGCCAACTTTGACATTAAAAGGTGTTCAAACAAGTACAAGATATTTACAATAAGCAGACCTCAGTGCAAGAAAGAGTCTTTCCAACACTGATAAGCACAGAGGCCAACTTTGACATTAAAAGGTGTTCAAACAAGTACAAGATATTTACAATAAGCAACCCTCAGTGCAAGAAAGAGTCTTTCCAACACTGATAAGCACAGAGGCCAACTTTGACATTAAAAGGTGTTCAAACAAGTACAAGATATTTACAATAAGCAACCCTCAGTGCAAGAAAGAGTCTTTCCAACACTGATGAGCACAGAGGCCAACTTTGACATTAAAAGGTGTTCAAACAAGTACAAGATATTTACAATAAGCAACCCTCAGTGCAAGAAAGAGTCTGTCCAACACTGAAAAGCACAGAGGCCAACTTTGACATTAAAAGGTGTTCAAACAAGTACAAGATATTTACAATAAGCAGACCTCAGTGCAAGAAAGAGTCTGTCCAACACTGATAAGCACAGAGGCCAACTTTGACATTAAAAGGTGTAAAAACAAGTACAAGATATTTACAATAAGCAGACCTCAGTACAAGAAAGAGTCTTTCCAACACTGCTAAGCACAGAGGCCAACTTTGACATGAAAAGGTGTAAAAACAAGTACAAGATATTTACAATAAGCAGACCTCAGTGCAAGAAAGAGTCTTTCCAACACTGATAAGCACAGAGGCCAACTTTGACATTAAAAGGTGTAAAAACAAGTACAAGATATTTACAATAAGCAGACCTCAGTGCAAGAAAGAGTCTTTCCAACATGGAAAAATCACAGAGGCCAACTTTGACATGAAAAGGTGTTCAAACAAGTACAAGATGTTCACAATAAGCAGGCCTCAGTGCAAGAAAGAGTTTCCAACACGGAAAAATCACAGAGGCCAACTTTGACATGAAAAGGTGTTCAAACAAGTACAAGATATTTACAATAAGCAGACCTCAGTGCAAGAAAGAGTCTTCCCAACACTGATAAGCACAGAGGCCAACTTTGACATTAAAAGGTGTTCAAACAAATACAAGATATTAACAATAAGCAGACCTCAGTGCAAGAAAGAGTCTTTCCAACACTGATAAGCACAGAGGCCAACTTTGACATTAAAAGGTGTTCAAACAAGTACAAGGTATTCACAATAAGCAGACCTCAGTGCAAGAAAGAGGCTTTCCAACACTGAAAAATCAAAGAGGCCAACTTTGACATTAAAAGTTGTAAAAACAAGTACAAGATATTAACAATAAGCAGACCTCAGTGCAAGAAAGAGTCTTTCCAACACTGATAAGCACAGAGGCCAACTTTGACATTAAAAGGTGTTCAAACAAATACAAGATATTAACAATAAGCAGACCTCAGTGCAAGAAAGAGTCTTTCCAACACTGATAAGCACAGAGGCCAACTTTGACATTAAAAGGTGTTCAAACAAGTACAAGATATTAACAATAAGCAGACCTCAGTGCAAGAAAGAGTCTTTCCAACACTGATAAGCACAGAGGCCAACTTTGACATGAAAAGGTGTTCAAACAAGTACAAGATATTTACAATAAGCAGACCTCAGTGCAAGAAAGAGTCTTTCCAACACTGATAAGCACAGAGGCCAACTTTGACATGAAAAGGTGTTCAAACAAGTACAAGATATTTACAATAAGCAGACCTCAGTGCAAGAAAGAGTCTTTCCAACACTGATAAACACAGAGGCCAACTTTGACATGAAAAGGTGTAAAAACCAGTACAAGATATTTACAATAAGCAGACCTCAGTGCAAGAAATAGTCTTTCCAACACTGATAAGCACAGAGGCAAACTTTGACATGAAAAGGTGTTCAAACAAGTACAAGATATTTACAATAAGCAGACCTCAGTGCAAGAAAGAGTCTTTCCAACACGGAAAAATCACAGAGGCCAACTTTGACATGAAAAGGTGTTCAAACAAGTACAAGATGTTCACAATAAGCAGACCTCAGTGCAAGAAAGAGTCTTTCCAACACTGATAAGCACAGAGGCCAACTTTGACATTAAAAGGTGTAAAAACAAGTACAAGATATTCACAATAAGCAGACCTCAGTGCAAGAAAGAGTCTTTCCAACACTGATAAGCACAGAGGCCAACTTTGACATTAAAAGTTGTAAAAACAAGTACAAGATGTTCACAATAAGCAGACCTCAGTGCAAGAAAGAGTCTTTCCGACACTGATAAGCACAGAGGCCAACGTTGACATGAAAAGGTGTTCAAACAAGTACAAGATATTTACAATAAGCAGACCTCAATGCAAGAAAGAGTCTTTCCAACACGGAAAAATCACAGAGGCCAACTTTGACATGAAAAGGTGTTCAAACAAGTACAAGATATTTACAATAAGCAGACCTCAGTGCAAGAAAGAGTCTTTCCAACACGGAAAAATCACAGAGGCCAACTTTGACATTAAAAGGTGTTCAAACAAGTACAAGATCTTCACAATAAGCAGACCTCAGTGCAAGAAAGAGTCTTTCCAACACTGATAAGCACAGAGGCCAACTTTGACATTAAAAGGTGTAAAAACAAGTACAAGATATTTACAATAAGCAGACCTCAGTGCAAGAAAGAGTCTTTCCAACACTGATAAGCACAGAGGCCAACTTTGACATGAAAAGGTGTTCAAACAAGTACAAGATGTTCACAATAAGCAGGCCTCAGTGCAAGAAAGAGTCTTTCCAACACTGAAAATTGAAAGAGGCCAACTTTGACATTAAAAGTTGTAAAAACAAGTACAAGATGTTCACAATAAGCAGACCTCAGTGCAAGAAAGAGTCTTTCCAACACTGATAAGCACAGAGGCCAACTTTGACATGAAAAGGTGTTCAAACAAGTACAAGATATTTACAATAAGCAGACCTCAGTGCAAGAAAGAGTCTTTCCAACACAGAAAAATCACAGAGGCCAACTTTGACATTAAAATGTGTTCAAACAAATACAAGATATTAACAATAAGCAGACCTCAGTGCAAGAAAGAGTCTTTCCAACACTGAAAAAGCACAAAGGCCAACTTTGACATGAAAAGGTGTTCAAACAAGTACAAGATATTCACAATAAGCAGACCTCAGTGCAAGAAAGAGTCTTTCCAACACTGATAAGCACAGAGGCCAACTTTGACATTAAAAGGTGTAAAAACAAGTACAAGATATTAACAATAAGCAGACCTCAGTGCAAGAAAGAGTCTTTCCAACACTGATAAGCACAGAGGCCAACTTTGACATTAAAAGGTGTAAAAACAAGTACAAGATATTTACAATAAGCAGACCTCAGTACAAGAAAGAGTCTTTCCAACACTGCTAAGCACAGAGGCCAACTTTGACATGAAAAGGTGTAAAAACAAGTACAAGATATTTACAATAAGCAGACCTCAGTGCAAGAAAGAGTCTTTCCAACACTGATAAGCACAGAGGCCAACTTTGACATTAAAAGGTGTAAAAACAAGTACAAGATATTTACAATAAGCAGACCTCAGTGCAAGAAAGAGTCTTTCCAACATGGAAAAATCACAGAGGCCAACTTTGACATGAAAAGGTGTTCAAACAAGTACAAGATGTTCACAATAAGCAGGCCTCAGTGCAAGAAAAAGAGTTTCCAACACGGAAAAATCACAGAGGCCAACTTTGACATGAAAAGGTGTTCAAACAAGTACAAGATATTTACAATAAGCAGACCTCAGTGCAAGAAAGAGTCTTCCCAACACTGATAAGCACAGAGGCCAACTTTGACATTAAAAGGTGTTCAAACAAATACAAGATATTAACAATAAGCAGACCTCAGTGCAAGAAAGAGTCTTTCCAACACTGATAAGCACAGAGGCCAACTTTGACATTAAAAGGTGTTCAAACAAGTACAAGGTATTCACAATAAGCAGACCTCAGTGCAAGAAAGAGGCTTTCCAACACTGAAAAATCAAAGAGGCCAACTTTGACATTAAAAGGTGTAAAAACAAGTACAAGATATTCACAATAAGCAGACCTCAGTGCAAGAAAGAGTCTTTCCAACACTGAAAATTGAAAGAGGCCAACTTTGACATTAAAAGTTGTAAAAACAAGTACAAGATGTTCACAATAAGCAGACCTCAGTGCAAGAAAGAGTCTTTCCAACACTGATAAGCACAGAGGCCAACTTTGACATGAAAAGGTGTTCAAACAAGTACAAGATATTTACAATAAGCAGACCTCAGTGCAAGAAAGAGTCTTTCCAACACGGAAAAATCACAGAGGCCAACTTTGACATGAAAAGGTGTTCAAACAAGTACAAGATGTTCACAATAAGCAGACCTCAGTGCAAGAAAGAGTCTTTCCAACACTGATAAGCACAGAGGCCAACTTTGACATTAAAAGGTGTAAAAACAAGTACAAGATATTTACAATAAGCAGACCTCAGTGCAAGAAAGAGTCTTTCCAACACTGATAAGCACAGAGGCCAACTTTGACATGAAAAGGTGTTCAAACAAGTACAAGATGTTCACAATAAGCAGGCCTCAGTGCAAGAAAGAGTCTTTCCAACACTGAAAATTGAAAGAGGCCAACTTTGACATTAAAAGTTGTAAAAACAAGTACAAGATGTTCACAATAAGCAGACCTCAGTGCAAGAAAGAGTCTTTCCAACACTGATAAGCACAGAGGCCAACTTTGACATGAAAAGGTGTTCAAACAAGTACAAGATATTTACAATAAGCAGACCTCAGTGCAAGAAAGAGTCTTTCCAACACGGAAAAATCACAGAGGCCAACTTTGACATTAAAATGTGTTCAAACAAATACAAGATATTAACAATAAGCAGACCTCAGTGCAAGAAAGAGTCTTTCCAACACTGAAAAAGCACAAAGGCCAACTTTGACATGAAAAGGTGTTCAAACAAGTACAAGATATTTACAATAAGCAGACCTCAGTGCAAGAAAGAGTCTTTCCAACACTGAAAAAGCACAAAGGCCAACTTTGACATGAAAAGGTGTTCAAACAAGTACAAGATATTCACAATAAGCAGACCTCAGTGCAAGAAAGAGTCTTTCCAACACTGATAAGCACAGAGGCCAACTTTGACATGAAAAGGTGTAAAAACAAGTACAAGATATTAACAATAAGCAGACCTCAGTGCAAGAAAGAGTCTTTCCAACACTGATAAGCACAGAGGCCAACTTTGACATTAAAAGGTGTTCAAACAAGTACAAGATATTTACAATAAGCAACCCTCAGTGCAAGAAAGAGTCTTTCCAACACTGATGAGCACAGAGGCCAACTTTGACATTAAAAGGTGTAAAAACAAGTACAAGATATTTACAATAAGCAGACCTCAGTGCAAGAAAGAGTCTTTCCAACACTGATAAGCACAGAGGCCAACTTTGACATTAAAAGGTGTAAAAACAAGTACAAGATATTTACAATAAGCAGACCTCAGTACAAGAAAGAGTCTTTCCAACACTGCTAAGCACAGAGGCCAACTTTGACATGAAAAGGTGTAAAAACAAGTACAAGATATTTACAATAAGCAGACCTCAGTGCAAGAAAGAGTCTTTCCAACACTGATAAGCACAGAGGCCAACTTTGACATTAAAAGGTGTAAAAACAAGTACAAGATATTTACAATAAGCAGACCTCAGTGCAAGAAAGAGTCTTTCCAACATGGAAAAATCACAGAGGCCAACTTTGACATGAAAAGGTGTTCAAACAAGTACAAGATGTTCACAATAAGCAGGCCTCAGTGCAAGAAAAAGAGTTTCCAACACGGAAAAATCACAGAGGCCAACTTTGACATGAAAAGGTGTTCAAACAAGTACAAGATATTTACAATAAGCAGACCTCAGTGCAAGAAAGAGTCTTTCCAACACTGATAAGCAGAGAGGCCAACTTTGACATTAAAAGGTGTTCAAACAAATACAAGATATTAACAATAAGCAGACCTCAGTGCAAGAAAGAGTCTTTCCAACACTGATAAGCACAGAGGCCAACTTTGACATTAAAAGGTGTTCAAACAAGTACAAGGTATTCACAATAAGCAGACCTCAGTGCAAGAAAGAGGCTTTCCAACACTGAAAAATCAAAGAGGCCAACTTTGACATTAAAAGTTGTAAAAACAAGTACAAGATATTAACAATAAGCAGACCTCAGTGCAAGAAAGAGTCTTTCCAACACTGATAAGCACAGAGGCCAACTTTGACATGAAAAGGTGTTCAAACAAGTACAAGATATTTACAATAAGCAGACCTCAGTGCAAGAAAGAGTCTTTCCAACACTGATAAGCACAAAGGCCAACTTTGACATGAAAAGGTGTTCAAACAAGTACAAGATATTCACAATAAGCAGACCTCAGTGCAAGAAAGAGTCTTTCCAACACTGATAAGCACAGAGGCCAACTTTGACATGAAAAGGTGTTCAAACAAGTACAAGATATTTACAATAAGCAGACCTCAGTGCAAGAAAGAGTCTTCCCAACACTGATAAGCACAGAGGCCAACTTTGACATTAAAAGGTGTTCAAACAAATACAAGATATTAACAATAAGCAGACCTCAGTGCAAGAAAGAGTCTTTCCAACACTGATAAGCACAGAGGCCAACTTTGACATTAAAAGGTGTTCAAACAAGTACAAGGTATTCACAATAAGCAGACCTCAGTGCAAGAAAGAGGCTTTCCAACACTGAAAAATCAAAGAGGCCAACTTTGACATTAAAAGTTGTAAAAACAAGTACAAGATATTAACAATAAGCAGACCTCAGTGCAAGAAAGAGTCTTTCCAACACTGATAAGCACAGAGGCCAACTTTGACATGAAAAGGTGTTCAAACAAGTACAAGATATTTACAATAAGCAGACCTCAGTGCAAGAAAGAGTCTTTCCAACACTGATAAGCACAAAGGCCAACTTTGACATGAAAAGGTGTTCAAACAAGTACAAGATATTCACAATAAGCAGACCTCAGTGCAAGAAAGAGTCTTTCCAACACTGATAAGCACAGAGGCCAACTTTGACATGAAAAGGTGTTCAAACAAGTACAAGATATTTACAATAAGCAGACCTCAGTGCAAGAAAGAGTCTTTCCAACACTGATAAGCACAAAGGCCAACTTTGACATGAAAAGGTGTTCAAACAAGTACAAGATATTTACAATAAGCAGACCTCAGTGCAAGAAAGAGTCTTTCCAACACTGATAAGCACAGAGGCCAACTTTGACATTAAAAGGTGTAAAAACAAGTACAAGATATTTACAATAAGCAGACCTCAGTGCAAGAAAGAGTCTTTCCAACATGGAAAAATCACAGAGGCCAACTTTGACATGAAAAGGTGTTCAAACAAGTACAAGATGTTCACAATAAGCAGGCCTCAGTGCAAGAAAAAGAGTTTCCAACACGGAAAAATCACAGAGGCCAACTTTGACATGAAAAGGTGTTCAAACAAGTACAAGATATTTACAATAAGCAGACCTCAGTGCAAGAAAGAGTCTTCCCAACACTGATAAGCACAGAGGCCAACTTTGACATTAAAAGGTGTTCAAACAAATACAAGATATTAACAATAAGCAGACCTCAGTGCAAGAAAGAGTCTTTCCAACACTGATAAGCACAGAGGCCAACTTTGACATTAAAAGGTGTTCAAACAAGTACAAGGTATTCACAATAAGCAGACCTCAGTGCAAGAAAGAGGCTTTCCAACACTGAAAAATCAAAGAGGCCAACTTTGACATTAAAAGTTGTAAAAACAAGTACAAGATATTAACAATAAGCAGACCTCAGTGCAAGAAAGAGTCTTTCCAACACTGATAAGTACAGAGGCCAACTTTGACATGAAAAGGTGTTCAAACAAGTACAAGATATTTACAATAAGCAGACCTCAGTGCAAGAAAGAGTCTTTCCAACACTGATAAGCACAAAGGCCAACTTTGACATGAAAAGGTGTTCAAACAAGTACAAGATATTCACAATAAGCAGACCTCAGTGCAAGAAAGAGTCTTTCCAACACTGATAAGCACAGAGGCCAACTTTGACATGAAAAGGTGTTCAAACAAGTACAAGATATTCACAATAAGCAGACCTCAGTGCAAGAAAGAGTCTTTCCAACACTGAAAATTGAAAGAGGCCAACTTTGACATTAAAAGGTGTAAAAACAAGTACAAGATATTTACAATAAGGAGACCTCAGTGCAAGAAAGTCTTTCCAACACGGAAAAATCACAGAGGCCAACTTTGACATGAAAAGGTGTTCAAACAAGTACAAGATATTTAAAATAAGCAGACCTCAGTGCAAGAAATAGTCTTTCCAACACTGATAAGCACAGAGGCCAACTTTGACATTAAAAGGTGTAAAAACAAGTACAAGATATTTACAATAAGCAGACCTCAGTGCAAGAAAGAGTCTTTCCAACACTGAAAAATGAAAGAGGCCAACTTTGACATTAAAAGGTGTAAAAACAAGTACAAGATATTTACAATAAGCAGACCTCAGTGCAAGAAAGAGTCTTTCCAACACGGAAAAATCACAGAGGCCAACTTTGACATGAAAAGGTGTTCAAACAAGTACAAGATGTTCACAATAAGCAGGCCTCAGTGCAAGAAAAAGAGTTTCCAACACGGAAAAATCACAGAGGCCAACTTTGACATGAAAAGGTGTTCAAACAAGTACAAGATATTTACAATAAGCAGACCTCAGTGCAAGAAAGAGTCTTTCCAACACGGAAAAATCACAGAGGCCAACTTTGACATGAAAAGGTGTTCAAACAAGTACAAGATGTTCACAATAAGCAGGCCTCAGTGCAAGAAAAAGAGTTTCCAACACGGAAAAATCACAGAGGCCAACTTTGACATTAAAAGGTGTTCAAACAAGTACAAGATATTTACAATAAGCAGACCTCAGTGCAAGAAAGAGTCTTTCCAACACTGAAAAAGCACAGAGGCCAACTTTGACATTAAAAGGTGTTCAAACAAGTACAAGATATTTACAATAAGCAGACCTCAGCGCAAGAAAGAGTCTTTCAAACACTGATAAGCACAGAGGCCAACTTTGACATGAAAAGGTGTTCAAACAAGTACAAGATATTTACAATAAGCAGACCTCAGTGCAAGAAAGAGTCTTTCCAACACTGATAAGCACAAAGGCCAACTTTGACATGAAAAGGTGTTCAAACAAGTACAAGATATTCACAATAAGCAGACCTCAGTGCAAGAAAGAGTCTGTCCAACACTGATAAGCACAGAGGCCAACTTTGACATTAAAAGGTGTAAAAACAAATACAAGATATTTACAATAAGCAGACCTCAGTGCAAGAAAGAGGCTTTCCAACACTGAATAAGCACAGAGGCCAACTTTGACATTAAAAGGTGTTCAAACAAGTACAAGATATTTACAATAAGCAGACCTCAGTGCAAGAAAGAGGCTTTCCACCACTAAATAAGCACAGAGGCCAACTTTGACATTAAAAGGTGTAAAAACAAGTACAAGATATTAACAATAAGCAGACCTCAGTGCAAGAAAGAGTCTTTCCAACACTGATAAGCACAGAGGCCAACTTTGACATTAAAAGGTGTTCAAACAAGTACAAGATATTCACAATAAGCAGACCTCAGTGCAAGAAAGAGTCTGTCCAACACTGATAAGCACAGAGGCCAACTTTGACATTAAAAGGTGTTCAAACAAATACAAGATATTAACAATAAGCAGACCTCAGTGCAAGAAAGAGTCTTTCCAACACTGAAAAAGCACAGAGGCCAACTTTGACATGAAAAGGTGTTCAAACAAGTACAAGATATTTACAATAAGCAGACCTCAGTGCAAGAAAGAGTCTGTCCAACACTGATAAGCACAGAGGCCAACTTTGACATGAAAAGGTGTAAAAACAAGTACAAGATATTTACAATAAGCAGGCCTCAGTGCAAGAAAGAGTCTTTCCAACACTGAAAAAGCACAGAGGCCAACTTTGACATTAAAAGGTGTTCAAACAAGTACAAGATATTTACAATAAGCAACCCTCAGTGCAAGAAAGAGTCTTTCCAACACTGATAAGCACAGAGGCCAACTTTGACATTAAAAGGTGTTCAAACAAGTACAAGATATTTACAATAAGCAACCCTCAGTGCAAGAAAGAGTCTTTCCAACACTGATGAGCACAGAGGCCAACTTTGACATTAAAAGGTGTTCAAACAAGTACAAGATATTTACAATAAGCAACCCTCAGTGCAAGAAAGAGTCTGTCCAACACTGATAAGCACAGAGGCCAACTTTGACATTAAAAGGTGTTCAAACAAGTACAAGATATTTACAATAAGCAGACCTCAGTGCAAGAAAGAATCCTTCCAACACTGATAAGCACAGAGGCCAACTTTGACATTAAAAGGTGTAAAAACAAGTACAAGATATTTACAATAAGCAGACCTCAGTACAAGAAAGAGTCTTTCCAACACTGCTAAGCACAGAGGCCAACTTTGACATGAAAAGGTGTAAAAACAAGTACAAGATATTTACAATAAGCAGACCTCAGTGCAAGAAAGAGTCTTTCCAACACTGATAAGCACAGAGGCCAACTTTGACATTAAAAGGTGTAAAAACAAGTACAAGATATTTACAATAAGCAGACCTCAGTGCAAGAAAGAGTCTTTCCAACATGGAAAAATCACAGAGGCCAACTTTGACATGAAAAGGTGTTCAAACAAGTACAAGATGTTCACAATAAGCAGGCCTCAGTGCAAGAAAAAGAGTTTCCAACACGGAAAAATCACAGAGGCCAACTTTGACATGAAAAGGTGTTCAAACAAGTACAAGATATTTACAATAAGCAGACCTCAGTGCAAGAAAGAGTCTTCCCAACACTGATAAGCACAGAGGCCAACTTTGACATTAAAAGGTGTTCAAACAAATACAAGATATTAACAATAAGCAGACCTCAGTGCAAGAAAGAGTCTTTCCAACACTGATAAGCACAGAGGCCAACTTTGACATTAAAAGGTGTTCAAACAAGTACAAGGTATTCACAATAAGCAGACCTCAGTGCAAGAAAGAGGTTTTCCAACACTGAAAAATCAAAGAGGCCAACTTTGACATTAAAAGTTGTAAAAACAAGTACAAGATATTAACAATAAGCAGACCTCAGTGCAAGAAAGAGTCTTTCCAACACTGATAAGCACAGAGGCCAACTTTGACATTAAAAGGTGTTCAAACAAGTACAAGATATTTACAATAAGCAGACCTCAGTGCAAGAAAGAGTCTTTCCAACACTGATAAGCACAGAGGCCAACTTTGACATGAAAAGGTGTTCAAACAAGTACAAGATATTTACAATAAGCAGACCTCAGTGCAAGAAAGAGTCTTTCCAACACTGATAAGCACAAAGGCCAACTTTGACATGAAAAGGTGTTCAAACAAGTACAAGATATTCACAATAAGCAGACCTCAGTGCAAGAAAGAGTCTTTCCAACACTGAAAATTGAAAGAGGCCAACTTTGACATTAAAAGTTGTAAAAACAAGTACAAGATATTAACAATAAGCAGACCTCAGTGCAAGAAAGAGTCTTTCCAACACTGATAAACACAGAGGCCAACTTTGACATGAAAAGGTGTAAAAACAAGTACAAGATATTTACAATAAGCAGACCTCAGTGCAAGAAAGAGTCTTTCCAACACTGATAAACACAGAGGCCAACTTTGACATGAAAAGGTGTAAAAACAAGTACAAGATATTCACAATAAGCAGACCTCAGTGCAAGAAAGAGTCTTTCCAACACTGATAAACACAGAGGCCAACTTTGACATGAAAAGGTGTAAAAACAAGTACAAGATATTCACAATAAGCAAACCTCAGCGCAAGAAAGAGTCTTTCCAACACTGATAAGCACAGAGGCCAACTTTGACATTAAAAGGTGTAAAAACAAGTACAAGATATTTACAATAAGCAGACCTCAGTGCAAGAAAGAGTCTTTCCAACACTGATAAGCACAAAGGCCAACTTTGACATGAAAAGGTGTTCAAACAAGTACAAGATATTTACAATAAGCAGACCTCAGTGCAAGAAAGAGTCTTTCCAACACTGATAAGCACAAAGGCCAACTTTGACATGAAAAGGTGTTCAAACAAGTACAAGATATTCACAATAAGCAGACCTCAGTGCAAGAAAGAGTCTTTCCAACACTGAAAATTGAAAGAGGCCAACTTTGACATTAAAAGTTGTAAAAACAAGTACAAGATATTAACAATAAGCAGACCTCAGTGCAAGAAAGAGTCTTTCCAACACTGATAAGCACAGAGGCCAACTTTGACATGAAAAGGTGTAAAAACAAGTACAAGATATTTACAATAAGCAGACCTCAGTGCAAGAAAGAGTCTTTCCAACACTGATAAACACAGAGGCCAACTTTGACATGAAAAGGTGTAAAAACAAGTACAAGATATTCACAATAAGCAGACCTCAGTGCAAGAAAGAGTCTTTCCAACACTGATAAACACAGAGGCCAACTTTGACATGAAAAGGTGTAAAAACAAGTACAAGATATTCACAATAAGCAAACCTCAGCGCAAGAAAGAGTCTTTCCAACACTGATAAGCACAGAGGCCAACTTTGACATGAAAAGGTGTAAAAACAAGTACAAGATATTTACAATAAGCAGACCTCAGTGCAAGAAAGAGTCTTTCCAACACGGAAAAATCACAGAGGCCAACTTTGACATGAAAAGGTGTTCAAACAAGTACAAGATGTTCACAATAAGCAGACCTCAGTGCAAGAAAGAGTCTTTCCAACACTGATAAGCACAGAGGCCATCTTTGACATTAAAAGGTGTAAAAACAAGTACAAGATATTCACAATAAGCAGACCTCAGTGCAAGAAAGAGTCTTTCCAACACTGATAAGCACAGAGGCCAACTTTGACATTAAAAGGTGTTCAAACAAGTACAAGATATTTACAATAAGCAGACCTCAGTGCAAGAAAGAGTCTTTCCAACACTGATAAGCACAGAGGCCAACTTTGACATTAAAAGTTGTAAAAACAAGTACAAGATGTTCACAATAAGCAGACCTCAGTGCAAGAAAGAGTCTTTCCAACACTGATAAGCACAGAGGCCAACTTTGACATGAAAAGGTGTTCAAACAAGTACAAGATATTTACAATAAGCAGACCTCAGTGCAAGAAAGAGTCTTTCCAACACGGAAAAATCACAGAGGCCAACTTTGACATGAAAAGGTGTTCAAACAAGTACAAGATGTTCACAATAAGCAGACCTCAGTGCAAGAAAGAGTCTTTCCAACACTGATAAGCACAGAGGCCAACTTTGACATTAAAAGGTGTAAAAACAAGTACAAGATATTTACAATAAGCAGACCTCAGTGCAAGAAAGAGTCTTTCCAACACTGATAAGCACAGAGGCCAACTTTGACATGAAAAGGTGTTCAAACAAGTACAAGATGTTCACAATAAGCAGGCCTCAGTGCAAGAAAGAGTCTTTCCAACACTGATAAGCACAGAGGCCAACTTTGACATGAAAAGGTGTAAGAACAAGTACAAGATATTTACAATAAGCAGACCTCAGTGCAAGAAAGAGTCTTTCCAACACGGAAAAATCACAGAGGCCAACTTTGACATTAAAATGTGTTCAAACAAATACAAGATATTAACAATAAGCAGACCTCAGTGCAAGAAAGAGTCTTTCCAACACGGAAAAATCACAGAGGCCAACTTTGACATTAAAAGTTGTAAAAACAAGTACAAGATGTTCACAATAAGCAGACCTCAGTGCAAGAAAGAGTCTTTCCAACACTGATAAGCACAGAGGCCAACTTTGACATGAAAAGGTGTTCAAACAAGTACAAGATATTTACAATAAGCAGACCTCAGTGCAAGAAAGAGTCTTTCCAACACTGATAAGCACAGAGGCCAACTTTGACATTAAAAGGTGTTCAAACAAGTACAAGATATTTACAATAAGCAGACCTCAGTGCAAGAAAGAGTCTTTCCAACACTGATAAGCACAGAGGCCAACTTTGACATGAAAAGGTCTTCAAACAAGTACAAGATATTTACAATAAGCAGACCTCAGTGCAAGAAAGAGTCTTTCCAACACTGATAAGCACAGAGGCCAACTTTGACATGAAAAGGTCTTCAAACAAGTACAAGATATTTACAATAAGCAGACCTCAGTGCAAGAAAGAGTCTTTCCAACACTGATAAACACAGAGGCCAACTTTGACATGAAAAGGTGTAAAAACAAGTACAAGATATTCACAATAAGCAGACCTCAGTGCAAGAAAGAGTCTTTCCAACACTGAAAATTGAAAGAGGCCAACTTTGACATTAAAAGTTGTAAAAACAAGTACAAGATGTTCACAATAAGCAGACCTCAGTGCAAGAAAGAGTCTTTCCAACACTGAAAATTGAAAGAGGCCAACTTTGACATTAAAAGTTGTAAAAACAAGTACAAGATATTAACAATAAGCAGACCTCAGTGCAAGAAAGAGTCTTTCCAACACTGATAAACACAGAGGCCAACTTTGACATGAAAAGGTGTAAAAACAAGTACAAGATATTTACAATAAGCAGACCTCAGTGCAAGAAAGAGTCTTTCCAACACTGATAAACACAGAGGCCAACTTTGACATGAAAAGGTGTAAAAACAAGTACAAGATATTCACAATAAGCAGACCTCAGCGCAAGAAAGAGTCTTTCCAACACTGATAAGCACAGAGGCCAACTTTGACATTAAAAGGTGTAAAAACAAGTACAAGATATTTACAATAAGGAGACCTCAGTGCAAGAAAGTCTTTCCAACACGGAAAAATCACAGAGGCCAACTTTGACATGAAAAGGTGTAAAAACAAGTACAAGATATTTACAATAAGCAGACCTCAGTGCAAGAAAGAGTCTTTCCAACACGGAAAAATCACAGAGGCCAACTTTGACATGAAAAGGTGTTCAAACAAGTACAAGATGTTCACAATAAGCAGACCTCAGTGCAAGAAAGAGTCTTTCCAACACTGATAAGCACAGAGGCCAACTTTGACATTAAAAGGTGTAAAAACAAGTACAAGATATTCACAATAAGCAGACCTCAGTGCAAGAAAGAGTCTTTCCAACACTGATAAGCACAGAGGCCAACTTTGACATGAAAAGGTGTTCAAACAAGTACAAGATATTTACAATAAGCAGACCTCAGTGCAAGAAAGAGTCTTTCCAACACTGAAAATTGAAAGAGGCCAACTTTGACATTAAAAGTTGTAAAAACAAGTACAAGATGTTCACAATAAGCAGACCTCAGTGCAAGAAAGAGTCTTTCCAACACTGATAAGCACAGAGGCCAACTTTGACATGAAAAGGTGTTCAAACAAGTACAAGATATTTACAATAAGCAGACCTCAGTGCAAGAAAGAGTCTTTCCAACACGGAAAAATCACAGAGGCCAACTTTGACATGAAAAGGTGTTCAAACAAGTACAAGATATTTACAATAAGCAGACCTCAGTGCAAGAAAGAGTCTTTCCAACACGGAAAAATCACAGAGGCCAACTTTGACATGAAAAGGTGTTCAAACAAGTACAAAATGTTCACAATAAGCAGACCTCAGTGCAAGAAAGAGTCTTTCCAACACTGAAAATTGAAAGAGGCCAACTTTGACATTAAAAGTTGTAAAAACAAGTACAAGATGTTCACAATAAGCAGACCTCAGTGCAAGAAAGAGTCTTTCCAACACTGATAAGCACAGAGGCCAACTTTGACATTAAAAGGTGTAAAAACAAGTACAAGATATTTACAATAAGCAGACCTCAGTGCAAGAAAGAGTCTTTCCAACACTGATAAGCACAGAGGCCAACTTTGACATGAAAAGGTGTTCAAACAAGTACAAGATGTTCACAATAAGCAGGCCTCAGTGCAAGAAAGAGTCTTTCCAACACTGAAAATTGAAAGAGGCCAACTTTGACATTAAAAGTTGTAAAAACAAGTACAAGATGTTCACAATAAGCAGACCTCAGTGCAAGAAAGAGTCTTTCCAACACTGATAAGCACAGAGGCCAACTTTGACATGAAAAGGTGTTCAAACAAGTACAAGATATTTACAATAAGCAGACCTCAGTGCAAGAAAGAGTCTTTCCAACACTGATAAGCACAGAGGCCAACTTTGACATTAAAAGGTGTTCAAACAAGTACAAGATATTTACAATAAGCAGACCTCAGTGCAAGAAAGAGTCTTTCCAACACTGATAAGCACAAAGGCCAACTTTGACATGAAAAGGTGTTCAAACAAGTACAAGATATTTACAATAAGCAGACCTCAGTGCAAGAAAGAGTCTTTCCAACACTGATAAGCACAAAGGCCAACTTTGACATGAAAAGGTGTTCAAACAAGTACAAGATATTCACAATAAGCAGACCTCAGTGCAAGAAAGAGTCTTTCCAACACTGAAAATTGAAAGAGGCCAACTTTGACATTAAAAGTTGTAAAAACAAGTACAAGATATTAACAATAAGCAGACCTCAGTGCAAGAAAGAGTCTTTCCAACACTGATAAACACAGAGGCCAACTTTGACATGAAAAGGTGTAAAAACAAGTACAAGATATTCACAATAAGCAGACCTCAGCGCAAGAAAGAGTCTTTCCAACACTGATAAGCACAGAGGCCAACTTTGACATTAAAAGGTGTAAAAACAAGTACAAGATATTTACAATAAGGAGACCTCAGTGCAAGAAAGTCTTTCCAACACGGAAAAATCACAGAGGCCAACTTTGACATGAAAAGGTGTAAAAACAAGTACAAGATATTTACAATAAGCAGACCTCAGTGCAAGAAAGAGTCTTTCCAACACGGAAAAATCACAGAGGCCAACTTTGACATGAAAAGGTGTTCAAACAAGTACAAGATATTTACAATAAGCAGACCTCAGTGCAAGAAAGAGTCTTTCCAACACTGATAAGCACAGAGGCCAACTTTGACATTAAAAGGTGTAAAAACAAGTACAAGATATTCACAATAAGCACACCTCAGTGCAAGAAAGAGTCTTTCCAACACTGAAAATTGAAAGAGGCCAACTTTGACATTAAAAGTTGTAAAAACAAGTACAAGATGTTCACAATAAGCACACCTCAGTGCAAGAAAGAGTCTTTCCAACACTGATAAGCACAGAGGCCAACTTTGACATGAAAAGGTGTTCAAACAAGTACAAGATATTTACAATAAGCAGACCTCAGTGCAAGAAAGAGTCTTTCCAACACGGAAAAATCACAGAGGCCAACTTTGACATGAAAAGGTGTTCAAACAAGTACAAGATATTCACAATAAGCAGACCTCAGTGCAAGAAAGAGTCTTTCCAACACTGAAAATTGAAAGAGGCCAACTTTGACATTAAAAGTTGTAAAAACAAGTACAAGATGTTCACAATAAGCAGGCCTCAGTGCAAGAAAGAGTCTTTCCAACACTGATAAGCACAGAGGCCAACTTTGACATGAAAAGGTGTTCAAACAAGTACAAGATGTTCACAATAAGCAGGCCTCAGTGCAAGAAAGAGTCTTTCCAACACTGATAAGCACAGAGGCCAACTTTGACATGAAAAGGTGTTCAAACAAGTACAAGATATTTACAATAAGCAGACCTCAGTGCAAGAAAGAGTCTTTCCAACACTGATAAGCACAGAGGCCAACTTTGACATTAAAAGGTGTTCAAACAAGTACAAGATATTTACAATAAGCAGACCTCAGTGCAAGAAAGAGTCTTTCCAACACTGATAAGCACAGAGGCCAACTTTGACATGAAAAGGTGTTCAAACAAGTACAAGATGTTCACAATAAGCAGGCCTCAGTGCAAGAAAAAGAGTTTCCAACACGGAAAAATCACAGAGGCCAACTTTGACATGAAAAGGTGTTCAAACAAGTACAAGATATTTACAATAAGCAGACCTCAGTGCAAGAAAGAGTCTTTCCAACACTGATAAGCACAGAGGCCAACTTTGACATTAAAAGGTGTTCAAAAAAATACAAGATATTAACAATAAGCAGACCTCAGTGCAAGAAAGAGTCTTTCCAACACTGAAAAAGCACAGAGGCCAACTTTGACATTAAAAGGTGTTCAAACAAGTACAAGATATTTACAATAAGCAGACCTCAGCGCAAGAAAGAGTCTTTCCAACACTGAAAAATGAAAGAGGCCAACTTTGACATGAAAAGGTGTAAAAACAAGTACAAGATATTTACAATAAGCAGACCTCAGTGCAAGAAAGAGTCTTTCCAACACTGAAAAAGCACAGAGGCCAACTTTGACATTAAAAGGTGTTCAAACAAGTACAAGATATTTACAATAAGCAGACCTCAGTGCAAGAAAGAGGCTTTCCACCACTAAATAAGCACAGAGGCCAACTTTGACATTAAAAGGTGTAAAAACAAGTACAAGATATTTACAATAAGCAGACCTCAGTGCAAGAAAGAGTCTTTCCAACACTGATAAGCACAGAGGCCAACTTTGACATTAAAAGGTGTTCAAACAAGTACAAGATATTCACAATAAGCAGACCTCAGTGCAAGAAAGAGTCTGTCCAACACTGATAAGCACAGAGGCCAACTTTGACATTAAAAGGTGTTCAAACAAATACAAGATATTAACAATAAGCAGACCTCAGTGCAAGAAAGAGTCTTTCCAACACTGAAAAAGCACAGAGGCCAACTTTGACATGAAAAGGTGTTCAAACAAGTACAAGATATTTACAATAAGCAGACCTCAGTGCAAGAAAGAGTCTGTCCAACACTGATAAGCACAGAGGCCAACTTTGACATGAAAAGGTGTTCAAACAAGTACAAGATATTTACAATAAGCAGACCTCAGTGCAAGAAAGAGTCTTTCCAACACTGAAAAAGCACAGAGGCCAACTTTGACATTAAAAGGTGTTCAAACAAGTACAAGATATTTACAATAAGCAACCCTCAGTGCAAGAAAGAGTCTTTCCAACACTGATAAGCACAGAGGCCAACTTTGACATTAAAAGGTGTTCAAACAAGTACAAGATATTTACAATAAGCAACCCTCAGTGCAAGAAAGAGTCTTTCCAACACTGATGAGCACAGAGGCCAACTTTGACATTAAAAGGTGTTCAAACAAGTACAAGATATTTACAATAAGCAACCCTCAGTGCAAGAAAGAGTCTGTCCAACACTGATAAGCACAGAGGCCAACTTTGACATTAAAAGGTGTTCAAACAAGTACAAGATATTTACAATAAGCAGACCTCAGTGCAAGAAAGAGTCTGTCCAACACTGATAAGCACAGAGGCCAACTTTGACATTAAAAGGTGTTCAAACAAGTACAAGATATTTACAATAAGCAGACCTCAGTGCAAGAAAGAGTCTGTCCAACACTGATAAGCACAGAGGCCAACTTTGACATGAAAAGGTGTTCAAACAAGTACAAGATATTTACAATAAGCAGACCTCAGTGCAAGAAAGAGTCTGTCCAACACTGATAAGCACAGAGGCCAACTTTGACATTAAAAGGTGTTCAAACAAATACAAGATATTAACAATAAGCAGACCTCAGTGCAAGAAAGAGTCTTTCCAACACTGAAAAAGCACAGAGGCCAACTTTGACATGAAAAGGTGTTCAAACAAGTACAAGATATTTACAATAAGCAGACCTCAGTGCAAGAAAGAGTCTGTCCAACACTGATAAGCACAGAGGCCAACTTTGACATGAAAAGGTGTTCAAACAAGTACAAGATATTTACAATAAGCAGACCTCAGTGCAAGAAAGAGTCTTTCCAACACTGATAAGCACAGAGGCCAACTTTGACATTAAAAGGTGTTCAAACAAGTACAAGATATTTACAATAAGCAACCCTCAGTGCAAGAAAGAGTCTTTCCAACACTGATGAGCACAGAGGCCAACTTTGACATTAAAAGGTGTTCAAACAAGTACAAGATATTTACAATAAGCAACCCTCAGTGCAAGAAAGAGTCTGTCCAACACTGATAAGCACAGAGGCCAACTTTGACATGAAAAGGTGTAAAAACAAGTACAAGATATTTACAATAAGCAGACCTCAGTGCAAGAAAGAGTCTTTCCAACATGGAAAAATCACAGAGGCCAACTTTGACATGAAAAGGTGTTCAAACAAGTACAAGATGTTCACAATAAGCAGGCCGCAGTGCAAGAAAAAGAGTTTCCAACACGGAAAAATCACAGACGCCAACTTTGACATTAAAAGTTGTAAAAACAAGTACAAGATATTAACAATAAGCAGACCTCAGTGCAAGAAAGAGTCTTTCCAACACTGATAAGCACAGAGGCCAACTTTGACATGAAAAGGTGTTCAAACAAGTACAAGATATTTACAATAAGCAGACCTCAGTGCAAGAAAGAGTCTTTCCAACACTGATAAGCACAGAGGCCAACTTTGACATGAAAAGGTGTTCAAACAAGTACAAGATATTTACAATAAGCAGACCTCAGTGCAAGAAAGAGTCTTTCCAACACTGATAAGCACAAAGGCCAACTTTGACATGAAAAGGTGTTCAAACAAGTACAAGATATTTACAATAAGCAGACCTCAGTGCAAGAAAGAGTCTTTCCAACACTGATAAGCACAAAGGCCAACTTTGACATGAAAAGGTGTTCAAACAAGTACAAGATATTCACAATAAGCAGACCTCAGTGCAAGAAAGAGTCTTTCCAACACTGAAAATTGAAAGAGGCCAACTTTGACATTAAAAGTTGTAAAAACAAGTACAAGATATTAACAATAAGCAGACCTCAGTGCAAGAAAGAGTCTTTCCAACACTGATAAACACAGAGGCCAACTTTGACATGAAAAGGTGTAAAAACAAGTACAAGATATTTACAATAAGCAGACCTCAGTGCAAGAAAGAGTCTTTCCAACACTGATAAACACAGAGGCCAACTTTGACATGAAAAGGTGTAAAAACAAGTACAAGATATTCTCAATAAGCAGACCTCAGCGCAAGAAAGAGTCTTTCCAACACTGATAAGCACAGAGGCCAACTTTGACATGAAAAGGTGTAAAAACAAGTACAAGATATTTACAATAAGCAGACCTCAGTGCAAGAAAGTCTTTCCAACACGGAAAAATCACAGAGGCCAACTTTGACATGAAAAGGTGTTCAAACAAGTACAAGATGTTCACAATAAGCAGACCTCAGTGCAAGAAATAGTCTTTCCAACACTGATAAGCACAGAGGCAAACTTTGACATGAAAAGGTGTTCAAACAAGTACAAGATATTTACAATAAGCAGACCTCAGTGCAAGAAAGAGTCTTTCCAACACGGAAAAATCACAGAGGCCAACTTTGACATGAAAAGGTGTTCAAACAAGTACAAGATGTTCACAATAAGCAGACCTCAGTGCAAGAAAGAGTCTTTCCAACACTGATAAGCACAGAGGCCAACTTTGACATTAAAAGGTGTAAAAACAAGTACAAGATATTCACAATAAGCAGACCTCAGTGCAAGAAAGAGTCTTTCCAACACTGAAAATTGAAAGAGGCCAACTTTGACATTAAAAGTTGTAAAAACAAGTACAAGATGTTCACAATAAGCAGACCTCAGTGCAAGAAAGAGTCTTTCCAACACTGATAAGCACAGAGGCCAACTTTGACATGAAAAGGTGTTCAAACAAGTACAAGATATTTACAATAAGCAGACCTCAGTGCAAGAAAGAGTCTTTCCAACACGGAAAAATCACAGAGGCCAACTTTGACATGAAAAGGTGTTCAAACAAGTACAAGATATTTACAATAAGCAGACCTCAGTGCAAGAAAGAGTCTTTCCAACACGGAAAAATCACAGAGGCCAACTTTGACATGAAAAGGTGTTCAAACAAGTACAAGATGTTCACAATAAGCAGACCTCAGTGCAAGAAAGAGTCTTTCCAACACTGATAAGCACAGAGGCCAACTTTGACATTAAAAGGTGTTCAAACAAGTACAAGATATTTACAATAAGCAGACCTCAGTGCAAGAAAGAGTCTGTCCAACACTGATAAGCACAGAGGCCAACTTTGACATGAAAAGGTGTAAAAACAAGTACAAGATATTTACAATAAGCAACCCTCAGTGCAAGAAAGAGTCTTTCCAACACTGAAAAAGCACAGAGGCCAACTTTGACATTAAAAGGTGTTCAAACAAGTACAAGATATTTACAATAAGCAGACCTCAGTGCAAGAAAGAGGCTTTCCACCACTAAATAAGCACAGAGGCCAACTTTGACATTAAAAGGTGTTCAAACAAGTACAAGATATTTACAATAAGCAGACCTCAGTGCAAGAAAGAGTCTTTCCAACACTGATAAGCACAAAGGCCAACTTTGACATGAAAAGGTGTTCAAACAAGTACAAGATATTCACAATAAGCAGACCTCAGTGCAAGAAAGAGTCTGTCCAACACTGATAAGCACAGAGGCCAACTTTGACATTAAAAGGTGTTCAAACAAGTACAAGATATTTACAATAAGCAGACCTCAGTGCAAGAAAGAGTCTTTCCAACACTGATAAGCACAAAGGCCAACTTTGACATGAAAAGGTGTTCAAACAAATACAAGATATTAACAATAAGCAGACCTCAGTGCAAGAAAGAGTCTTTCCAACACTGAAAAAGCACAGAGGCCAACTTTGACATTAAAAGGTGTTCAAACAAGTACAAGATATTTACAATAAGCAGACCTCAGTGCAAGAAAGAGGCTTTCCACCACTAAATAAGCACAGAGGCCAACTTTGACATTAAAAGGTGTTCAGACAAGTACAAGATATTTACAATAAGCAGACCTCAGTGCAAGAAAGAGTCTTTCCAACACTGATAAGCACAGAGGCCAACTTTGACATTAAAAGGTGTAAAAACAAGTACAAGATATTCACAATAAGCACACCTCAGTGCAAGAAAGAGTCTGTCCAACACTGATAAGCACAGAGGCCAACTTTGACATTAAAAGGTGTTCAAACAAGTACAAGATATTCACAATAAGCAGACCTCAGTGCAAGAAAGAGTCTGTCCAACACTGATAAGCACAGAGGCCAACTTTGACATGAAAAGGTGTAAAAACAAGTACAAGATATTTACAATAAGCAGACCTCAGTGCAAGAAAGAGTCTTTCCAACACTGAAAAAGCACAGAGGCCAACTTTGACATTAAAAGGTGTTCAAACAAGTACAAGATATTTACAATAAGCAGACCTCAGTGCAAGAAAGAGGCTTTCCACCACTGAAAAAGCACAGAGGCCAACTTTGACATGAAAAGGTGTTCAAACAAGTACAAGATATTTACAATAAGCAACCCTCAGTGCAAGAAAGAGGCTTTCCACCACTGAAAATTGAAAGAGGCCAACTTTGACATTAAAAGGTGTAAAAACAAGTACAAGATATTTACAATAAGCAGACCTCAGTGCAAGAAAGAGTCTTTCCAACACTGATAAGCACAAAGGCCAACTTTGACATGAAAAGGTGTTCAAACAAGTACAAGATATTCACAATAAGCAGACCTCAGTGCAAGAAAGAGTCTGTCCAACACTGATAAGCACAGAGGCCAACTTTGACATTAAAAGGTGTTCAAACAAGTACAAGATATTTACAATAAGCAGACCTCAGTGCAAGAAAGAGTCTTTCCAACACTGATAAGCACAAAGGCCAACTTTGACATGAAAAGGTGTTCAAACAAGTACAAGATATTTACAATAAGCAGACCTCAGTGCAAGAAAGAGTCTTTCCAACACTGATAAGCACAGAGGCCAACTTTGACATGAAAAGGTGTTCAAACAAATACAAGATATTTACAATAAGCAAACCTCAGCGCAAGAAAGAGTCTTTCCAACACTGAAAAAGCACAGAGGCCAACTTTGACATTAAAAGGTGTTCAAACAAGTACAAGATATTTACAATAAGCAAACCTCAGCGCAAGAAAGAGTCTTTCCAACACTGAAAAATGAAAGAGGCCAACTTTGACATGAAAAGGTGTAAAAACAAGTACAAGATATTTACAATAAGCAGACCTCAGTGCAAGAAAGAGGCTTTCCACCACTAAATAAGCACAGAGGCCAACTTTGACATTAAAAGGTGTAAAAACAAGTACAAGATATTTACAATAAGCAGACCTCAGTGCAAGAAAGAGTCTTTCCAACACTGATAAGCACAGAGGCCAACTTTGACATTAAAAGGTGTAAAAACAAGTACAAGATATTTACAATAAGCAGACCTCAGTGCAAGAAAGAGTCTTTCCAACACTGATAAGCACAGAGGCCAACTTTGACATTAAAAGGTGTTCAAACAAGTACAAGATATTCACAATAAGCAGACCTCAGTGCAAGAAAGAGTCTGTCCAACACTGATAAGCACAGAGGCCAACTTTGACATTAAAAGGTGTTCAAACAAATACAAGATATTAACAATAAGCAGACCTCAGTGCAAGAAAGAGTCTTTCCAACACTGAAAAAGCACAGAGGCCAACTTTGACATGAAAAGGTGTTCAAACAAGTACAAGATATTTACAATAAGCAAACCTCAGTGCAAGAAAGAGTCTTTCCAACACTGATAAGCACAGAGGCCAACTTTGACATGAAAAGGTGTAAAAACAAGTACAAGATATTTACAATAAGCAGACCTCAGTGCAAGAAAGAGTCTTTCCAACACTGAAAAAGCACAGAGGCCAACTTTGACATTAAAAGGTGTTCAAACAAGTACAAGATATTTACAATAAGCAACCCTCAGTGCAAGAAAGAGTCTGTCAAACACTGATAAGCACAGAGGCCAACTTTGACATTAAAAGGTGTTCAAACAAGTACAAGATATTTACAATAAGCAACCCTCAGTGCAAGAAAGAGTCTGTCCAACACTGATAAGCACAGAGGCCAACTTTGACATTAAAAGGTGTTCAAACAAGTACAAGATATTTACAATAAGCAGACCTCAGTACAAGAAAGAGTCTTTCCAACACTGCTAAGCACAGAGGCCAACTTTGACATGAAAAGGTGTAAAAACAAGTACAAGATATTTACAATAAGCAGACCTCAGTGCAAGAAAGAGTCTTTCCAACATGGAAAAATCACAGAGGCCAACTTTGACATGAAAAGGTGTTCAAACAAGTACAAGATATTTACAATAAGCAGACCTCAGTGCAAGAAAGAGTCTTCCCAACACTGATAAGCACAGAGGCCAACTTTGACATTAAAAGGTGTTCAAACAAATACAAGATATTAACAATAAGCAGACCTCAGTGCAAGAAAGAGTCTTTCCAACACTGATAAGCACAGAGGCCAACTTTGACATTAAAAGGTGTTCAAACAAATACAAGATATTCACAATAAGCAGACCTCAGTGCAAGAAAGAGGCTTTCCAACACTGAAAAATCAAAGAGGCCAACTTTGACATTAAAAGTTGTAAAAACAAGTACAAGATATTAACAATAAGCAGACCTCAGTGCAAGAAAGAGTCTTTCCAACACTGATAAGCACAAAGGCCAACTTTGACATGAAAAGGTGTTCAAACAAGTACAAGATATTTACAATAAGCAGACCTCAGTGCAAGAAAGAGTCTTTCCAACACTGATAAGCACAGAGGCCAACTTTGACATGAAAAGGTGTTCAAACAAGTACAAGATATTTACAATAAGCAGACCTCAGTGCAAGAAAGAGTCTTTCCAACACTGATAAGCACAAAGGCCAACTTTGACATGAAAAGGTGTTCAAACAAGTACAAGATATTTACAATAAGCAGACCTCAGTGCAAGAAAGAGTCTTTCCAACACTGATAAGCACAAAGGCCAACTTTGACATGAAAAGGTGTTCAAACAAGTACAAGATATTTACAATAAGCAGACCTCAGTGCAAGAAAGAGTCTTTCCAACACTGATAAACACAGAGGCCAACTTTGACATTAAAAGGTGTAAAAACAAGTACAAGATATTTACAATAAGCAGACCTCAGTGCAAGAAAGAGTCTTTCCAACACTGATAAACACAGAGGCCAACTTTGACATGAAAAGGTGTAAAAACAAGTACAAGATATTTACAATAAGCAGACCTCAGTGCAAGAAAGAGTCTTTCCAACACTGATAAACACAGAGGCCAACTTTGACATGAAAAGGTGTTCAAACAAGTACAAGATGTTCACAATAAGCAGACCTCAGTGCAAGAAAGAGTCTTTCCAACACGGAAAAATCACATAGGCCAACTTTGACATGAAAAGGTGTTCAAACAAGTACAAGATGTTCACAATAAGCAGACCTCAGTGCAAGAAAGAGTCTTTCCAACACTGATAAGCACAGAGGCCAACTTTGACATTAAAAGGTGTAAAAACAAGTACAAGATATTCACAATAAGCAGACCTCAGTGCAAGAAAGAGTCTTTCCAACACTGAAAATTGAAAGAGGCCAACTTTGACATTAAAAGTTGTAAAAACAAGTACAAGATGTTCACAATAAGCAGACCTCAGTGCAAGAAAGAGTCTTTCCAACACTGATAAGCACAGAGGCCAACTTTGACATTAAAAGGTGTAAAAACAAGTACAAGATATTTACAATAAGCAGACCTCAGTGCAAGAAAGAGTCTTTCCAACACTGATAAGCACAGAGGCCAACTTTGACATGAAAAGGTGTTCAAACAAGTACAAGATGTTCACAATAAGCAGACCTCAGTGCAAGAAAAAGAGTTTCCAACACGGAAAAATCACAGAGGCCAACTTTGACATGAAAAGGTGTTCAAACAAGTACAAGATATTTACAATAAGCAGACCTCAGTGCAAGAAAGAGTCTTTCCAACACTGATAAGCACAGAGGCCAACTTTGACATTAAAAGGTGTTCAAACAAATACAAGATATTAACAATAAGCAGACCTCAGTGCAAGAAAGAGTCTTTCCAACACTGAAAAAGCACAGAGGCCAACTTTGACATTAAAAGGTGTTCAAACAAGTACAAGATATTTACAATAAGCAGACCTCAGCGCAAGAAAGAGTCTTTCCAACACTGAAAAATGAAAGAGGCCAACTTTGACATGAAAAGGTGTAAAAACAAGTACAAGATATTTACAATAAGCAGACCTCAGTGCAAGAAAGAGGCTTTCCAACACTGAATAAGCACAGAGGCCAACTTTGACATGAAAAGGTGTAAAAACAAGTACAAGATATTTACAATAAGCAGACCTCAGTGCAAGAAAGAGTCTGTCCAACACTGATAAGCACAGAGGCCAACTTTGACATTAAAAGGTGTTCAAACAAGTACAAGATATTTACAATAAGCAGACCTCAGTGCAAGAAAGAGTCTTTCCAACACTGAAAATTGAAAGAGGCCAACTTTGACATTAAAAGGTGTAAAAACAAGTACAAGATATTTACAATAAGCAGACCTCAGTGCAAGAAAGAGGCTTTCCACCACTAAATAAGCACAGAGGCCAACTTTGACATTAAAAGGTGTTCAAACAAGTACAAGATATTTACAATAAGCAGACCTCAGTGCAAGAAAGAGTCTGTCCAACACTGATAAGCACAGAGGCCAACTTTGACATGAAAAGGTGTAAAAACAAGTACAAGATATTTACAATAAGCAGACCTCAGTGCAAGAAAGAGTCTGTCCAACACTGATAAGCACAGAGGCCAACTTTGACATTAAAAGGTCTAAAAACAAGTACAAGATATTTACAATAAGCAACCCTCAGTGCAAGAAAGAGTCTTTCCAACACTGATGAGCACAGAGGCCAACTTTGACATTAAAAGGTGTTCAAACAAGTACAAGATATTTACAATAAGCAACCCTCAGTGCAAGAAAGAGTCTGTCCAACACTGATAAGCACAGAGGCCAACTTTGACATTAAAAGGTGTAAAAACAAGTACAAGATATTTACAATAAGCAGACCTCAGTACAAGAAAGAGTCTTTCCAACACTGCTAAGCACAGAGGCCAACTTTGACATGAAAAGGTGTAAAAACAAGTACAAGATATTTACAATAAGCAGACCTCAGTGCAAGAAAGAGTCTTTCCAACACTGATAAGCACAGAGGCCAACTTTGACATTAAAAGGTGTTCAAACAAGTACAAGATATTTACAATAAGCAGACCTCAGTGCAAGAAAGAGTCTTTCCAACATGGAAAAATCACAGAGGCCAACTTTGACATGAAAAGGTGTTCAAACAAGTACAAGATGTTCACAATAAGCAGGCCTCAGTGCAAGAAAAAGAGTTTCCAACACGGAAAAATCACAGAGGCCAACTTTGACATGAAAAGGTGTTCAAACAAGTACAAGATATTTACAATAAGCAGACCTCAGTGCAAGAAAGAGTCTTCCCAACACTGATAAGCACAGAGGCCAACTTTGACATTAAAAGGTGTTCAAACAAATACAAGATATTAACAATAAGCAGACCTCAGTGCAAGAAAGAGTCTTTCCAACACTGATAAGCACAGAGGCCAACTTTGACATTAAAAGGTGTAAGAACAAGTACAAGATATTTACAATAAGCAAACCTCAGTGCAAGAAAGAGTCTTTCCAACACTGATAAGCACAGAGGCCAACTTTGACATGAAAAGGTGTTCAAACAAGTACAAGGTATTCACAATAAGCAGACCTCGGTGCAAGAAAGAGTCTTTCCAACACTGATAAGCACAGAGGCCAACTTTGACATTAAAAGGTGTAAAAACAAGTACAAGATATTAACAATAAGCAGACCTCAGTGCAAGAAAGAGTCTTTCCAACACTGATAAGCACAGAGGCCAACTTTGACATGAAAAGGTGTTCAAACAAGTACAAGATATTTACAATAAGCAGACCTCAGTGCAAGAAAGAGTCTTTCCAACACTGATAAGCACAGAGGCCAACTTTGACATTAAAAGGTGTTCAAACAAGTACAAGATATTTACAATAAGCAGACCTCAGTGCAAGAAAGAGTCTTTCCAACACTGATAAGCACAGAGGCCAACTTTGACATGAAAAGGTGTTCAAACAAATACAAGATATTTACAATAAGCAGACCTCAGTGCAAGAAAGAGTCTTTCCAACACTGATAAGCACAGAGGCCAACTTTGACATTAAAAGGTGTTCAAACAAATACAAGATATTAACAATAAGCAGACCTCAGTGCAAGAAAGAGTCTTTCCAACACTGATAAGCACAGAGGCCAACTTTGACATGAAAAGGTGTTCAAACAAATACAAGATATTAACAATAAGCAGACCTCAGTGCAAGAAAGAGTCTTTCCAACACTGAAAATTGAAAGAGGCCAACTTTGACATTAAAAGTTGTAAAAACAAGTACAAGATATTAACAATAAGCAGACCTCAGTGCAAGAAAGAGTCTTTCCAACACTGATAAACACAGAGGCCAACTTTGACATGAAAAGGTGTAAAAACAAGTACAAGATATTCACAATAAGCAGACCTCAGCGCAAGAAAGAGTCTTTCCAACACTGAAAATTGAAAGAGGCCAACTTTGACATTAAAAGGTGTAAAAACAAGTACAAGATATTTACAATAAGCAGACCTCAGTGCAAGAAAGAGTCTTTCCAACACTGATAAGCACAGAGGCCAACTTTGACATTAAAAGGTGTTCAAACAAATACAAGATATTAACAATAAGCAGACCTCAGTGCAAGAAAGAGTCTTTCCAACACTGAAAAAGCACAGAGGCCAACTTTGACATTAAAAGGTGTTCAAACAAGTACAAGATATTTACAATAAGCAGACCTCAGTGCAAGAAAGAGTCTTTCCAACACTGATAAGCACAAAGGCCAACTTTGACATTAAAAGGTGTTCAAACAAATACAAGATATTAACAATAAGCAGACCTCAGTGCAAGAAAGAGTCTTTCCAACACTGAAAAAGCACAGAGGCCAACTTTGACATTAAAAGGTGTAAAAACAAGTACAAGATATTTACAATAAGCAGACCTCAGTGCAAGAAAGAGTCTTTCCAACACTGATAAGCACAAAGGCCAACTTTGACATGAAAAGGTGTTCAAACAAGTACAAGATATTCACAATAAGCAGACCTCAGTGCAAGAAAGAGTCTTTCCAACACTGAAAATTGAAAGAGGCCAACTTTGACATGAAAAGGTGTAAAAACAAGTACAAGATATTTACAATAAGCAGACCTCAGTGCAAGAAAGAGTCTGTCCAACACTGATAAGCACAGAGGCCAACTTTGACATTAAAAGGTGTTCAAACAAGTACAAGATATTTACAATAAGCAGACCTCAGTGCAAGAAAGAGGCTTTCCACCACTAAATAAGCACAGAGGCCAACTTTGACATTAAAAGGTGTTCAAACAAGTACAAGATATTTACAATAAGCAAACCTCAGTGCAAGAAAGAGTCTTTCCAACACTGAAAATTGAAAGAGGCCAACTTTGACATGAAAAGGTGTAAAAACAAGTACAAGATATTTACAATAAGCAACCCTCAGTGCAAGAAAGAGTCTGTCCAACACTGATAAGCACAAAGGCCAACTTTGACATTAAAAGGTGTTCAAACAAGTACAAGATATTCACAATAAGCAGGCCTCAGTGCAAGAAAGAGTCTTTCCAACACTGATAAGCACAGAGGCCAACTTTGACATTAAAAGGTGTAAAAACAAGTACAAGATATTTACAATAAGCAGACCTCAGTGCAAGAAAGAGTCTTTCCAACACTGAAAATTGAAAGAGGCCAACTTTGACATGAAAAGGTGTTCAAACAAGTACAGGATGTTCACAATAAGCAGGCCTCAGTGCAAGAAAAAGAGTTTCCAACACGGAAAAATCACAGAGGCCAACTTTGACATTAAAAGGTGTAAGAACAAGTACAAGATATTTACAATAAGCAGACCTCAGTGCAAGAAAGAGTTTTTCCAACACTGAAAATTGAAAGAGGCCAACTTTGACATTAAAAGGTGTAAAAACAAGTACAAGATATTCACAATAAGCAGACCTCAGTGCAAGAAAGAGTCTTTCCAACACTGAAAATTGAAAGAGGCCAACTTTGACATTAAAAATTGTAAAAACAAGTACAAGATATTAACAATAAGCAGACCTCAGTGCAAGAAAGTCTTTCCAACATGGAAAAATCACAGAGGCCAACTTTGACATGAAAAGGTGTAAAAACAAGTACAAGATATTTACAATAAGCAGACCTCAGTGCAAGAAATAGTCTTTCCAACACGGAAAAATCACAGAGGCCAACTTTGACATGAAAAGGTGTTCAAACAAGTACAAGATGTTCACAATAAGCAGACCTCAGTGCAAGAAATAGTCTTTCCAACACTGATAAGCACAGAGGCCAACTTTGACATGAAAAGGTGTTCAAACAAGTACAAGATATTTACAATAAGCAGACCTCAGTGCAAGAAAGAGTCTTTCCAACACTGATAAGCACAGAGGCCAACTTTGACATTAAAAGGTGTAAAAACAAGTACAAGATATTTACAATAAGCAGACCTCAGTGCAAGAAAGAGTCTTTCCAACACTGAAAATTGAAAGAGGCCAACTTTGACATGAAAAGGTGTTCAGACAAGTACAAGATGTTCACAATAAGCAGGCCTCAGTGCAAGAAAAAGAGTTTCCAACACGGAAAAATCACAGAGGCCAACTTTGACATGAAAAGGTGTTCAAACAAGTACAAGATATTTACAATAAGCAGACCTCAGTGCAAGAAAGAGTCTTTCCAACACTGATAAGCACAGAGGCCAACTTTGACATTAAAAGGTGTTCAAACAAATACAAGATATTAACAATAAGCAGACCTCAGTGCAAGAAAGAGTCTTTCCAACACTGATAAGCACAGAGGCCAACTTTGACATTAAAAGGTGTAAAAACAAGTACAAGATATTTACAATAAGCAGACCTCAGTGCAAGAAAGAGTCTTTCCAACACTGAAAATTGAAAGAGGCCAACTTTGACATGAAAAGGTGTTCAGACAAGTACAAGATGTTCACAATAAGCAGGCCTCAGTGCAAGAAAAAGAGTTTCCAACACGGAAAAATCACAGAGGCCAACTTTGACATGAAAAGGTGTTCAAACAAGTACAAGATATTTACAATAAGCAGACCTCAGTGCAAGAAAGAGTCTTTCCAACACTGATAAGCACAGAGGCCAACTTTGACATTAAAAGGTGTTCAAACAAATACAAGATATTAACAATAAGCAGACCTCAGTGCAAGAAAGAGTCTTTCCAACACTGAAAAAGCACAGAGGCCAACTTTGACATGAAAAGGTGTTCAAACAAGTACAAGATATTTACAATAAGCAGACCTCAGTGCAAGAAAGAGTCTGTCCAACACTGATAAGCACAGAGGCCAACTTTGACATTAAAAGGTGTAAGAACAAGTACAAGATATTTACAATAAGCAAACCTCAGTGCAAGAAAGAGTCTTTCCAACACTGATAAGCACAGAGGCCAACTTTGACATTAAAAGGTGTAAAAACAAGTACAAGATATTTACAATAAGCAGACCTCAGTGCAAGAAAGAGTCTTTCCAACACTGATAAGCACAAAGGCCAACTTTGACATGAAAAGGTGTTCAAACAAGTACAAGATATTCACAATAAGCAGACCTCAGTGCAAGAAAGAGTCTTTCCAACACTGAAAATTGAAAGAGGCCAACTTTGACATTAAAAGTTGTAAAAACAAGTACAAGATATTAACAATAAGCAGACCTCAGCGCAAGAAAGAGTCTTTCCAACACTGATAAGCACAGAGGCCAACTTTGACATTAAAAGGTGTAAAAACAAGTACAAGATATTTACAATAAGCAGACCTCAGTGCAAGAAAGAGTCTTTCCAACACGGAAAAATCACAGAGGCCAACTTTGACATGAAAAGGTGTTCAAACAAGTACAAGATATTTACAATAAGCAGACCTCAGTGCAAGAAAGAGTCTTTCCAACACGGAAAAATCACAGAGGCCAACTTTGACATGAAAAGGTGTTCAAACAAGTACAAGATGTTCACAATAAGCAGACCTCAATGCAAGAAAGAGTCTTTCCAACACTGATAAGCACAGAGGCCAACTTTGACATTAAAAGGTGTAAAAACAAGTACAAGATATTTACAATAAGCAGACCTCAGTGCAAGAAAGAGTTTTTCCAACACTGAAAATTGAAAGAGGCCAACTTTGACATGAAAAGGTGTAAAAACAAGTACAAGATATTTACAATAAGCAGACCTCAGTGCAAGAAAGAGTCTTTCCAACACTGATAAGCACAGAGGCCAACTTTGACATTAAAAGGTGTTCAAACAAGTACAAGATATTTACAATAAGCAGACCTCAGTGCAAGAAAGAGTCTTTCCAACACTGATAAGCACAGAGGCCAACTTTGACATTAAAAGGTGTTCAAACAAATACAAGATATTAACAATAAGCAGACCTCAGTGCAAGAAAGAGGCTTTCCAACACTGAAAAATCAAAGAGGCCAACTTTGACATTAAAAGTTGTAAAAACAAGTACAAGATATTTACAATAAGCAGACCTCAGTGCAAGAAAGAGTCTTTCCAACACTGATAAGCACAAAGGCCAACTTTGACATGAAAAGGTGTTCAAACAAGTACAAGATATTAACAATAAGCAGACCTCAGTGCAAGAAAGAGTCTTTCCAACACTGATGAGCACAGAGGCCAACTTTGACATGAAAAGGTGTTCAAACAAGTACAAGATATTTACAATAAGCAGACCTCAGTGCAAGAAAGAGTCTTTCCAACACTGATAAGCACAGATGCCAACTTTGACATTAAAAGGTGTTCAAACAAGTACAAGATATTTACAATAAGCAGACCTCAGTGCAAGAAAGAGTCTTTCCAACACTGATAAGCACAGAGGCCAACTTTGACATTAAAAGGTGTAAAAACAAGTACAAGATATTTACAATAAGAAGACCTCAGTGCAAGAAAGAGTCTTTCCAACACTGATAAGCACAGAGGCCAACTTTGACATGAAAAGGTGTTCAAACAAGTACAAGATATTCACAATAAGCAGACCTCAGTGCAAGAAAGAGTCTTTCCAACACTGAAAATTGAAAGAGGCCAACTTTGACATTAAAAATTGTAAAAACAAGTACAAGATATTAACAATAAGCAGACCTCAGTGCAAGAAAGAGTCTTTCTAACACTGATAAGCACAGAGGCCAACTTTGACATGAAAAGGTGTTCAAACAAGTACAAGATATTTACAATAAGCAGACCTCAGTGCAAGAAAGAGTCTTTCCAACACTGATAAACACAGAGGCCAACTTTGACATGAAAAGGTGTAAGAACAAGTACAAGATATTTACAATAAGCAGACCTCAGTGCAAGAAAGAGTCTTTCCAACACGGAAAAATCACAGAGGCCAACTTTGACATGAAAAGGTGTAAAAACAAGTACAAGATATTCACAATAAGCAGACCTCAGCGCAAGAAAGAGTCTTTCCAACACTGATAAACACAGAGGCCAACTTTGACATGAAAAGGTGTAAAAACAAGTACAAGATATTCACAATAAGCAGACCTCAGCGCAAGAAAGAGTCTTTCCAACACTGATAAGCACAGAGGCCAACTTTGACATGAAAAGGTGTTCAAACAAGTACAAGATATTTACAATAAGCAGACCTCAGTGCAAGAAAGAGTCTTTCCAACACGGAAAAATCACAGAGGCCAACTTTGACATGAAAAGGTGTTCAAACAAGTACAAGATATTTACAATAAGCAGACCTCAGTGCAAGAAAGAGTCTTTCCAACACTGATAAGCACAGAGGCCAACTTTGACATGAAAAGGTGTTCAAACAAGTACAAGATATTTACAATAAGCAGACCTCAGTGCAAGAAAGAGTCTTTCCAACACGGAAAAATCACAGAGGCCAACTTTGACATGAAAAGGTGTTCAAACAAGTACAAGATATTTACAATAAGCAGACCTCAGTGCAAGAAAGAGTCTTTCCAACACGGAAAAATCACAGAGGCCAACTTTGACATGAAAAGTTGTAAAAACAAGTACAAGATATTTACAATAAGCAGACCTCAGTGCAAGAAAGAGTCTTTCCAACACGGAAAAATCACAGAGGCCAACTTTGACATGAAAAGGTGTTCAAACAAGTACAAGATATTTACAATAAGCAGACCTCAGTGCAAGAAAGAGTCTTTCCAACACGGAAAAATCACAGAGGCCAACTTTGACATGAAAAGGTGTTCAAACAAGTACAAGATATTTACAATAAGCAGACCTCAGTGCAAGAAAGAGTCTTTCCAACACGGAAAAATCACAGAGGCCAACTTTGACATGAAAAGGTGTTCAAACAAGTACAAGATGTTCACAATAAGCAGACCTCAGTGCAAGAAAGAGTTTTTCCAACACTGAAAATTGAAAGAGGCCAACTTTGACATGAAAAGGTGTAAAAACAAGTACAAGATATTTACAATAAGCAGACCTCAGTGCAAGAAAGAGTCTTTCCAACACTGATAAGCACAGAGGCCAACTTTGACATTAAAAGGTGTTCAAACAAGTACAAGATATTTACAATAAGCAGACCTCAGTGCAAGAAAGAGTCTTTCCAACACTGATAAGCACAGAGGCCAACTTTGACATTAAAAGGTGTTCAAACAAATACAAGATATTAACAATAAGCAGACCTCAGTGCAAGAAAGAGTCTTTCCAACACTGAAAAAGCACAGAGGCCAACTTTGACATTAAAAGGTGTTCAAACAAATACAAGATATTAACAATAAGCAGACCTCAGTGCAAGAAAAAGAGTTTCCAACACGGAAAAATCACAGAGGCCAACTTTGACATGAAAAGGTGTTCAAACAAGTACAAGATATTTACAATAAGTAGACCTCAGTGCAAGAAATAGTCTTTCCAACACTGATAAGCACAGAGGCCAACTTTGACATTAAAAGGTGTAAAAACAAGTACAAGATATTTACAATAAGCAGACCTCAGTGCAAGAAAGAGTCTTTCCAACACTGATAAGCACAGAGGCCAACTTTGACATGAAAAGGTGTAAAAACAAGTACAAGATATTTACAATAAGCAGGCCTCAGTGCAAGAAAGAGTCTTTCCAACACGGAAAAATCACAGAGGCCAACTTTGACATGAAAAGGTGTTCAAACAAGTACAAGATGTTCACAATAAGCAGACCTCAGTGCAAGAAAGAGTCTTTCCAACACTGATAAGCACAGAGGCCAACTTTGACATGAAAAGGTGTAAAAACAAGTACAAGATATTCACAATAAGCAGACCTCAGCGCAAGAAAGAGTCTTTCCAACACTGATAAGCACAGAGGCCAACTTTGACATTAAAAGGTGTAAGAACAAGTACAAGATATTTACAATAAGCAGACCTCAGTACAAGAAAGAGTCTTTCCAACACTGATAAGCACAGAGGCCAACTTTGACATTAAAAGGTGTAAAAACAAGTACAAGATGTTCACAATAAGCAGACCTCAGTGCAAGAAAAAGAGTTTCCAACACGGAAAAATCACAGAGGCCAACTTTGACATTAAAAGGTGTTCAAACAAGTACAAGATATTTACAATAAGCAAACCTCAGTGCAAGAAAGAGTCTTTCCAACACTGATAAGCACAGAAGCCAACTTTGACATTAAAAGGTGTAAAAACAAGTACAAGATATTTACAATAAGCAGACCTCAGTGCAAGAAAGAGTCTTTCCAACACTGAAAATTGAAAGAGGCCAACTTTGACATTAAAAGTTGTAAAAACAAGTACAAGATATTAACAATAAGCAGACCTCAGCGCAAGAAAGAGTCTTTCCAACACTGATAAGCACAGAGGCCAACTTTGACATTAAAAGGTGTAAAAACAAGTACAAGATATTTACAATAAGCAGACCTCAGTGCAAGAAAGAGTCTTTCCAACACTGAAAAAGCACAAAGGCCAACTTTGACATGAAAAGGTGTAAAAACAAGTACAAGATATTTACAATAAGCAGACCTCAGTGCAAGAAAGAGTCTTTCCAACACTGAAAAAGCACAAAGGCCAACTTTGACATGAAAAGGTGTAAAAACAAGTACAAGATATTTACAATAAGCAGACCTCAGTGCAAGAAAGAGTCTTTCCAACACTGATAAGCACAGAGGCCAACTTTGACATTAAAAGGTGTTCAAACAAGTACAAGATATTTACAATAAGCAGACCTCAGTGCAAGAAAGAGTCTTTCCAACACTGATAAGCACAGAGGCCAACTTTGACATTAAAAGGTGTTCAAACAAATACAAGATATTAACAATAAGCAGACCTCAGTGCAAGAAAGAGTCTTTCCAACACTGAAAAAGCACAGAGGCCAACTTTGACATTAAAAGGTGTTCAAACAAATACAAGATATTAACAATAAGCAGACCTCAGTGCAAGAAAAAGAGTTTCCAACACGGAAAAATCACAGAGGCCAACTTTGACATGAAAAGGTGTAAAAACAAGTACAAGATATTCACAATAAGCAGACCTCAGCGCAAGAAAGAGTCTTTCCAACACTGATAAGCACAGAGGCCAACTTTGACATTAAAAGGTGTAAGAACAAGTACAAGATATTTACAATAAGCAGACCTCAGTACAAGAAAGAGTCTTTCCAACACTGATAAGCACAGAGGCCAACTTTGACATTAAAAGGTGTAAAAACAAGTACAAGATGTTCACAATAAGCAGGCCTCAGTGCAAGAAAAAGAGTTTCCAACACGGAAAAATCACAGAGGCCAACTTTGACATTAAAAGGTGTTCAAACAAGTACAAGATATTTACAATAAGCAAACCTCAGTGCAAGAAAGAGTCTTTCCAACACTGATAAGCACAGAAGCCAACTTTGACATTAAAAGGTGTTAAAAACAAGTACAAGATATTTACAATAAGCAGACCTCAGTGCAAGAAAGAGTCTTTCCAACACTGAAAATTGAAAGAGGCCAACTTTGACATTAAAAGTTGTAAAAACAAGTACAAGATATTAACAATAAGCAGACCTCAGCGCAAGAAAGAGTCTTTCCAACACTGATAAGCACAGAGGCCAACTTTGACATGAAAAGGTGTAAAAACAAGTACAAGATATTTACAATAAGCAGACCTCAGTGCAAGAAAGAGTCTTTCCAACACTGAAAAAGCACAGAGGCCAACTTTGACATGAAAAGGTGTTCAAACAAGTACAAGATGTTCACAATAAGCAGACCTCAGTGCAAGAAAGAGTCTTTCCAACACTGATAAGCACAGAGGCCAACTTTGACATTAAAAGGTGTAAAAACAAGTACAAGATATTTACAATAAGCAGACCTCAGTGCAAGAAAGAGTTTTTCCAACACTGAAAATTGAAAGAGGCCAACTTTGACATGAAAAGGTGTAAAAACAAGTACAAGATATTTACAATAAGCAGACCTCAGTGCAAGAAAGAGTCTTTCCAACACTGATAAGCACAGAGGCCAACTTTGACATTAAAAGGTGTTCAAACAAATACAAGATATTAACAATAAGCAGACCTCAGTGCAAGAAAGAGTCTTTCCAACACTGAAAAAGCACAGAGGCCAACTTTGACATTAAAAGGTGTTCAAACAAGTACAAGATATTTACAATAAGCAGACCTCAGTGCAAGAAAGAGTCTTTCCAACACTGATAAGCACAGAGGCCAACTTTGACATTAAAAGGTGTAAAAACAAGTACAAGATATTTACAATAAGCAGACCTCAGTGCAAGAAAGAGTCTTTCCAACACTGATGAGCACAGAGGCTAACTTTGACATGAAAAGGTGTTCAAACAAGTACAAGATATTCACAATAAGCAGACCTCAGTGCAAGAAAGAGTCTTTCCAACACTGATAAGCACAGAGGCCAACTTTGACATGAAAAGGTGTTCAAACAAGTACAAGATATTCACAATAAGCAGACCTCATTGCAAGAAAGAGTCTTTCCAACACTGATAAGCACAGAGGCCAACTTTGACATTAAAAGGTGTAAAAACAAGTACAAGATATTTACAATAAGCAGACCTCAGTGCAAGAAAGAGTTTTTCCAACACTGAAAATTGAAAGAGGCCAACTTTGACATGAAAAGGTGTTGAAACAAGTACAAGATATTTACAATAAGCAGACCTCAGTGCAAGAAAGAGTCTTTCCAACACGGAAAAATCACAGAGGCCAACTTTGACATGAAAAGGTGTTCAAACAAGTACAAGATGTTCACAATAAGCAGACCTCAGTGCAAGAAAGAGTCTTTCCAACACTGATAAGCACAGAGGCCAACTTTGACATGAAAAGGTGTAAAAACAAGTACAAGATATTTACAATAAGCAGACCTCAGTGCAAGAAAGAGTCTTTCCAACACTGATAAGCACAGAGGCCAACTTTGACATTAAAAGGTGTTCAAACAAATACAAGATATTAACAATAAGCAGACCTCAGTGCAAGAAAGAGTCTTTCCAACACTGAAAAAGCACAGAGGCCAACTTTGACATTAAAAGGTGTTCAAACAAGTACAAGATGTTCACAATAAGCAGGCCTCAGTGCAAGAAAAAGAGTTTCCAACACGGAAAAATCACAGAGGCCAACTTTGACATGAAAAGGTGTTCAAACAAGTACAAGATATTTACAATAAGTAGACCTCAGTGCAAGAAATAGTCTTTCCAACACTGATAAGCACAGAGGCCAACTTTGACATCAAAAGGTGTTCAAACAAGTACAAGATATTTACAATAAGCAGACCTCAGTGCAAGAAAGAGTCTTTCCAACACTGATAAGCACAGAAGCCAACTTTGACATTAAAAGGTGTAAAAACAAGTACAAGATATTTACAATAAGCAGACCTCAGTGCAAGAAAGAGTCTTTCCAACACTGATAAGCACAGAGGCCAACTTTGACATGAAAAGGTGTAAAAACAAGTACAAGATATTTACAATAAGCAGGCCTCAGTGCAAGAAAGAGTCTTTCCAACACGGAAAAATCACAGAGGCCAACTTTGACATGAAAAGGTGTTCAAACAAGTACAAGATGTTCACAATAAGCAGACCTCAGTGCAAGAAAGAGTCTTTCCAACACTGATAAGCACAGAGGCCAACTTTGACATGAAAAGGTGTAAGAACAAGTACAAGATATTTACAATAAGCAAACCTCAGTGCAAGAAAGAGTCTTTCCAACACTGATAAGCACAGAGGCCAACTTTGACATTAAAAGGTGTAAAAACAAGTACAAGATGTTCACAATAAGCAGACCTCAGCGCAAGAAAGAGTCTTTCCAACACTGATAAGCACAGAGGCCAACTTTGACATTAAAAGGTGTAAGAACAAGTACAAGATATTTACAATAAGCAGACCTCAGTACAAGAAAGAGTCTTTCCAACACTGATAAGCACAGAGGCCAACTTTGACATTAAAAGGTGTAAAAACAAGTACAAGATGTTCACAATAAGCAGGCCTCAGTGCAAGAAAAAGAGTTTCCAACATGGAAAAATCACAGAGGCCAACTTTGACATGAAAAGGTGTTCAAACAAGTACAAGATATTTACAATAAGTAGACCTCAGTGCAAGAAATAGTCTTTCCAACACTGATAAGCACAGAAGCCAACTTTGACATTAAAAGGTGTAAAAACAAGTACAAGATATTTACAATAAGCAGACCTCAGTGCAAGAAAGAGTCTTTCCAACACGGAAAAATCACAGAGGCCAACTTTGACATGAAAAGGTGTTCAAACAAGTACAAGATGTTCACAATAAGCAGGCCTCAGTGCAAGAAAAAGAGTTTCCAACACTGATAAGCACAGAGGCCAACTTTGACATTGAAAGGTGTAAAAACAAGTACAAGATATTTACAATAAGCAGACCTCAGTGCAAGAAAGAGTCTTTCCAACACTGATAAGCACAAAGGCCAACTTTGACATTAAAAGGTGTTCAAATAAGTACAAGATATTTACAATAAGCAGACCTCAGTGCAAGAAAAAGAGGCTTTCCAACACTGAAAAATCAAAGAGGCCAACTTTGACATTAAAAGTTGTAAAAACAAGTACAAGATATTAACAATAAGCAGACCTCAGTGCAAGAAAGAGTCTTTCCAACACTGATAAGCACAAAGGCCAACTTTGACATTAAAAGGTGTAAAAACAAGTACAAGATATTTACAATAAGCAGACCTCAGTGCAAGAAAGAGTCTTTCCAACACTGATAAGCACAGAGGCCAACTTTGACATTAAAAGGTGTAAAAACAAGTACAAGATATTTACAATAAGCAGACCTCAGTGCAAGAAAGAGTCTTTCCAACACTGATAAGCACAAAGGCCAACTTTGACATTAAAAGGTGTTCAAATAAGTACAAGATATTTACAATAAGCAGACCTCAGTGCAAGAAAAAGAGGCTTTCCAACACTGAAAAATCAAAGAGGCCAACTTTGACATTAAAAGTTGTAAAAACAAGTACAAGATATTAACAATAAGCAGACCTCAGTGCAAGAAAGAGTCTTTCCAACACTGATAAGCACAAAGGCCAACTTTGACATTAAAAGGTGTAAAAACAAGTACAAGATATTCACAATAAGCAGACCTCAGTGCAAGAAAGAGTCTTTCCAACACTGATAAGGACAGAGGCCAACTTTGACATTAAAAGGTGTAAAAACAAGTACAAGATATTTACAATAAGCAGACCTCAGTGCAAGAAAGAGTCTTTCCAACACTGATAAGGACAGAGGCCAACTTTGACATTAAAAGGTGTAAAAACAAGTACAAGATATTTACAATAAGCAGACCTCAGTGCAAGAAAGAGTCTTTCCAACACTGATAAGGACAGAGGCCAACTTTGACATGAAAAGGTGTAAAAACAAGTACAAGATATTTACAATAAGCAGACCTCAGTGCAAGAAAGAGTCTTTCCAACCCTGATAAGCACAGAGGCCAACTTTGACATGAAAAGGTGTAAAAACAAGTACAAGATGTTCACAATAAGCAGGTCTCAGTGCAAGAAAAAGAGTTTCCAACACTGATAAGCACAGAGGCCAACTTTGACATGAAAAGGTGCAAAAACAAGTACAAGATATTTACAATAAGCAGACCTCAGTGCAAGAAAGAGTCTTTCCAACACTGATAAGCACAGAGGCCAACTTTGACATGAAAAGGTGCAAAAACAAGTACAAGATATTTACAATAAGCAGACCTCAGTGCAAGAAAGAGTCTTTCCAACACTGATAAGCACAAAGGCCAACTTTGACATGAAAAGGTGTTCAAACAAGTACAAGATATTCACAATAAGCAGACCTCAGTGCAAGAAAGAGTCTTTCCAACACTGATAAGCACAGAGGCCAACTTTGACATGAAAAGGTGTTCAAACAAGTACAAGATATTCACAATAAGCAGACCTCATTGCAAGAAAGAGTCTTTCCAACACTGATAAGCACAGAGGCCAACTTTGACATTAAAAGGTGTAAAAACAAGTACAAGATATTTACAATAAGCAGACCTCAGTGCAAGAAAGAGTTTTTCCAACACTGAAAATTGAAAGAGGCCAACTTTGACATGAAAAGGTGTTGAAACAAGTACAAGATATTTACAATAAGCAGACCTCAGTGCAAGAAAGAGTCTTTCCAACACGGAAAAATCACAGAGGCCAACTTTGACATGAAAAGGTGTTCAAACAAGTACAAGATGTTCACAATAAGCAGACCTCAGTGCAAGAAAGAGTCTTTCCAACACTGATAAGCACAGAGGCCAACTTTGACATGAAAAGGTGTAAAAACAAGTACAAGATATTTACAATAAGCAGACCTCAGTGCAAGAAAGAGTCTTTCCAACACGGAAAAATCACAGAGGCCAACTTTGACATGAAAAGGTGTTCAAACAAGTACAAGATATTTACAATAAGCAGACCTCAGTGCAAGAAAGAGTCTTTCCAACACTGATAAGCACAGAGGCCAACTTTGACATTAAAAGGTGTTCAAACAAATACAAGATATTAACAATAAGCAGACCTCAGTGCAAGAAAGAGTCTTTCCAACACTGAAAAAGCACAGAGGCCAACTTTGACATTAAAAGGTGTTCAAACAAGTACAAGATGTTCACAATAAGCAGGCCTCAGTGCAAGAAAAAGAGTTTCCAACACGGAAAAATCACAGAGGCCAACTTTGACATGAAAAGGTGTTCAAACAAGTACAAGATATTTACAATAAGTAGACCTCAGTGCAAGAAATAGTCTTTCCAACACTGATAAGCACAGAGGCCAACTTTGACATCAAAAGGTGTAAAAACAAGTACAAGATATTTACAATAAGCAGACCTCAGTGCAAGAAAGAGTCTTTCCAACACTGATAAGCACAGAAGCCAACTTTGACATTAAAAGGTGTAAAAACAAGTACAAGATATTTACAATAAGCAGACCTCAGTGCAAGAAAGAGTCTTTCCAACACTGATAAGCACAGAGGCCAACTTTGACATGAAAAGGTGTAAAAACAAGTACAAGATATTTACAATAAGCAGGCCTCAGTGCAAGAAAGAGTCTTTCCAACACGGAAAAATCACAGAGGCCAACTTTGACATGAAAAGGTGTTCAAACAAGTACAAGATGTTCACAATAAGCAGACCTCAGTGCAAGAAAGAGTCTTTCCAACACTGATAAGCACAGAGGCCAACTTTGACATGAAAAGGTGTAAAAACAAGTACAAGATATTCACAATAAGCAGACCTCAGCGCAAGAAAGAGTCTTTCCAACACTGATAAGCACAGAGGCCAACTTTGACATTAAAAGGTGTAAGAACAAGTACAAGATATTTACAATAAGCAGACCTCAGTACAAGAAAGAGTCTTTCCAACACTGATAAGCACAGAGGCCAACTTTGACATTAAAAGGTGTAAAAACAAGTACAAGATGTTCACAATAAGCAGACCTCAGTGCAAGAAAAAGAGTTTCCAACATGGAAAAATCACAGAGGCCAACTTTGACATGAAAAGGTGTTCAAACAAGTACAAGATATTTACAATAAGTAGACCTCAGTGCAAGAAATAGTCTTTCCAACACTGATAAGCACAGAAGCCAACTTTGACATTAAAAGGTGTAAAAACAAGTACAAGATATTTACAATAAGCAGACCTCAGTGCAAGAAAGAGTCTTTCCAACACTGATAAGCACAGAGGCCAACTTTGACATTAAAAGGTGTAAAAACAAGTACAAGATATTTACAATAAGCAGACCTCAGTGCAAGAAAGAGTCTTTCCAACACTGATAAGCACAGAGGCCAACTTTGACATTAAAAGGTGTAAAAACAAGTACAAGATGTTCACAATAAGTAGACCTCAGTGCAAGAAAAAGAGTTTCCAACATGGAAAAATCACAGAGGCCAACTTTGACATGAAAAGGTGTTCAAACAAGTACAAGATATTTACAATAAGTAGACCTCAGTGCAAGAAATAGTCTTTCCAACACTGATAAGCACAGAAGCCAACTTTGACATTAAAAGGTGTAAAAACAAGTACAAGATATTTACAATAAGCAGACCTCAGTGCAAGAAAGAGTCTTTCCAACACTGATAAGCACAGAGGCCAACTTTGACATTAAAAGGTGTAAAAACAAGTACAAGATATTTACAATAAGCAGACCTCAGTGCAAGAAAGAGTCTTTCCAACACGGAAAAATCACAGAGGCCAACTTTGACATGAAAAGGTGTTCAAACAAGTACAAGATGTTCACAATAAGCAGGCCTCAGTGCAAGAAAAAGAGTTTCCAACACTGATAAGCACAGAGGCCAACTTTGACATTGAAAGGTGTAAGAACAAGTACAAGATATTTACAATAAGCAGACCTCAGTGCAAGAAAGAGTCTTTCCAACACTGATAAGCACAGAGGCCAACTTTGACATTAAAAGGTGTAAAAGCAAGTACAAGATATTTACAATAAGCAGACCTCAGTGCAAGAAAGAGTCTTTCCAACACTGATAAGCACAAAGGCCAACTTTGACATTAAAAGGTGTTCAAATAAGTACAAGATATTTACAATAAGCAGACCTCAGTGCAAGAAAAAGAGGCTTTCCAACACTGAAAAATCAAAGAGGCCAACTTTGACATTAAAAGTTGTAAAAACAAGTACAAGATATTAACAATAAGCAGACCTCAGTGCAAGAAAGAGTCTTTCCAACACTGATAAGCACAAAGGCCAACTTTGACATTAAAAGGTGTAAAAACAAGTACAAGATATTCACAATAAGCAGACCTCAGTGCAAGAAAGAGTCTTTCCAACACTGATAAGGACAGAGGCCAACTTTGACATTAAAAGGTGTAAAAACAAGTACAAGATATTTACAATAAGCAGACCTCAGTGCAAGAAAGAGTCTTTCCAACACTGATAAGGACAGAGGCCAACTTTGACATTAAAAGGTGTAAAAACAAGTACAAGATATTTACAATAAGCAGACCTCAGTGCAAGAAAGAGTCTTTCCAACACTGATAAGGACAGAGGCCAACTTTGACATTAAAAGGTGTAAAAACAAGTACAAGATATTTACAATAAGCAGACCTCAGTGCAAGAAAGAGTCTTTCCAACACTGATAAGGACAGAGGCCAACTTTGACATGAAAAGGTGTTCAAACAAGTACAAGATATTTACAATAAGCAGACCTCAGTGCAAGAAAGAGTCTGTCCAACACTGATAAGGACAGAGGCCAACTTTGACATTAAAAGGTGTAAAAACAAGTACAAGATATTTACAATAAGCAGACCTCAGTGCAAGAAAGAGTCTTTCCAACCCTGATAAGCACAGAGGCCAACTTTGACATGAAAAGGTGTAAAAACAAGTACAAGATGTTCACAATAAGCAGGTCTCAGTGCAAGAAAAAGAGTTTCCAACACTGATAAGCACAGAGGCCAACTTTGACATGAAAAGGTGCAAAAACAAGTACAAGATATTTACAATAAGCAGACCTCAGTGCAAGAAAGAGTCTTTCCAACACTGATAAGCACAGAGGCCAACTTTGACATGAAAAGGTGCAAAAACAAGTACAAGATATTTACAATAAGCAGACCTCAGTGCAAGAAAGAGTCTTTCCAACACTGATAAGCACAAAGGCCAACTTTGACATGAAAAGGTGTTCAAACAAGTACAAGATATTCACAATAAGCAGACCTCAGTGCAAGAAAGAGTCTTTCCAACACTGAAAAATCAAAGAGGCCAACTTTGACATTAAAAGTTGTAAAAACAAGTACAAGATATTAACAATAAGCAGACCTCAGTGCAAGAAAGTCTTTCCAACACTGATAAGCACAGAGGCCAACTTTGACATTAAAAGGTGTAAAAACAAGTACAAGATGTTCACAATAAGCAGACCTCAGTGCAAGAAAGAGTCTTTCCAACACGGAAAAATCACAGAGGCCAACTTTGACATGAAAAGGTGTTCAAACAAGTACAAGATGTTCACAATAAGCAGGCCTCAGTGCAAGAAAAAGAGTTTCCAACACTGATAAGCACAGAGGCCAACTTTGACATTGAAAGGTGTAAGAACAAGTACAAGATATTTACAATAAGCAGACCTCAGTGCAAGAAAGAGTCTTTCCAACACTGATAAGCACAGAGGCCAACTTTGACATTAAAAGGTGTAAAAACAAGTACAAGATATTTACAATAAGCAGACCTCAGTGCAAGAAAGAGTCTTTCCAACACTGATAAGCACAAAGGCCAACTTTGACATTAAAAGGTGTTCAAATAAGTACAAGATATTTACAATAAGCAGACCTCATTGCAAGAAAGAGGCTTTCCAACACTGAAAAATCAAAGAGGCCAACTTTGACATTAAAAGTTGTAAAAACAAGTACAAGATATTAACAATAAGCAGACCTCAGTGCAAGAAAGAGTCTTTCCAACACTGATAAGCACAAAGGCCAACTTTGACATTAAAAGGTGTAAAAACAAGTACAAGATATTCACAATAAGCAGACCTCAGTGCAAGAAAGAGTCTTTCCAACACTGATAAGGACAGAGGCCAACTTTGACATTAAAAGGTGTAAAAACAAGTACAAGATATTTACAATAAGCAGACCTCAGTGCAAGAAAGAGTCTTTCCAACACTGATAAGGACAGAGGCCAACTTTGACATGAAAAGGTGTTCAAACAAGTACAAGATGTTCACAATAAGCAGACCTCAGTGCAAGAAAGAGTCTGTCCAACACTGATAAGCACAGAGGCCAACTTTGACATTAAAAGGTGTAAAAACAAGTACAAGATATTTACAATAAGCAGACCTCAGTGCAAGAAAGAGTCTTTCCAACCCTGATAAGCACAGAGGCCAACTTTGACATGAAAAGGTGTAAAAACAAGTACAAGATGTTCACAATAAGCAGGTCTCAGTGCAAGAAAAAGAGTTTCCAACACTGATAAGCACAGAGGCCAACTTTGACATGAAAAGGTGCAAAAACAAGTACAAGATATTTACAATAAGCAGACCTCAGTGCAAGAAAGAGTCTTTCCAACACTGATAAGCACAGAGGCCAACTTTGACATGAAAAGGTGCAAAAACAAGTACAAGATATTTACAATAAGCAGACCTCAGTGCAAGAAAGAGTCTTTCCAACACTGATAAGCACAGAGGCCAACTTTGACATGAAAAGGTGTTCAAACAAGTACAAGATATTTACAATAAGCAGACCTCAGTGCAAGAAAGAGTCTTTCCAACACTGAAAAATCAAAGAGGCCAACTTTGACATTAAAAGTTGTAAAAACAAGTACAAGATATTTACAATAAGCAGACCTCAGTGCAAGAAAGAGTCTTTCCAACACGGAAAAATCACAGAGGCCAACTTTGACATGAAAAGGTGTTCAAACAAGTACAAGATATTTACAATAAGCAGACCTCAGTGCAAGAAAGAGTCTTTCCAACACGGAAAAATCACAGAGGCCAACTTTGACATGAAAAGGTGTTCAAACAAGTACAAGATATTTACAATAAGCAGACCTCATTGCAAGAAAGAGTCTTTCCAACACTGATAAGCACAAAGGCCAACTTTGACATTAAAAGGTGCAAAAACAAGTACAAGATTTTCACAATAAGCAGACCTCAGTGCAAGAAAGAGTCTTTCCAACACTGAAAAAGCACAGAGGCCAACTTTGACATTAAAAGGTGTAAGAACAAGTACAAGATATTTACAATAACCAGACCTCGGTGCAAGAAAGAGTCTTTCCAACACTGATAAGCACAGAGGCCAACTTTGACATTAAAAGGTGTAAAAACAAGTACAAGATATTTACAATAAGCAAACCTCAGTGCAAGAAAGAGTCTTTCCAACACTGATAAGCACAGAGGCCAACTTTGACATTAAAAGGTGTAAAAACAAGTACAAGATATTTACAATAAGCAGACCTCAGTGCAAGAAAGAGTCTTTCCAACACTGAAAATTGAAAGAGGCCAACTTTGACATTAAAAGGTGTAAAAACAAGTACAAGATATTTACAATAAGCAGACCTCAGTGCAAGAAAGAGTCTTTCCAACACTGATAAGCACAAAGGCCAACTTTGACATTAAAAGGTGTTCAAATAAGTACAAGATATTTACAATAAGCAGACCTCAGTGCAAGAAAGAGTCTTTCCAACACTGATAAGCACAGAGGCCAACTTTGACATTAAAAGGTGTAAAAACAAGTACAAGATATTTACAATAAGCAGACCTCAGTGCAAGAAAGAGTCTTTCCAACACGGAAAAATCACAGAGGCCAACTTTGACATTAAAAGGTGTTCAAACAAGTACAAGATATTTACAATAAGCAGACCTCAGTGCAAGAAAGAGTCTTTCCAACACTGATAAGCACAGAGGCCAACTTTGACATTAAAAGGTGTAAAAACAAGTACAAGATATTTACAATAAGCAGACCTCAGTGCAAGAAAGAGTCTTTCCAACACGGAAAAATCACAGAGGCCAACTTTGACATGAAAAGGTGTAAGAACAAGTACAAGATATTTACAATAAGCAGACCTCAGTGCAAGAAAGAGTCTTTCCAACACTGATAAGCACAGAGGCTAACTTTGACATTAAAAGGTGTAAAAACAAGTACAAGATATTAACAATAAGCAGACCTCAGTGCAAGAAAGAGTCTTTCCAACACTGAAAAAGCACAGAGACCAACTTTGACATTAAAAGGTGTAAGAACAAGTACAAGATATTTACAATAAGCAAACCTCAGTGCAAGAAAGAGTCTTTCCAACACTGATAAGCACAGAGGCCAACTTTGACATTAAAAGGTGTAAAAACAAGTACAAGATATTTACAATAAGCAGACCTCAGTGCAAGAAAGAGTCTTTCCAACACTGATGAGCACAGAGGCCAACTTTGACATGAAAAGGTGTTCAAACAAGTACAAGATATTTACAATAAGCAAACCTCAGTGCAAGAAAGAGTCTTTCCAACACTGATAAGCACAGAGGCCAACTTTGACATGAAAAGGTGTTCAAACAAGTACAAGATATTCACAATAAGCAGACCTCAGTGCAAGAAAGAGTCTTTCCAACACTGAAAATTGAAAGAGGCCAACTTTGACATTAAAAGTTGTAAAAACAAGTACAAGATATTAACAATAAGCAGACCTCAGTGCAAGAAAGAGCCTTTCCAACACTGATAAGCACAAAGGCCAACTTTGACATTAAAAGGTGTAAAAACAAGTACAAGATATTAACAATAAGCAGACCTCAGTGCAAGAAAGAGTCTTTCCAACACTGATAAGCACAGAGGCCAACTTTGACATGAAAAGGTGTTCAAACAAGTATAAGATATTTACAATAAGCAGACCTCAGTACAAGAAAGAGTCTTTCCAACACTGATAAACACAGAGGCCAACTTTGACATGAAAAGGTGTAAGAACAAGTACAAGATATTTACAATAAGCAGACCTCAGTGCAAGAAAGAGTCTTTCCAACACGGAAAAATCAAAGAGGCCAACTTTGACATGAAAAGGTGTTCAAACAAGTACAAGATATTTACAATAAGCAGGCCTCAGTGCAAGAAAGAGTCTTTCCAACACGGAAAAATCACAGAGGCCAACTTTGACATGAAAAGGTGTAAAAACAAGTACAAGATATTCACAATAAGCAGACCTCAGTGCAAGAAAGAGTCTTTCCAACACTGAAAAAGCACAGAGGCCAACTTTGACATGAAAAGGTGTTCAAACAAGTACAAGATGTTCACAATAAGCAGACCTCAGTGCAAGAAAGAGTCTTTCCAACACTGATAAGCACAGAGGCCAACTTTGACATGAAAAGGTGTTCAAACAAGTACAAGATATTTACAATAAGCAGACCTCAGTGCAAGAAAGAGTCTTTCCAACACGGAAAAATCACAGAGGCCAACTTTGACATGAAAAGGTGTTCAAACAAGTACAAGATATTTACAATAAGCAGACCTCAGTGCAAGAAAGAGTCTTTCCAACACGGAAAAATCACAGAGGCCAACTTTGACATGAAAAGGTGTTCAAACAAGTACAAGATGTTCACAATAAGCAGACCTCAGTGCAAGAAAGAGTCTTTCCAACACTGATAAGCACAGAGGCCAACTTTGACATGAAAAGGTGTAAAAACAAGTACAAGATATTTACAATAAGCAGACCTCAGTGCAAGAAAGAGTCTTTCCAACACTGATAAGCACAGAGGCCAACTTTGACATTAAAAGGTGTTCAAACAAATACAAGATATTAACAATAAGCAGACCTCAGTGCAAGAAAAAGAGTTTCCAACACGGAAAAATCACAGAGGCCAACTTTGACATGAAAAGGTGTTCAAACAAGTACAAGATATTTACAATAAGTAGACCTCAGTGCAAGAAATAGTCTTTCCAACACTGATAAGCACAGAGGCCAACTTTGACATTAAAAGGTGTAAAAACAAGTACAAGATATTTACAATAAGCAGACCTCAGTGCAAGAAAGAGTCTTTCCAACACTGATAAGCACAGAGGCCAACTTTGACATTAAAAGGTGTAAAAACAAGTACAAGATATTTACAATAAGCAGACCTCAGTGCAAGAAAGAGTCTTTCCAACACGGAAAAATCACAGAGGCCAACTTTGACATGAAAAGGTGTTCAAACAAGTACAAGATGTTCACAATAAGCAGGCCTCAGTGCAAGAAAGAGTCTTTCCAACACTGATAAGGACAGAGGCCAACTTTGACATTAAAAGGTGTAAAAACAAGTACAAGATATTTACAATAAGCAGACCTCAGTGCAAGAAAGAGTCTTTCCAACACTGATAAGGACAGAGGCCAACTTTGACATTAAAAGGTGTAAAAACAAGTACAAGATATTTACAATAAGCAGACCTCAGTGCAAGAAAGAGTCTTTCCAACACTGATAAGGACAGAGGCCAACTTTGACATTAAAAGGTGTAAAAACAAGTACAAGATATTTACAATAAGCAGACCTCAGTGCAAGAAAGAGTCTTTCCAACACTGATAAGGACAGAGGCCAACTTTGACATGAAAAGGTGTTCAAACAAGTACAAGATGTTCACAATAAGCAGACCTCAGTGCAAGAAAGAGTCTGTCCAACACTGATAAGCACAGAGGCCAACTTTGACATGAAAAGGTGCAAAAACAAGTACAAGATATTTACAATAAGCAGACCTCAGTGCAAGAAAGAGTCTTTCCAACACTGATAAGCACAGAGGCCAACTTTGACATGAAAAGGTGCAAAAACAAGTACAAGATATTTACAATAAGCAGACCTCAGTGCAAGAAAGAGTCTTTCCAACACTGATAAGCACAGAGGCCAACTTTGACATGAAAAGGTGTTCAAACAAGTACAAGATATTCACAATAAGCAGACCTCAGTGCAAGAAAGAGTCTTTCCAACACTGAAAAATCAAAGAGACCAACTTTGACATTAAAAGTTGTAAAAACAAGTACAAGATATTAACAATAAGCAGACCTCAGTGCAAGAAAGAGTCTTTCCAACACTGATAAGCACAGAGGCCAACTTTGACATTAAAAGGTGTAAAAACAAGTACAAGATATTTACAATAAGCAGACCTCAGTGCAAGAAAGAGTCTTTCCAACACTGATAAGCACAAAGGCCAACTTTGACATGAAAAGGTGTTCAAACAAGTACAAGATATTCACAATAAGCAGACCTCAGTGCAAGAAAGAGTCTTTCCAACACTGAAAAATCACAGAGGCCAACTTTGACATTAAAAGGTGTAAAAACAAGTACAAGATATTTACAATAAGCAGACCTCAGTGCAAGAAAGAGTCTTTCCAACACTGATAAGCACAAAGGCCAACTTTGACATTAAAAGGTGCAAAAACAAGTACAAGATATTTACAATAAGCAGACCTCAGTGCAAGAAAAAGAGTTTCCAACACAGAAAGATCACAGAGGCCAACTTTGACATGAAAAGGTGTTCAAACAAGTACAAGATGTTCACAATAAGCAGACCTCAGTGCAAGAAAGAGTCTTTCCAACACTGAAAAATCAAAGAGGCCAACTTTGACATGAAAAGGTGTAAAAACAAGTACAAGATATTTACAATAAGTAGACCTCAGTGCAAGAAAGAGGCTATCCAACACTGAAAAATCAAAGAGGCCAACTTTGACATTAAAAGTTGTAAAAACAAGTACAAGATTTTCACAATAAGCAGACCTCAGTGCAAGAAATAGTCTTTCCAACACTGATAAGCACAGAGGCCAACTTTGACATTAAAAGGTGTAAAATCAAGTACAAGATATTCACAATAAGCAGACCTCAGTGCAAGAAATAGTCTTTCCAACACTGATAAGCACAGAGGCCAACTTTGACATTAAAAGGTGTAAAAACAAGTACAAGATATTTACAATAAGCAGACCTCAGTGCAAGAAAGAGTCTTTCCAACACTGCTAAGCACAGAGGCAAACTTTGACATGAAAAGGTGTTCAAACAAGTACAAGATATTTACAATAAGCAGACCTCAGTGCAAGAAAGAGTCTTTCCAACACTGCTAAGCACAGAGGCCAACTTTGACATGAAAAGGTGTTCAAACAAGTACAAGATATTTACAATAAGCAGACCTCAGTGCAAGAAAGAGTTTTTCCAACACTGAAAATTGAAAGAGGCCAACTTTGACATTAAAAGGTGTAAAAACAAGTACAAGATATTTACAATAAGCAGACCTCAGTGCAAGAAAGAGTCTTTCCAACACTGATAAGCACAAAGGCCAACTTTGACATGAAAAGGTGTTCAAACAAGTACAAGATATTTACAATAAGCAGACCTCAGTGCAAGAAAGAGTCTTTCCAACACTGATAAGCACAAAGGCCAACTTTGACATGAAAAGGTGTTCAAACAAGTACAAGATATTTACAATAAGCAGACCTCAGTGCAAGAAAGAGTCTTTCCAACACTGATAAGCACAGAGGCAAACTTTGACATGAAAAGGTGTTCAAACAAGTACAAGATATTTACAATAAGCAGACCTCAGTGCAAGAAAGAGTCTTTCCAACACTGAAAATTGAAAGAGGCCAACTTTGACATGAAAAGGTGTTCAGACAAGTACAAGATGTTCACAATAAGCAGGCCTCAGTGCAAGAAAAAGAGTTTCCAACACGGAAAAATCACAGAGGCCAACTTTGACATGAAAAGGTGTTCAAACAAGTACAAGATATTTACAATAAGCAGACCTCAGTGCAAGAAAGAGTCTTTCCAACACTGATAAGCACAGAGGCCAACTTTGACATTAAAAGGTGTTCAAACAAATACAAGATATTAACAATAAGCAGACCTCAGTGCAAGAAAGAGTCTTTCCAACACTGAAAAAGCACAGAGGCCAACTTTGACATGAAAAGGTGTTCAAACAAGTACAAGATATTTACAATAAGCAGACCTCAGTGCAAGAAAGAGTCTTTCCAACACTGAAAAAGCACAGAGGCCAACTTTGACATGAAAAGGTGTTCAAACAAATACAAGATATTAACAATAAGCAGACCTCAGTGCAAGAAAGAGTCTTTCCAACACTGAAAAAGCACAGAGGCCAACTTTGACATGAAAAGGTGTTCAAACAAATACAAGATATTAACAATAAGCAGACCTCAGTGCAAGAAAGAGTCTGTCCAACACTGATAAGCACAGAGGCCAACTTTGACATTAAAAGGTGTAAGAACAAGTACAAGATATTTACAATAAGCAAACCTCAGTGCAAGAAAGAGTCTTTCCAACACTGATAAGCACAGAGGCCAACTTTGACATTAAAAGGTGTAAAAACAAGTACAAGATATTTACAATAAGCAGACCTCAGTGCAAGAAAGAGTCTTTCCAACACTGATAAGCACAAAGGCCAACTTTGACATGAAAAGGTGTTCAAACAAGTACAAGATATTCACAATAAGCAGACCTCAGTGCAAGAAAGAGTCTTTCCAACACTGAAAATTGAAAGAGGCCAACTTTGACATTAAAAGTTGTAAAAACAAGTACAAGATATTAACAATAAGCAGACCTCAGCGCAAGAAAGAGTCTTTCCAACACTGATAAGCACAGAGGCCAACTTTGACATTAAAAGGTGTAAAAACAAGTACAAGATATTTACAATAAGGAGACCTCAGTGCAAGAAAGTCTTTCCAACACGGAAAAATCACAGAGGCCAACTTTGACATGAAAAGGTGTTCAAACAAGTACAAGATGTTCACAATAAGCAGACCTCAGTGCAAGAAATAGTCTTTCCAACACTGCTAAGCACAGAGGCCAACTTTGACATGAAAAGGTGTTCAAACAAGTACAAGATATTTACAATAAGCAGACCTCAGTGCAAGAAAGAGTCTTTCCAACACTGCTAAGCACAGAGGCCAACTTTGACATGAAAAGGTGTTCAAACAAGTACAAGATATTTACAATAAGTAGACCTCAGTGCAAGAAAGAGTCTTTCCAACACGGAAAAATCACAGAGGCCAACTTTGACATTAAAAGGTGTAAAAACAAGTACAAGATATTTACAATAAGCAGACCTCAGTGCAAGAAAGAGTCTTTCCAACACTGCTAAGCACAGAGGCAAACTTTGACATGAAAAGGTGTTCAAACAAGTACAAGATATTTACAATAAGCAGACCTCAGTGCAAGAAAGAGTCTTTCCAACACTGCTAAGCACAGAGGCCAACTTTGACATGAAAAGGTGTTCAAACAAGTACAAGATGTTCACAATAAGCAGACCTCAGTGCAAGAAAGAGTCTTTCCAACACTGATAAGCACAGAGGCAAACTTTGACATGAAAAGGTGTTCAAACAAGTACAAGATATTTACAATAAGCAGACCTCAGTGCAAGAAAGAGTTTTTCCAACACTGAAAATTGAAAGAGGCCAACTTTGACATTAAAAGGTGTAAAAACAAGTACAAGATATTTACAATAAGCAGACCTCAGTGCAAGAAAGAGTCTTTCCAACACTGATAAGCACAAAGGCCAACTTTGACATGAAAAGGTGTTCAAACAAGTACAAGATATTCACAATAAGCAGACCTCAGTGCAAGAAAGAGTCTTTCCAACACTGAAAATTGAAAGAGGCCAACTTTGACATTAAAAGTTGTAAAAACAAGTACAAGATATTAACAATAAGCAGACCTCAGCGCAAGAAAGAGTCTTTCCAACACTGATAAGCACAGAGGCCAACTTTGACATTAAAAGGTGTAAAAACAAGTACAAGATATTTACAATAAGCAGACCTCAGTGCAAGAAAGAGTCTTTCCAACACGGAAAAATCACAGAGGCCAACTTTGACATGAAAAGGTGTTCAAACAAGTACAAGATATTTACAATAAGCAGACCTCAGTGCAAGAAAGAGTCTTTCCAACACGGAAAAATCACAGAGGCCAACTTTGACATGAAAAGGTGTTCAAACAAGTACAAGATATTTACAATAAGCAGACCTCAGTGCAAGAAAGAGTCTTTCCAACACGGAAAAATCACAGAGGCCAACTTTGACATGAAAAGGTGTTCAAACAAGTACAAGATGTTCACAATAAGCAGACCTCAGTGCAAGAAAGAGTCTTTCCAACACTGATAAGCACAGAGGCCAACTTTGACATTAAAAGGTGTAAAAACAAGTACAAGATATTTACAATAAGCAGACCTCAGTGCAAGAAAGAGTCTTTCCAACATTGAAAATTGAAAGAGGCCAACTTTGACATGAAAAGGTGTAAAAACAAGTACAAGATATTTACAATAAGCAGACCTCAGTGCAAGAAAGAGTCTTTCCAACACTGATAAGCACAGAGGCCAACTTTGACATTAAAAGGTGTTCAAACAAGTACAAGATATTTACAATAAGCAGACCTCAGTGCAAGAAAGAGTCTTTCCAACACTGATAAGCACAGAGGCCAACTTTGACATTAAAAGGTGTTCAAACAAATACAAGATATTAACAATAAGCAGACCTCAGTGCAAGAAAGAGTCTTTCCAACACTGAAAAAGCACAGAGGCCAACTTTGACATTAAAAGGTGTTCAAACAAGTACAAGATATTTACAATAAGCAGACCTCAGTGCAAGAAAGAGTCTTTCCAACACTGATAAGCACAGAGGCCAACTTTGACATTAAAAAGTGTAAAAACAAGTACAAGATATTTACAATAAGCAGACCTCAGTGCAAGAAAGAGTCTTTCCAACACTGATAAGCACAGAGGCCAACTTTGACATGAAAAGGTGTTCAAACAAGTACAAGATATTTACAATAAGCAGACCTCAGTGCAAGAAAGAGTCTTTCCAACACTGATAAGCACAAAGGCCAACTTTGACATGAAAAGGTGTTCAAACAAGTACAAGATATTCACAATAAGCAGACCTCAGTGCAAGAAAGAGGCTTTCCAACACTGAAAAATCAAAGAGGCCAACTTTGACATTAAAAGTTGTAAAAACAAGTACAAGATATTTACAATAAGCAGACCTCAGTGCAAGAAAGAGTCTTTCCAACACTGATAAGCACAAAGGCCAACTTTGACATGAAAAGGTGTTCAAACAAGTACAAGATATTAACAATAAGCAGACCTCAGTGCAAGAAAGAGTCTTTCCAACACTGATAAGCACAGAGGCCAACTTTGACATGAAAAGGTGTAAAAACAAGTACAAGATATTTACAATAAGCAGACCTCAGTGCAAGAAAGAGGCTTTCCAACACTGAATAAGCACAGAGGCCAACTTTGACATTAAAAGGTGTTCAAACAAGTACAAGATATTTACAATAAGCAGACCTCAGTGCAAGAAAGAGGCTTTCCACCACTAAATAAGCACAGAGGCCAACTTTGACATTAAAAGGTGTTCAAACAAGTACAAGATATTTACAATAAGCAGACCTCAGTGCAAGAAAGAGGCTTTCCACCACTAAATAAGCACAGAGGCCAACTTTGACATTAAAAGGTGTAAAAACAAGTACAAGATATTTACAATAAGCAGACCTCAGTGCAAGAAAGAGTCTTTCCAACACTGATAAGCACAAAGGCCAACTTTGACATGAAAAGGTGTTCAAACAAGTACAAGATATTCACAATAAGCAGACCTCAGTGCAAGAAAGAGTCTGTCCAACACTGATAAGCACAGAGGCCAACTTTGACATTAAAAGGTGTAAAAACAAGTACAAGATATTTACAATAAGCAGACCTCAGTGCAAGAAAGAGTCTTTCCAACACTGATAAGCACAAAGGCCAACTTTGACATGAAAAGGTGTAAAAACAAGTACAAGATATTTACAATAAGCAGACCTCAGTGCAAGAAAGAGTCTGTCCAACACTGATAAGCACAGAGGCCAACTTTGACATTAAAAGGTGTTCAAACAAGTACAAGATATTTACAATAAGTAACCCTCAGTGCAAGAAAGAGTCTTTCCAACACTGATGAGCACAGAGGCCAACTTTGACATTAAAAGGTGTTCAAACAAGTACAAGATATTTACAATAAGCAACCCTCAGTGCAAGAAAGAGTCTGTCCAACACTGATAAGCACAGAGGCCAACTTTGACATTAAAAGGTGTAAAAACAAGTACAAGATATTTACAATAAGCAGACCTCAGTGCAAGAAAGAGTCTTTCCAACACTGATAAGCACAGAGGCCAACTTTGACATTAAAAGGTGTAAAAACAAGTACAAGATATTTACAATAAGCAGACCTCAGTGCAAGAAAGAGTCTTTCCAACATGGAAAAATCACAGAGGCCAACTTTGACATGAAAAGGTGTTCAAACAAGTACAAGATGTTCACAATAAGCAGGCCTCAGTGCAAGAAAAAGAGTTTCCAACACGGAAAAATCACAGAGGCCAACTTTGACATGAAAAGGTGTTCAAACAAGTACAAGATATTTACAATAAGCAGACCTCAGTGCAAGAAAGAGTCTTCCCAACACTGATAAGCACAGAGGCCAACTTTGACATTAAAAGGTGTTCAAACAAATACAAGATATTAACAATAAGCAGACCTCAGTGCAAGAAAGAGTCTTTCCAACACTGATAAGCACAGAGGCCAACTTTGACATTAAAAGGTGTAAGAACAAGTACAAGATATTTACAATAAGCAAACCTCAGTGCAAGAAAGAGTCTTTCCAACACTGATAAGCACAGAGGCCAACTTTGACATGAAAAGGTGTTCAAACAAGTACAAGGTATTCACAATAAGCAGACCTCGGTGCAAGAAAGAGTCTTTCCAACACTGATAAGCACAGAGGCCAACTTTGACATTAAAAGTTGTAAAAACAAGTACAAGATATTAACAATAAGCAGACCTCAGTGCAAGAAAGAGTCTTTCCAACACTGATAAGCACAGAGGCCAACTTTGACATTAAAAGGTGTTCAAACAAGTACAAGATATTTACAATAAGCAGACCTCAGTGCAAGAAAGAGTCTTTCCAACACTGATAAGCACAGAGGCCAACTTTGACATGAAAAGGTGTTCAAACAAATACAAGATATTAACAATAAGCAGACCTCAGTGCAAGAAAGAGTCTTTCCAACACTGATAAGCACAGAGGCCAACTTTGACATTAAAAGGTGTTCAAACAAATACAAGATATTAACAATAAGCAGACCTCAGTGCAAGAAAGAGTCTTTCCAACACTGATAAGCACAGAGGCCAACTTTGACATGAAAAGGTGTTCAAACAAGTACAAGATATTTACAATAAGCAGACCTCAGCGCAAGAAAGAGTCTTTCCAACACTGAAAATTGAAAGAGGCCAACTTTGACATTAAAAGTTGTAAAAACAAGTACAAGATATTAACAATAAGCAGACCTCAGTGCAAGAAAGAGTCTTTCCAACACTGATAAACACAGAGGCCAACTTTGACATGAAAAGGTGTAAAAACAAGTACAAGATGTTTACAATAAGCAGACCTCAGTGCAAGAAAGAGTCTTTCCAACACTGATAAGCACAGAGGCCAACTTTGACATTAAAAGGTGTAAAAACAAGTACAAGATGTTCACAATAAGCAGACCTCAGCGCAAGAAAGAGTCTTTCCAACACTGATAAGCACAGAGGCCAACTTTGACATTAAAAGGTGTAAAAACAAGTACAAGATATTTACAATAAGCAGACCTCAGTGCAAGAAAGAGTCTTTCCAACACTGATAAGCACAGAGGCCAACTTTGACATTAAAAGGTGTTCAAACAAATACAAGATATTAACAATAAGCAGACCTCAGTGCAAGAAAGAGTCTTTCCAACACTGAAAAAGCACAGAGGCCAACTTTGACATTAAAAGGTGTTCAAACAAGTACAAGATATTTACAATAAGCAGACCTCAGTGCAAGAAAGAGTCTTTCCAACACTGAAAAAGCACAGAGGCCAACTTTGACATTAAAAGGTGTTCAAACAAGTACAAGATATTAACAATAAGCAGACCTCAGTGCAAGAAAGAGTCTTTCCAACACTGAAAAAGCACAGAGGCCAACTTTGACATTAAAAGGTGTTCAAACAAGTACAAGATATTTACAATAAGCAGACCTCAGCGCAAGAAAGAGTCTTTCCAACACTGAAAAATGAAAGAGGCCAACTTTGACATGAAAAGGTGTAAAAACAAGTACAAGATATTTACAATAAGCAGACCTCAGTGCAAGAAAGAGTCTTTCCAACACTGAATAAGCACAGAGGCCAACTTTGACATTAAAAGGTGTAAAAACAAGTACAAGATATTTACAATAAGCAACCCTCAGTGCAAGAAAGAGTCTGTCCAACACTGATAAGCACAAAGGCCAACTTTGACATTAAAAGGTGTTCAAACAAGTACAAGATATTTACAATAAGCAGACCTCAGTGCAAGAAAGAGGCTTTCCACCACTAAATAAGCACAAAGGCCAACTTTGACATGAAAAGGTGTAAAAACAAGTACAAGATATTCACAATAAGCAGGCCTCAGTGCAAGAAAGAGTCTTTCCAACACTGATAAGCACAGAGGCCAACTTTGACATTAAAAGGTGTAAAAACAAGTACAAGATATTTACAATAAGCAGACCTCAGTGCAAGAAAGAGTCTTTCCAACACGGAAAAATCACAGAGGCCAACTTTGACATGAAAAGGTGTAAAAACAAGTACAAGATATTTACAATAAGCAGACCTCAGTGCAAGAAAGAGTCTTTCCAACACTGAAAATTGAAAGAGGCCAACTTTGACATGAAAAGGTGTTCAAACAAGTACAAGATGTTCACAATAAGCAGACCTCAGTGCAAGACAAAGAGTTTCCAACACGGAAAAATCACAGAGGCCAACTTTGACATGAAAAGGTGTAAGAACAAGTACAAGATATTTACAATAAGCAGACCTCAGTGCAAGAAAGAGTCTTTCCAACACTGATAAGCACAGAGGCCAACTTTGACATTAAAAGTTGTAAAAACAAATACAAGATATTAACAATAAGCAGACCTCAGTGCAAGAAAGAGTCTTTCCAACACTGATAAGCACAGAGGCCAACTTTGACATTAAAAGGTGTAAGAACAAGTACAAGATATTTACAATAAGCAAACCTCAGTGCAAGAAAGAGTCTTTCCAACACTGATAAGCACAGAGGCCAACTTTGACATTAAAAGGTGTAAAAACAAGTACAAGATATTTACAATAAGCAGACCTCAGTGCAAGAAAGAGTTTTTCCAACACTGAAAATTGAAAGAGGCCAACTTTGACATTAAAAGGTGTAAAAACAAGTACAAGATATTTACAATAAGCAAACCTCAGTGCAAGAAATAGTCTTTCCAACACTGCTAAGCACAGAGGCCAACTTTGACATTAAAAGGTGTAAAAACAAGTACAAGATATTTACAATAAGCAGACCTCAGTGCAAGAAAGAGTCTTTCCAACACTGATAAGCACAAAGGCCAACTTTGACATGAAAAGGTGTTCAAACAAGTACAAGATATTCACAATAAGCAGACCTCAGTGCAAGAAAGTCTTTCCAACATGGAAAAATCACAGAGGCCAACTTTGACATGAAAAGGTGTAAAAACAAGTACAAGATATTTACAATAAGCAGACCTCAGTGCAAGAAAGAGTCTTTCCAACACGGAAAAATCACAGAGGCCAACTTTGACATGAAAAGGTGTTCAAACAAGTACAAGATGTTCACAATAAGCAGACCTCAGTGCAAGAAATAGTCTTTCCAACACTGATAAGCACAGAGGCAAACTTTGACATGAAAAGGTGTTCAAACAAGTACAAGATATTTACAATAAGCAGACCTCAGTGCAAGAAAGAGTCTTTCCAACACTGATAAGCACAGAGGCCAACTTTGACATTAAAAGGTGTAAAAACAAGTACAAGATATTTACAATAAGCAGACCTCAGTGCAAGAAAGAGTCTTTCCAACACTGAAAATTGAAAGAGGCCAACTTTGACATGAAAAGGTGTTCAGACAAGTACAAGATGTTCACAATAAGCAGGCCTCAGTGCAAGAAAAAGAGTTTCCAACACGGAAAAATCACAGAGGCCAACTTTGACATGAAAAGGTGTTCAAACAAGTACAAGATATTTACAATAAGCAGACCTCAGTGCAAGAAAGAGTCTTTCCAACACTGATAAGCACAGAGGCCAACTTTGACATTAAAAGGTGTTCAAACAAATACAAGATATTAACAATAAGCAGACCTCAGTGCAAGAAAGAGTCTTTCCAACACTGAAAAAGCACAGAGGCCAACTTTGACATGAAAAGGTGTTCAAACAAGTACAAGATATTTACAATAAGCACACCTCAGTGCAAGAAAGAGTCTGTCCAACACTGATAAGCACAGAGGCCAACTTTGACATTAAAAGGTGTAAGAACAAGTACAAGATATTTACAATAAGCAAACCTCAGTGCAAGAAAGAGTCTTTCCAACACTGATAAGCACAGAGGCCAACTTTGACATTAAAAGGTGTAAAAACAAGTACAAGATATTTACAATAAGCAGACCTCAGTGCAAGAAAGAGTCTTTCCAACACTGATAAGCACAGAGGCCAACTTTGACATTAAAAGGTGTAAAAACAAGTACAAGATATTCACAATAAGCAGACCTCAGTGCAAGAAAGAGTCTTTCCAACACTGAAAATTGAAAGAGGCCAACTTTGACATTAAAAGTTGTAAAAACAAGTACAAGATATTAACAATAAGCAGACCTCAGCGCAAGAAAGAGTCTTTCCAACACTGATAAGCACAGAGGCCAACTTTGACATTAAAAGGTGTAAAAACAAGTACAAGATATTTACAATAAGGAGACCTCAGTGCAAGAAAGTCTTTCCAACACGGAAAAATCACAGAGGCCAACTTTGACATGAAAAGGTGTTCAAACAAGTACAAGATGTTCACAATAAGCAGACCTCAGTGCAAGAAATAGTCTTTCCAACACTGCTAAGCACAGAGGCCAACTTTGACATTAAAAGGTGTAAAAACAAGTACAAGATATTTACAATAAGCAGACCTCAGTGCAAGAAAGAGTCTTTCCAACACTGCTAAGCACAGAGGCCAACTTTGACATGAAAAGGTGTTCAAACAAGTACAAGATATTTACAATAAGCAGACCTCAGTGCAAGAAAGAGTCTTTCCAACACGGAAAAATCACAGAGGCCAACTTTGACATTAAAAGGTGTAAAAACAAGTACAAGATATTTACAATAAGCAGACCTCAGTGCAAGAAAGAGTCTTTCCAACACTGCTAAGCACAGAGGCAAACTTTGACATGAAAAGGTGTTCAAACAAGTACAAGATATTTACAATAAGCAGACCTCAGTGCAAGAAAGAGTCTTTCCAACACTGCTAAGCACAGAGGCCAACTTTGACATGAAAAGGTGTTCAAACAAGTACAAGATGTTCACAATAAGCAGACCTCAGTGCAAGAAAGAGTCTTTCCAACACTGATAAGCACAGAGGCAAACTTTGACATGAAAAGGTGTTCAAACAAGTACAAGATATTTACAATAAGCAGACCTCAGTGCAAGAAAGAGTCTTTCCAACACTGAAAATTGAAAGAGGCCAACTTTGACATTAAAAGGTGTAAAAACAAGTACAAGATATTCACAATAAGCAGACCTCAGTGCAAGAAAGAGTCTTTCCAACACTGATAAGCACAAAGGCCAACTTTGACATGAAAAGGTGTTCAAACAAGTACAAGATATTTACAATAAGCAGACCTCAGTGCAAGAAAGAGTCTTTCCAACACTGATAAGCACAAAGGCCAACTTTGACATGAAAAGGTGTTCAAACAAGTACAAGATATTTACAATAAGCAGACCTCAGTGCAAGAAAGAGTCTTTCCAACACTGATAAGCACAGAGGCCAACTTTGACATGAAAAGGTGTTCAAACAAGTACAAGATATTTACAATAAGCAGACCTCAGTGCAAGAAAGAGTCTGTCCAACACTGATAAGCACAGAGGCCAACTTTGACATTAAAAGGTGTAAGAACAAGTACAAGATATTTACAATAAGCAAACCTCAGTGCAAGAAAGAGTCTTTCCAACACTGATAAGCACAGAGGCCAACTTTGACATTAAAAGGTGTAAAAACAAGTACAAGATATTTACAATAAGCAGACCTCAGTGCAAGAAAGAGTCTTTCCAACACTGATAAGCACAAAGGCCAACTTTGACATGAAAAGGTGTTCAAACAAGTACAAGATATTCACAATAAGCAGACCTCAGTGCAAGAAAGAGTCTTTCCAACACTGAAAATTGAAAGAGGCCAACTTTGACATTAAAAGTTGTAAAAACAAGTACAAGATATTAACAATAAGCAGACCTCAGCGCAAGAAAGAGTCTTTCCAACACTGATAAGCACAGAGGCCAACTTTGACATTAAAAGGTGTAAAAACAAGTACAAGATATTTACAATAAGGAGACCTCAGTGCAAGAAAGTCTTTCCAACACGGAAAAATCACAGAGGCCAACTTTGACATGAAAAGGTGTTCAAACAAGTACAAGATGTTCACAATAAGCAGACCTCAGTGCAAGAAATAGTCTTTCCAACACTGCTAAGCACAGAGGCCAACTTTGACATGAAAAGGTGTTCAAACAAGTACAAGATATTTACAATAAGCAGACCTCAGTGCAAGAAAGAGTCTTTCCAACACTGCTAAGCACAGAGGCCAACTTTGACATGAAAAGGTGTTCAAACAAGTACAAGATATTTACAATAAGCAGACCTCAGTGCAAGAAAGAGTCTTTCCAACACGGAAAAATCACAGAGGCCAACTTTGACATTAAAAGGTGTAAAAACAAGTACAAGATATTTACAATAAGCAGACCTCAGTGCAAGAAAGAGTCTTTCCAACACTGCTAAGCACAGAGGCCAACTTTGACATGAAAAGGTGTTCAAACAAGTACAAGATATTTACAATAAGCAGACCTCAGTGCAAGAAAGAGTCTTTCCAACACTGCTAAGCACAGAGGCCAACTTTGACATGAAAAGGTGTTCAAACAAGTACAAGATGTTCACAATAAGCAGACCTCAGTGAAAGAAAGAGTTTTTCCAACACTGAAAATTGAAAGAGGCCAACTTTGACATTAAAAGGTGTAAAAACAAGTACAAGATATTTACAATAAGCAGACCTCAGTGCAAGAAAGAGTCTTTCCAACACTGATAAGCACAAAGGCCAACTTTGACATGAAAAGGTGTTCAAACAAGTACAAGATATTCACAATAAGCAGACCTCAGTGCAAGAAAGAGTCTTTCCAACACTGAAAATTGAAAGAGGCCAACTTTGACATTAGAAGTTGTAAAAACAAGTACAAGATATTAACAATAAGCAGACCTCAGCGCAAGAAAGAGTCTTTCCAACACTGATAAGCACAGAGGCCAACTTTGACATTAAAAGGTGTAAAAACAAGTACAAGATATTTACAATAAGCAGACCTCAGTGCAAGAAAGAGTCTTTCCAACACGGAAAAATCACAGAGGCCAACTTTGACATGAAAAGGTGTTCAAACAAGTACAAGATATTTACAATAAGCAGACCTCAGTGCAAGAAAGAGTCTTTCCAACACGGAAAAATCACAGAGGCCAACTTTGACATGAAAAGGTGTTCAAACAAGTACAAGATGTTCACAATAAGCAGACCTCAGTGCAAGAAAGAGTCTTTCCAACACTGATAAGCACAGAGGCCAACTTTGACATTAAAAGGTGTAAAAACAAGTACAAGATATTTACAATAAGCAGACCTCAGTGCAAGAAAGAGTTTTTCCAACACTGAAAATTGAAAGAGGCCAACTTTGACATGAAAAGGTGTAAAAACAAGTACAAGATATTTACAATAAGCAGACCTCAGTGCAAGAAAGAGTCTTTCCAACACTGATAAGCACAGAGGCCAACTTTGACATTAAAAGGTGTTCAAACAAGTACAAGATATTTACAATAAGCAGACCTCAGTGCAAGAAAGAGTCTTTCCAACACTGATAAGCACAGAGGCCAACTTTGACATTAAAAGGTGTTCAAACAAGTACAAGATATTTACAATAAGCAGACCTCAGTGCAAGAAAGAGTCTTTCCAACACTGAAAAAGCACAGAGGCCAACTTTGACATTAAAAGGTGTTCAAACAAGTACAAGATATTTACAATAAGCAGACCTCAGTGCAAGAAAGAGTCTTTCCAACACTGATAAGCACAGAGGCCAACTTTGACATTAAAAGGTGTAAAAACAAGTACAAGATATTTACAATAAGCAGACCTCAGTGCAAGAAAGAGTCTTTCCAACACTGATAAGCACAAAGGCCAACTTTGACATGAAAAGGTGTTCAAACAAGTACAAGATATTCACAATAAGCAGACCTCAGTGCAAGAAAGAGGCTTTCCAACACTGAAAAATCAAAGAGGCCAACTTTGACATTAAAAGTTGTAAAAACAAGTACAAGATATTTACAATAAGCAGACCTCAGTGCAAGAAAGAGTCTTTCCAACACTGATAAGCACAAAGGCCAACTTTGACATGAAAAGGTGTTCAAACAAGTACAAGATATTAACAATAAGCAGACCTCAGTGCAAGAAAGAGTCTTTCCAACACTGATGAGCACAGAGGCCAACTTTGACATGAAAAGGTGTTCAAACAAGTACAAGATATTTACAATAAGCAGACCTCAGTGCAAGAAAGAGTCTTTCCAACACTGATAAGCACAGATGCCAACTTTGACATTAAAAGGTGTTCAAACAAGTACAAGATATTTACAATAAGCAGACCTCAGTGCAAGAAAGAGTCTTTCCAACACTGATAAGCACAGAGGCCAACTTTGACATTAAAAGGTGTTCAAACAAGTACAAGATATTTACAATAAGCAGACCTCAGTGCAAGAAAGAGTCTTTCCAACACTGATAAGCACAGAGGCCAACTTTGACATGAAAAGGTGTTCAAACAAGTACAAGACATTCACAATAAGCAGACCTCAGTGCAAGAAAGAGTCTTTCCAACACTGAAAATTGAAAGAGGCCAACTTTGACATTAAAAGTTGTAAAAACAAGTACAAGATATTAACAATAAGCAGACCTCAGTGCAAGAAAGAGTCTTTCCAACACTGATAAACACAGAGGCCAACTTTGACATGAAAAGGTGTAAAAACAAGTACAAGATATTAACAATAAGCAGACCTCAGTGCAAGAAAGAGTCTTTCTAACACTGATAAGCACAGAGGCCAACTTTGACATGAAAAGGTGTTCAAACAAGTACAAGATATTTACAATAAGCAGACCTCAGTGCAAGAAAGAGTCTTTCCAACACTGATAAACACAGAGGCCAACTTTGACATGAAAAGGTGTAAGAACAAGTACAAGATATTTACAATAAGCAGACCTCAGTGCAAGAAAGAGTCTTTCCAACACGGAAAAATCACAGAGGCCAACTTTGACATGAAAAGGTGTAAAAACAAGTACAAGATATTCACAATAAGCAGACCTCAGCGCAAGAAAGAGTCTTTCCAACACTGATAAACACAGAGGCCAACTTTGACATTAAAAGGTGTAAAAACAAGTACAAGATATTTACAATAAGCAGACCTCAGTGCAAGAAAGAGTCTTTCCAACACTGAAAAAGCACAGAGGCCAACTTTGACATGAAAAGGTGTTCAAACAAGTACAAGATGTTCACAATAAGCAGACCTCAGTGCAAGAAAGAGTCTTTCCAACACTGATAAGCACAGAGGCCAACTTTGACATGAAAAGGTGTTCAAACAAGTACAAGATATTTACAATAAGCAGACCTCAGTGCAAGAAAGAGTCTTTCCAACACGGAAAAATCACAGAGGCCAACTTTGACATGAAAAGGTGTTCAAACAAGTACAAGATATTTACAATAAGCAGACCTCAGTGCAAGAAAGAGTCTTTCCAACACGGAAAAATCACAGAGGCCAACTTTGACATGAAAAGGTGTTCAAACAAGTACAAGATATTTACAATAAGCAGACCTCAGTGCAAGAAAGAGTCTTTCCAACACGGAAAAATCACAGAGGCCAACTTTGACATGAAAAGGTGTTCAAACAAGTACAAGATATTTACAATAAGCAGACCTCAGTGCAAGAAAGAGTCTTTCCAACACGGAAAAATCACAGAGGCCAACTTTGACATGAAAAGGTGTTCAAACAAGTACAAGATGTTCACAATAAGCAGACCTCAGTGCAAGAAAGAGTCTTTCCAACACTGATAAGCACAGAGGCCAACTTTGACATGAAAAGGTGTAAAAACAAGTACAAGATATTTACAATAAGCAGACCTCAGTGCAAGAAAGAGTTTTTCCAACACTGAAAATTGAAAGAGGCCAACTTTGACATGAAAAGGTGTAAAAACAAGTACAAGATATTTACAATAAGCAGACCTCAGTGCAAGAAAGAGTCTTTCCAACACTGATAAGCACAGAGGCCAACTTTGACATTAAAAGGTGTTCAAACAAATACAAGATATTAACAATAAGCAGACCTCAGTGCAAGAAAGAGTCTTTCCAACACTGAAAAAGCACAGAGGCCAACTTTGACATTAAAAGGTGTTCAAACAAGTACAAGATGTTCACAATAAGCAGGCCTCAGTGCAAGAAAAAGAGTTTCCAACACGGAAAAATCACAGAGGCCAACTTTGACATGAAAAGGTGTTCAAACAAGTACAAGATATTTACAATAAGTAGACCTCAGTGCAAGAAATAGTCTTTCCAACACTGATAAGCACAGAGGCCAACTTTGACATTAAAAGGTGTAAAAACAAGTACAAGATATTTACAATAAGCAGACCTCAGTGCAAGAAAGAGTCTTTCCAACACTGATAAGCACAGAAGCCAACTTTGACATTAAAAGGTGTAAAAACAAGTACAAGATATTTACAATAAGCAGACCTCAGTGCAAGAAAGAGTCTTTCCAACACTGATAAGCACAGAGGCCAACTTTGACATGAAAAGGTGTAAAAACAAGTACAAGATATTTACAATAAGCAGGCCTCAGTGCAAGAAAGAGTCTTTCCAACACGGAAAAATCACAGAGGCCAACTTTGACATGAAAAGGTGTTCAAACAAGTACAAGATGTTCACAATAAGCAGACCTCAGTGCAAGAAAGAGTCTTTCCAACACTGATAAGCACAGAGGCCAACTTTGACATGAAAAGGTGTAAAAACAAGTACAAGATATTCACAATAAGCAGACCTCAGCGCAAGAAAGAGTCTTGCCAACACTGATAAGCACAGAGGCCAACTTTGACATTAAAAGGTGTAAGAACAAGTACAAGATATTTACAATAAGCAGACCTCAGTACAAGAAAGAGTCTTTCCAACACTGATAAGCACAGAGGCCAACTTTGACATTAAAAGGTGTAAAAACAAGTACAAGATGTTCACAATAAGCAGGCCTCAGTGCAAGAAAAAGAGTTTCCAACACGGAAAAATCACAGAGGCCAACTTTGACATGAAAAGGTGTTCAAACAAGTACAAGATATTTACAATAAGTAGACCTCAGTGCAAGAAAGAGTCTTTCCAACACTGATAAGCACAGAAGCCAACTTTGACATTAAAAGGTGTAAAAACAAGTACAAGATATTTACAATAAGCAGACCTCAGTGCAAGAAAGAGTCTTTCCAACACTGAAAATTGAAAGAGGCCAACTTTGACATTAAAAGTTGTAAAAACAAGTACAAGATATTAACAATAAGCAGACCTCAGCGCAAGAAAGAGTCTTTCCAACACTGATAAGCACAGAGGCCAACTTTGACATTAAAAGGTGTAAAAACAAGTACAAGATATTTACAATAAGCAGGCCTCAGCGCAAGAAAGAGTCTTTCCAACACGGAAAAATCACAGAGGCCAACTTTGACATGAAAAGGTGTTCAAACAAGTACAAGATATTTACAATAAGCAGACCTCAGTGCAAGAAAGAGTCTTTCCAACACGGAAAAATCACAGAGGCCAACTTTGACATGAAAAGGTGTTCAAACAAGTACAAGATATTTACAATAAGCAGACCTCAGTGCAAGAAAGAGTCTTTCCAACACGGAAAAATCACAGAGGCCAACTTTGACATTAAAAGGTGTAAAAACAAGTACAAGATATTTACAATAAGCAGACCTCAGTGCAAGAAAGAGTCTTTCCAACACTGATAAGCACAGAGGCCAACTTTGACATTAAAAGGTGTAAAAACAAGTACAAGATATTTACAATAAGCAGACCTCAGTGCAAGAAAGAGTTTTTCCAACACTGAAAATTGAAAGAGGCCAACTTTGACATGAAAAGGTGTAAAAACAAGTACAAGATATTTACAATAAGCAGACCTCAGTGCAAGAAAGAGTCTTTCCAACACTGATAAGCACAGAGGCCAACTTTGACATTAAAAGGTGTAAAAACAAGTACAAGATATTAACAATAAGCAGACCTCAGTGCAAGAAAGAGTCTTTCCAACACTGAAAAAGCACAGAGGCCAACTTTGACATTAAAAGGTGTTCAAACAAGTACAAGATATTTACAATAAGCAGACCTCAGTGCAAGAAAGAGTCTTTCCAACACTGATAAGCACAGAGGCCAACTTTGACATTAAAAGGTGTTCAAACAAATACAAGATATTAACAATAAGCAGACCTCAGTGCAAGAAAGAGTCTTTCCAACACTGAAAAAGCACAGAGGCCAACTTTGACATTAAAAGGTGTTCAAACAAGTACAAGATGTTCACAATAAGCAGGCCTCAGTGCAAGAAAAAGAGTTTCCAACACGGAAAAATCACAGAGGCCAACTTTGACATGAAAAGGTGTTCAAACAAGTACAAGATATTTACAATAAGTAGACCTCAGTGCAAGAAATAGTCTTTCCAACACTGATAAGCACAGAGGCCAACTTTGACATTAAAAGGTGTAAAAACAAGTACAAGATATTTACAATAAGCAGACCTCAGTGCAAGAAAGAGTCTTTCCAACACTGATAAGCACAGAAGCCAACTTTGACATTAAAAGGTGTAAAAACAAGTACAAGATATTTACAATAAGCAGACCTCAGTGCAAGAAAGAGTCTTTCCAACACTGATAAGCACAGAGGCCAACTTTGACATGAAAAGGTGTAAAAACAAGTAAAAGATATTTACAATAAGCAGGCCTCAGTGCAAGAAAGAGTCTTTCCAACACGGAAAAATCACAGAGGCCAACTTTGACATGAAAAGGTGTTCAAACAAGTACAAGATGTTCACAATAAGCAGACCTCAGTGCAAGAAAGAGTCTTTCCAACACTGATAAGCACAGAGGCCAACTTTGACATGAAAAGGTGTAAAAACAAGTACAAGATATTCACAATAAGCAGACCTCAGCGCAAGAAAGAGTCTTGCCAACACTGATAAGCACAGAGGCCAACTTTGACATTAAAAGGTGTAAGAACAAGTACAAGATATTTACAATAAGCAGACCTCAGTACAAGAAAGAGTCTTTCCAACACTGATAAGCACAGAGGCCAACTTTGACATTAAAAGGTGTAAAAACAAGTACAAGATGTTCACAATAAGCAGGCCTCAGTGCAAGAAAAAGAGTTTCCAACACGGAAAAATCACAGAGGCCAACTTTGACATGAAAAGGTGTTCAAACAAGTACAAGATATTTACAATAAGTAGACCTCAGTGCAAGAAAGAGTCTTTCCAACACTGATAAGCACAGAAGCCAACTTTGACATTAAAAGGTGTAAAAACAAGTACAAGATATTTACAATAAGCAGACCTCAGTGCAAGAAAGAGTCTTTCCAACACTGAAAATTGAAAGAGGCCAACTTTGACATTAAAAGTTGTAAAAACAAGTACAAGATATTAACAATAAGCAGACCTCAGCGCAAGAAAGAGTCTTTCCAACACTGATAAGCACAGAGGCCAACTTTGACATTAAAAGGTGTAAAAACAAGTACAAGATATTTACAATAAGCAGGCCTCAGCGCAAGAAAGAGTCTTTCCAACACGGAAAAATCACAGAGGCCAACTTTGACATGAAAAGGTGTTCAAACAAGTACAAGATATTTACAATAAGCAGACCTCAGTGCAAGAAAGAGTCTTTCCAACACTGATAAGCACAGAGGCCAACTTTGACATTAAAAGGTGTAAAAACAAGTACAAGATATTTACAATAAGCAAACCTCAGTGCAAGAAAGAGTCTTTCCAACACGGAAAAATCACAGAGGCCAACTTTGACATGAAAAGGTGTTCAAACAAGTACAAGATATTTACAATAAGCAGACCTCAGTGCAAGAAAGAGTCTTTCCAACACGGAAAAATCACAGAGGCCAACTTTGACATTAAAAGGTGTAAAAACAAGTACAAGATATTTACAATAAGCAGACCTCAGTGCAAGAAAGAGTCTTTCCAACACTGATAAGCACAGAGGCCAACTTTGACATTAAAAGGTGTAAAAACAAGTACAAGATATTTACAATAAGCAGACCTCAGTGCAAGAAAGAGTTTTTCCAACACTGAAAATTGAAAGAGGCCAACTTTGACATGAAAAGGTGTAAAAACAAGTACAAGATATTTACAATAAGCAGACCTCAGTGCAAGAAAGAGTCTTTCCAACACTGATAAGCACAGAGGCCAACTTTGACATTAAAAGGTGTAAAAACAAGTACAAGATATTAACAATAAGCAGACCTCAGTGCAAGAAAGAGTCTTTCCAACACTGAAAAAGCACAGAGGCCAACTTTGACATTAAAAGGTGTTCAAACAAGTACAAGATATTTACAATAAGCAGACCTCAGTGCAAGAAAGAGTCTTTCCAACACTGATAAGCACAGAGGCCAACTTTGACATTAAAAGGTGTAAAAACAAGTACAAGATATTTACAATAAGCAGACCTCAGTGCAAGAAAGAGTCTTTCCAACACTGAAAAAGCACAGAGGCCAACTTTGACATGAAAAGGTGTTCAAACAAGTACAAGATGTTCACAATAAGCAGACCTCAGTGCAAGAAAGAGTCTTTCCAACACGGAAAAATCACAGAGGCCAACTTTGACATGAAAAGGTGTTCAAACAAGTACAAGATATTTACAATAAGCAGACCTCAGTGCAAGAAAGAGTCTTTCCAACACGGAAAAATCACAGAGGCCAACTTTGACATGAAAAGGTGTTCAAACAAGTACAAGATATTTACAATAAGCAGACCTCAGTGCAAGAAAGAGTCTTTCCAACACGGAAAAATCACAGAGGCCAACTTTGACATGAAAAGGTGTTCAAACAAGTACAAGATATTTACAATAAGCAGACCTCAGTGCAAGAAAGAGTCTTTCCAACACGGAAAAATCACAGAGGCCAACTTTGACATGAAAAGGTGTTCAAACAAGTACAAGATGTTCACAATAAGCAGACCTCAGTGCAAGAAAGAGTCTTTCCAACACTGATAAGCACAGAGGCCAACTTTGACATGAAAAGGTGTAAAAACAAGTACAAGATATTTACAATAAGCAGACCTCAGTGCAAGAAAGAGTTTTTCCAACACTGAAAATTGAAAGAGGCCAACTTTGACATGAAAAGGTGTAAAAACAAGTACAAGATATTTACAATAAGCAGACCTCAGTGCAAGAAAGAGTCTTTCCAACACTGATAAGCACAGAGGCCAACTTTGACATTAAAAGGTGTTCAAACAAGTACAAGATATTTACAATAAGCAGACCTCAGTGCAAGAAAGAGTCTTTCCAACACTGATAAGCACAGAGGCCAACTTTGACATTAAAAGGTGTTCAAACAAATACAAGATATTAACAATAAGCAGACCTCAGTGCAAGAAAGAGTCTTTCCAACACTGAAAAAGCACAGAGGCCAACTTTGACATGAAAAGGTGTTCAAACAAGTACAAGATGTTCACAATAAGCAGGCCTCAGTGCAAGAAAAAGAGTTTCCAACACGGAAAAATCACAGAGGCCAACTTTGACATGAAAAGGTGTTCAAACAAGTACAAGATATTTACAATAAGTAGACCTCAGTGCAAGAAATAGTCTTTCCAACACTGATAAGCACAGAGGCCAACTTTGACATTAAAAGGTGTAAAAACAAGTACAAGATATTTACAATAAGCAGACCTCAGTGCAAGAAAGAGTCTTTCCAACACTGATAAGCACAGAGGCCAACTTTGACATGAAAAGGTGTAAAAACAAGTACAAGATATTTACAATAAGCAGGCCTCAGTGCAAGAAAGAGTCTTTCCAACACGGAAAAATCACAGAGGCCAACTTTGACATGAAAAGGTGTTCAAACAAGTACAAGATGTTCACAATAAGCAGACCTCAGTGCAAGAAAGAGTCTTTCCAACACTGATAAGCACAGAGGCCAACTTTGACATTAAAAGGTGTAAGAACAAGTACAAGATATTTACAATAAGCAGACCTCAGTACAAGAAAGAGTCTTTCCAACACTGATAAGCACAGAGGCCAACTTTGACATTAAAAGGTGTAAAAACAAGTACAAGATGTTCACAATAAGCAGGCCTCAGTGCAAGAAAAAGAGTTTCCAACACTGATAAGCACAGAGGCCAACTTTGACATTAAAAGGTGTAAAAACAAGTACAAGATATTTACAATAAGCAGACCTCAGTGCAAGAAAGAGTCTTTCCAACACTGATAAGCACAGAAGCCAACTTTGACATTAAAAGGTATAAAAACAAGTACAAGATATTTACAATAAGCAGACCTCAGTGCAAGAAAGAGTCTTTCCAACACTGATAAGCACAGAGGCCAACTTTGACATTAAAAGGTGTAAAAACAAGTACAAGATATTTACAATAAGCAGACCTCAGTGCAAGAAAGAGTCTTTCCAACACTGATAAGCACAAAGGCCAACTTTGACATGAAAAGGTGTTCAAACAAGTACAAGATATTCACAATAAGCAGACCTCAGTGCAAGAAAGAGTCTTTCCAACACTGAAAAAGCACAGAGGCCAACTTTGACATGAAAAGGTGTTCAAACAAGTACAAGATGTTCACAATAAGCAGACCTCAGTGCAAGAAAGAGTCTTTCCAACACGGAAAAATCACAGAGGCCAACTTTGACATGAAAAGGTGTTCAAACAAGTACAAGATATTTACAATAAGCAGACCTCAGTGCAAGAAAGAGTCTTTCCAACACGGAAAAATCACAGAGGCCAACTTTGACATGAAAAGGTGTTCAAACAAGTACAAGATATTTACAATAAGCAGACCTCAGTGCAAGAAAGAGTCTTTCCAACACGGAAAAATCACAGAGGCCAACTTTGACATGAAAAGGTGTTCAAACAAGTACAAGATATTTACAATAAGCAGACCTCAGTGCAAGAAAGAGTCTTTCCAACACGGAAAAATCACAGAGGCCAACTTTGACATGAAAAGGTGTTCAAACAAGTACAAGATGTTCACAATAAGCAGACCTCAGTGCAAGAAAGAGTCTTTCCAACACTGATAAGCACAGAGGCCAACTTTGACATGAAAAGGTGTAAAAACAAGTACAAGATATTTACAATAAGCAGACCTCAGTGCAAGAAAGAGTCTTTCCAACACTGATAGGCACAGAGGCCAACTTTGACATTAAAAGGTGTTCAAACAAGTACAAGATATTTACAATAAGCAGACCTCAGTGCAAGAAAGAGTCTTTCCAACACTGATAAGCACAGAGGCCAACTTTGACATTAAAAGGTGTTCAAACAAATACAAGATATTAACAATAAGCAGACCTCAGTGCAAGAAAGAGTCTTTCCAACACTGAAAAAGCACAGAGGCCAACTTTGACATTAAAAGTTGTAAAAACAAGTACAAGATGTTCACAATAAGCAGGCCTCAGTGCAAGAAAAAGAGTTTCCAACACGGAAAAATCACAGAGGCCAACTTTGACATGAAAAGGTGTTCAAACAAGTACAAGATATTTACAATAAGTAGACCTCAGTGCAAGAAATAGTCTTTCCAACACTGATAAGCACAGAGGCCAACTTTGACATTAAAAGGTGTAAAAACAAGTACAAGATATTTACAATAAGCAGGCCTCAGTGCAAGAAATAGTCTTTCCAACACTGATAAGCACAGAGGCCAACTTTGACATTAAAAGGTGTAAAAACAAGTACAAGATATTTACAATAAGCAGACCTCAGTGCAAGAAAGAGTCTTTCCAACACGGAAAAATCACAGAGGCCAACTTTGACATGAAAAGGTGTTCAAACAAGTACAAGATGTTCACAATAAGCAGACCTCAGTGCAAGAAAGAGTCTTTCCAACACTGATAAGCACAGAGGCCAACTTTGACATTAAAAGGTGTAAGAACAAGTACAAGATATTTACAATAAGCAGAACTCAGTACAAGAAAGAGTCTTTCCAACACTGATAAGCACAGAGGCCAACTTTGACATTAAAAGGTGTAAAAACAAGTACAAGATATTTACAATAAGTAGACCTCAGTGCAAGAAATAGTCTTTCCAACACTGATAAGCACAGAGGCCAACTTTGACATTAAAAGGTGTAAAAACAAGTACAAGATATTTACAATAAGCAGACCTCAGTGCAAGAAAGAGTCTTTCCAACACTGAAAATTGAAAGAGGCCAACTTTGACATTAAAAGGTGTAAAAACAAGTACAAGATATTTACAATAAGCAGACCTCAGTGCAAGAAAGAGTCTTTCCAACACTGATAAGCACAGAGGCCAACTTTGACATTAAAAGGTGTAAAAACAAGTACAAGATATTTACAATAAGCAGACCTCAGTGCAAGAAAGAGTCTTTCCAACACGGAAAAATCACAGAGGCCAACTTTGACATGAAAAGGTGTTCAAACAAGTACAAGATGTTCACAATAAGCAGGCCTCAGTGCAAGAAAAAGAGTTTCCAACACTGATAAGCACAGAGGCCAACTTTGACATTGAAAGGTGTAAGAACAAGTACAAGATATTTACAATAAGCAGACCTCAGTGCAAGAAAGAGTCTTTCCAACACTGATAAGCACAGAGGCCAACTTTGACATTAAAAGGTGTAAAAACAAGTACAAGATATTTACAATAAGCAGACCTCAGTGCAAGAAAGAGTCTTTCCAACACTGATAAGCACAAAGGCCAACTTTGACATTAAAAGGTGTTCAAACAAGTACAAGATATTCACAATAAGCAGACCTCAGTGCAAGAAAGTCTTTCCAACATGGAAAAATCACAGAGGCCAACTTTGACATGAAAAGGTGTAAAAACAAGTACAAGATATTTACAATAAGCAGACCTCAGTGCAAGAAAGAGTCTTTCCAACACGGAAAAATCACAGAGGCCAACTTTGACATGAAAAGGTGTTCAAACAAGTACAAGATGTTCACAATAAGCAGACCTCAGTGCAAGAAATAGTCTTTCCAACACTGATAAGCACAGAGGCAAACTTTGACATGAAAAGGTGTTCAAACAAGTACAAGATATTTACAATAAGCAGACCTCAGTGCAAGAAAGAGTCTTTCCAACACTGATAAGCACAGAGGCCAACTTTGACATTAAAAGGTGTAAAAACAAGTACAAGATATTTACAATAAGCAGACCTCAGTGCAAGAAAGAGGCTTTCCAACACTGAAAAATCAAAGAGGCCAACTTTGACATTAAAAGTTGTAAAAACAAGTACAAGATATTAACAATAAGCAGACCTCAGTGCAAGAAAGAGTCTTTCAAACACTGATAAGCACAAAGGCCAACTTTGACATTAAAAGGTGTAAAAACAAGTACAAGATATTCACAATAAGCAGACCTCAGTGCAAGAAAGAGTCTTTCCAACACTGATAAGGACAGAGGCCAACTTTGACATTAAAAGGTGTAAAAACAAGTACAAGATATTTACAATAAGCAGACCTCAGTGCAAGAAAGAGTCTTTCCAACACTGATAAGGACAGAGGCCAACTTTGACATGAAATGGTGTTCAAACAAGTACAAGATGTTCACAATAAGCAGACCTCAGTGCAAGAAAGAGTCTGTCCAACACTGATAAGGACAGAGGCCAACTTTGACATTAAAAGGTGTAAAAACAAGTACAAGATATTTACAATAAGCAGACCTCAGTGCAAGAAAGAGTCTTTCCAACCCTGATAAGCACAGAGGCCAACTTTGACATGAAAAGGTGTAAAAACAAGTACAAGATGTTCACAATAAGCAGGTCTCAGTGCAAGAAAAAGAGTTTCCAACACTGATAAGCACAGAGGCCAACTTTGACATGAAAAGGTGCAAAAACAAGTACAAGATATTTACAATAAGCAGACCTCAGTGCAAGAAAGAGTCTTTCCAACACTGATAAGCACAGAGGCCAACTTTGACATGAAAAGGTGCAAAAACAAGTACAAGATATTTACAATAAGCAGACCTCAGTGCAAGAAAGAGTCTTTCCAACACTGATAAGCACAAAGGCCAACTTTGACATGAAAAGGTGTTCAAACAAGTACAAGATATTCACAATAAGCAGACCTCAGTGCAAGAAAGAGTCTTTCCAACACTGAAAAATCAAAGAGGCCAACTATGACATTAAAAGTTGTAAAAACAAGTACAAGATATTAACAATAAGCAGACCTCAGTGCAAGAAAGAGTCTTTCCAACACTGATAAGCACAGAGGCCAACTTTGACATTAAAAGGTGTAAAAACAAGTACAAGATATTTACAATAAGCAGACCTCAGTGCAAGAAAGAGTCTTTCCAACACGGAAAAATCACAGAGGCCAACTTTGACATGAAAAGGTGTTCAAACAAGTACAAGATGTTCACAATAAGCAGGCCTCAGTGCAAGAAAAAGAGTTTCCAACACTGATAAGCACAGAGGCCAACTTTGACATTGAAAGGTGTAAGAACAAGTACAAGATATTTACAATAAGCAGACCTCAGTGCAAGAAAGAGTCTTTCCAACACTGATAAGCACAGAGGCCAACTTTGACATTAAAAGGTGTAAAAACAAGTACAAGATATTTACAATAAGCAGACCTCAGTGCAAGAAAGAGTCTTTCCAACACTGATAAGCACAAAGGCCAACTTTGACATTAAAAGGTGTTCAAATAAGTACAAGATATTTACAATAAGCAGACCTCAGTGCAAGAAAGAGGCTTTCCAACACTGAAAAATCAAAGAGGCCAACTTTGACATTAAAAGTTGTAAAAACAAGTACAAGATATTAACAATAAGCAGACCTCAGTGCAAGAAAGAGTCTTTCCAACACTGATAAGCACAAAGGCCAACTTTGACATTAAAAGGTGTAAAAACAAGTACAAGATATTTACAATAAGCAGACCTCAGTGCAAGAAAGAGTCTTTCCAACACTGATAAGCACAAAGGCCAACTTTGACATTAAAAGGTGTAAAAACAAGTACAAGATATTCACAATAAGCAGACCTCAGTGCAAGAAAGAGTCTTTCCAACCCTGATAAGCACAGAGGCCAACTTTGACATGAAAAGGTGTAAAAACAAGTACAAGATGTTCACAATAAGCAGGTCTCAGTGCAAGAAAAAGAGTTTCCAACACTGATAAGCACACAGGCCAACTTTGACATGAAAAGGTGTTCAAATAAGTACAAGATATTTACAATAAGCAGACCTCAGTGCAAGAAAGAGTCTTTCCAACACGGAAAAATCACAGAGGCCAACTTTGACATGAAAAGGTGTTCAAACAAGTACAAGATGTTCACAATAAGCAGACCTCAGTGCAAGAAAGAGTCTTTCCAACACTGATAAGCACAGAGGCCAACTTTGACATGAAAAGGTGTAAAAACAAGTACAAGATATTTACAATAAGCAGACCTCAGTGCAAGAAAGAGTTTTTCCAACACTGAAAATTGAAAGAGGCCAACTTTGACATGAAAAGGTGTAAAAACAAGTACAAGATATTTACAATAAGCAGACCTCAGTGCAAGAAAGAGTCTTTCCAACACTGATAAGCACAGAGGCCAACTTTGACATTAAAAGGTGTTCAAACAAGTACAAGATATTTACAATAAGCAGACCTCAGTGCAAGAAAGAGTCTTTCCAACACTGATAAGCACAGAGGCCAACTTTGACATTAAAAGGTGTTCAAACAAATACAAGATATTAACAATAAGCAGACCTCAGTGCAAGAAAGAGTCTTTCCAACACTGAAAAAGCACAGAGGCCAACTTTGACATTAAAAGGTGTTCAAACAAGTACAAGATGTTCACAATAAGCAGGCCTCAGTGCAAGAAAAAGAGTTTCCAACACGGAAAAATCACAGAGGCCAACTTTGACATGAAAAGGTGTTCAAACAAGTACAAGATATTTACAATAAGTAGACCTCAGTGCAAGAAATAGTCTTTCCAACACTGATAAGCACAGAGGCCAACTTTGACATTAAAAGGTGTAAAAACAAGTACAAGATATTTACAATAAGCAGACCTCAGTGCAAGAAAGAGTCTTTCCAACACTGATAAGCACAGAAGCCAACTTTGACATTAAAAGGTGTAAAAACAAGTACAAGATATTTACAATAAGCAGACCTCAGTGCAAGAAAGAGTCTTTCCAACACTGATAAGCACAGAGGCCAACTTTGACATGAAAAGGTGTAAAAACAAGTACAAGATATTTACAATAAGCAGGCCTCAGTGCAAGAAAGAGTCTTTCCAACACGGAAAAATCACAGAGGCCAACTTTGACATGAAAAGGTGTTCAAACAAGTACAAGATGTTCACAATAAGCAGACCTCAGTGCAAGAAAGAGTCTTTCCAACACTGATAAGCACAGAGGCCAACTTTGACATTAAAAGGTGTAAGAACAAGTACAAGATATTTACAATAAGCAGACCTCAGTACAAGAAAGAGTCTTTCCAACACTGATAAGCACAGAGGCCAACTTTGACATTAAAAGGTGTAAAAACAAGTACAAGATGTTCACAATAAGCAGGCCTCAGTGCAAGAAAAAGAGTTTCCAACACGGAAAAATCACAGAGGCCAACTTTGACATGAAAAGGTGTTCAAACAAGTACAAGATATTTACAATAAGTAGACCTCAGTGCAAGAAATAGTCTTTCCAACACTGATAAGCACAGAGGCCAACTTTGACATTAAAAGGTGTAAAAACAAGTACAAGATATTTACAATAAGCAGACCTCAGTGCAAGAAAGAGTCTTTCCAACACTGATAAGCACAGAAGCCAACTTTGACATTAAAAGGTGTAAAAACAAGTACAAGATATTTACAATAAGCAGACCTCAGTGCAAGAAAGAGTCTTTCCAACACTGAAAATTGAAAGAGGCCAACTTTGACATTAAAAGGTGTAAAAACAAGTACAAGATATTTACAATAAGCAGACCTCAGTGCAAGAAAGAGTCTTTCCAACACTGATAAGCACAGAGGCCAACTTTGACATTAAAAGGTGTAAAAACAAGTACAAGATATTTACAATAAGCAGACCTCAGTGCAAGAAAGAGTCTTTCCAACACGGAAAAATCACAGAGGCCAACTTTGACATGAAAAGGTGTTCAAACAAGTACAAGATGTTCACAATAAGCAGGCCTCAGTGCAAGAAAAAGAGTTTCCAACACTGATAAGCACAGAGGCCAACTTTGACATTGAAAGGTGTAAGAACAAGTACAAGATATTTACAATAAGCAGACCTCAGTGCAAGAAAGAGTCTTTCCAACACTGATAAGCACAGAGGCCAACTTTGACATTAAAAGGTGTAAAAACAAGTACAAGATATTTACAATAAGCAGACCTCAGTGCAAGAAAGAGTCTTTCCAACACTGATAAGCACAAAGGCCAACTTTGACATTAAAAGGTGTTCAAATAAGTACAAGATATTTACAATAAGCAGACCTCAGTGCAAGAAAGAGGCTTTCCAACACTGAAAAATCAAAGAGGCCAACTTTGACATTAAAAGTTGTAAAAACAAGTACAAGATATTAACAATAAGCAGACCTCAGTGCAAGAAAGAGTCTTTCCAACACTGATAAGCACAGAGGCCAACTTTGACATTAAAAGGTGTTCAAACAAATACAAGATATTAACAATAAGCAGACCTCAGTGCAAGAAAGAGTCTTTCCAACACTGATAAGCACAAAGGCCAACTTTGACATTAAAAGGTGTTCAAATAAGTACAAGATATTTACAATAAGCAGACCTCAGTGCAAGAAAGAGGCTTTCCAACACTGAAAAATCAAAGAGGCCAACTTTGACATTAAAAGTTGTAAAAACAAGTACAAGATATTAACAATAAGCAGACCTCAGTGCAAGAAAGAGTCTTTCAAACACTGATAAGCACAAAGGCCAACTTTGACATTAAAAGGTGTAAAAACAAGTACAAGATATTCACAATAAGCAGACCTCAGTGCAAGAAAGAGTCTTTCAAACACTGATAAGCACAAAGGCCAACTTTGACATTAAAAGGTGTAAAAACAAGTACAAGATATTCACAATAAGCAGACCTCAGTGCAAGAAAGAGTCTTTCCAACACTGATAAGGACAGAGGCCAACTTTGACATTAAAAGGTGTAAAAACAAGTACAAGATATTTACAATAAGCAGACCTCAGTGCAAGAAAGAGTCTTTCCAACACTGATAAGGACAGAGGCCAACTTTGACATGAAAAGGTGTTCAAACAAGTACAAGATGTTCACAATAAGCAGACCTCAGTGCAAGAAAGAGTCTGTCCAACACTGATAAGGACAGAGGCCAACTTTGACATTAAAAGGTGTAAAAACAAGTACAAGATATTTACAATAAGCAGACCTCAGTGCAAGAAAGAGTCTTTCCAACCCTGATAAGCACAGAGGCCAACTTTGACATGAAAAGGTGTAAAAACAAGTACAAGATGTTCACAATAAGCAGGTCTCAGTGCAAGAAAAAGAGTTTCCAACACTGATAAGCACAGAGGCCAACTTTGACATGAAAAGGTGCAAAAACAAGTACAAGATATTTACAATAAGCAAACCTCAGTGCAAGAAAGAGTCTTTCCAACACTGATAAGCACAGAGGCCAACTTTGACATGAAAAGGTGCAAAAACAAGTACAAGATATTTACAATAAGCAGACCTCAGTGCAAGAAAGAGTCTTTCCAACACTGATAAGCACAAAGGCCAACTTTGACATGAAAAGGTGTTCAAACAAGTACAAGATATTCACAATAAGCAGACCTCAGTGCAAGAAAGAGTCTTTCCAACACTGAAAAATCAAAGAGGCCAACTTTGACATTAAAAGTTGTAAAAACAAGTACAAGATATTAACAATAAGCAGACCTCAGTGCAAGAAAGAGTCTTTCCAACACTGATAAGCACAGAGGCCAACTTTGACATTAAAAGGTGTAAAAACAAGTACAAGATATTTACAATAAGCAGACCTCAGTGCAAGAAAGAGTCTTTCCAACACGGAAAAATCACAGAGGCCAACTTTGACATGAAAAGGTGTTCAAACAAGTACAAGATGTTCACAATAAGCAGGCCTCAGTGCAAGAAAAAGAGTTTCCAACACTGATAAGCACAGAGGCCAACTTTGACATTGAAAGGTGTAAGAACAAGTACAAGATATTTACAATAAGCAGACCTCAGTGCAAGAAAGAGTCTTTCCAACACTGATAAGCACAGAGGCCAACTTTGACATTAAAAGGTGTAAAAACAAGTACAAGATATTTACAATAAGCAGACCTCAGTGCAAGAAAGAGTCTTTCCAACACTGATAAGCACAAAGGCCAACTTTGACATTAAAAGGTGTTCAAATAAGTACAAGATATTTACAATAAGCAGACCTCAGTGCAAGAAAGAGTCTTTCCAACACTGATAAGCACAAAGGCCAACTTTGACATTAAAAGGTGTTCAAATAAGTACAAGATATTTACAATAAGCAGACCTCAGTGCAAGAAAGAGTCTTTCCAACCCTGATAAGCACAGAGGCCAACTTTGACATTAAAAGGTGTAAAAACAAGTACAAGATATTTACAATAAGCAGACCTCAGTGCAAGAAAGAGTCTTTCCAACACTGATAAGGACAGAGGCCAACTTTGACATTAAAAGGTGTAAAAACAAGTACAAGATATTTACAATAAGCAGACCTCAGTGCAAGAAAGAGTCTTTCCAACACTGATAAGGACAGAGGCCAACTTTGACATTAAAAGGTGTAAAAACAAGTACAAGATATTTACAATAAGCAGACCTCAGTGCAAGAAAGAGTCTTTCCAACACTGATAAGGACAGAGGCCAACTTTGACATGAAAAGGTGTTCAAACAAGTACAAGATGTTCACAATAAGCAGGTCTCAGTGCAAGAAAAAGAGTTTCCAACACTGATAAGCACAGAGGCCAACTTTGACATGAAAAGGTGCAAAAACAAGTACAAGATATTTACAATAAGCAGACCTCAGTGCAAGAAAGAGTCTTTCCAACACTGATAAGCACAGAGGCCAACTTTGACATGAAAAGGTGCAAAAACAAGTACAAGATATTTACAATAAGCAGACCTCAGTGCAAGAAAGAGTCTTTCCAACACTGATAAGCACAAAGGCCAACTTTGACATGAAAAGGTGCAAAAACAAGTACAAGATATTTACAATAAGCAGACCTCAGTGCAAGAAAGAGTCTTTCCAACACTGATAAGCACAAAGGCCAACTTTGACATGAAAAGGTGTTCAAACAAGTACAAGATATTCACAATAAGCAGACCTCAGTGCAAGAAAGAGTCTTTCCAACACTGAAAAATCAAAGAGGCCAACTTTGACATTAAAAGTTGTAAAAACAAGTACAAGATATTAACAATAAGCAGACCTCAGTGCAAGAAAGAGTCTTTCCAACACTGATAAGCACAAAGGCCAACTTTGACATTAAAAGGTGTAAAAACAAGTACAAGATATTTACAATAAGCAGACCTCAGTGCAAGAAAGAGTCTTTCCAACACTGATAAGCACAAAGGCCAACTTTGACATTAAAAGGTGTTCAAATAAGTACAAGATATTTACAATAAGCAGACCTCAGTGCAAGAAAGAGGCTTTCCAACACTGAAAAATCAAAGAGGCCAACTTTGACATTAAAAGTTGTAAAAACAAGTACAAGATATTAACAATAAGCAGACCTCAGTGCAAGAAAGAGTCTTTCCAACACTGATAAGCACAAAGGCCAACTTTGACATTAAAAGGTGTAAAAACAAGTACAAGATATTTACAATAAGCAGACCTCAGTGCAAGAAAGAGTCTTTCCAACACTGATAAGCACAAAGGCCAACTTTGACATTAAAAGGTGTAAAAACAAGTACAAGATATTCACAATAAGCAGACCTCAGTGCAAGAAAGAGTCTTTCCAACCCTGATAAGCACAGAGGCCAACTTTGACATGAAAAGGTGTAAAAACAAGTACAAGATGTTCACAATAAGCAGACCTCAGTGCAAGAAAGAGTCTTTCCAACACTGATAAGCACAGAGGCCAACTTTGACATGAAAAGGTGTTCAAATAAGTACAAGATATTTACAATAAGCAGACCTCAGTGCAAGAAAGAGTCTTTCCAACACGGAAAAATCACAGAGGCCAACTTTGACATGAAAAGGTGTTCAAACAAGTACAAGATGTTCACAATAAGCAGACCTCAGTGCAAGAAAGAGTCTTTCCAACACTGATAAGCACAGAGGCCAACTTTGACATGAAAAGGTGTAAAAACAAGTACAAGATATTTACAATAAGCAGACCTCAGTGCAAGAAAGAGTTTTTCCAACACTGAAAATTGAAAGAGGCCAACTTTGACATGAAAAGGTGTAAAAACAAGTACAAGATATTTACAATAAGCAGACCTCAGTGCAAGAAAGAGTCTTTCCAACACTGATAAGCACAGAGGCCAACTTTGACATTAAAAGGTGTTCAAACAAGTACAAGATATTTACAATAAGCAGACCTCAGTGCAAGAAAGAGTCTTTCCAACACTGATAAGCACAGAGGCCAACTTTGACATTAAAAGGTGTTCAAACAAATACAAGATATTAACAATAAGCAGACCTCAGTGCAAGAAAGAGTCTTTCCAACACTGAAAAAGCACAGAGGCCAACTTTGACATTAAAAGGTGTTCAAACAAGTACAAGATGTTCACAATAAGCAGGCCTCAGTGCAAGAAAAAGAGTTTCCAACACGGAAAAATCACAGAGGCCAACTTTGACATGAAAAGGTGTTCAAACAAGTACAAGATATTTACAATAAGTAGACCTCAGTGCAAGAAATAGTCTTTCCAACACTGATAAGCACAGAGGCCAACTTTGACATTAAAAGGTGTAAAAACAAGTACAAGATATTTACAATAAGCAGACCTCAGTGCAAGAAAGAGTCTTTCCAACACTGATAAGCACAGAAGCCAACTTTGACATTAAAAGGTGTAAAAACAAGTACAAGATATTTACAATAAGCAGACCTCAGTGCAAGAAAGAGTCTTTCCAACACTGATAAGCACAGAGGCCAACTTTGACATGAAAAGGTGTAAAAACAAGTACAAGATATTTACAATAAGCAGGCCTCAGTGCAAGAAAGAGTCTTTCCAACACGGAAAAATCACAGAGGCCAACTTTGACATGAAAAGGTGTTCAAACAAGTACAAGATGTTCACAATAAGCAGACCTCAGTGCAAGAAAGAGTCTTTCCAACACTGATAAGCACAGAGGCCAACTTTGACATTAAAAGGTGTAAGAACAAGTACAAGATATTTACAATAAGCAGACCTCAGTACAAGAAAGAGTCTTTCCAACACTGATAAGCACAGAGGCCAACTTTGACATTAAAAGGTGTAAAAACAAGTACAAGATGTTCACAATAAGCAGGCCTCAGTGCAAGAAAAAGAGTTTCCAACACGGAAAAATCACAGAGGCCAACTTTGACATGAAAAGGTGTTCAAACAAGTACAAGATATTTACAATAAGTAGACCTCAGTGCAAGAAATAGTCTTTCCAACACTGATAAGCACAGAGGCCAACTTTGACATTAAAAGGTGTAAAAACAAGTACAAGATATTTACAATAAGCAGACCTCAGTGCAAGAAAGAGTCTTTCCAACACTGATAAGCACAGAAGCCAACTTTGACATTAAAAGGTGTAAAAACAAGTACAAGATATTTACAATAAGCAGACCTCAGTGCAAGAAAGAGTCTTTCCAACACTGATAAGCACAGAGGCCAACTTTGACATTAAAAGGTGTAAAAACAAGTACAAGATATTTACAATAAGCAGACCTCAGTGCAAGAAAGAGTCTTTCCAACACGGAAAAATCACAGAGGCCAACTTTGACATGAAAAGGTGTTCAAACAAGTACAAGATGTTCACAATAAGCAGGCCTCAGTGCAAGAAAAAGAGTTTCCAACACTGATAAGCACAGAGGCCAACTTTGACATTGAAAGGTGTAAGAACAAGTACAAGATATTTACAATAAGCAGACCTCAGTGCAAGAAAGAGTCTTTCCAACACTGATAAGCACAGAGGCCAACTTTGACATTAAAAGGTGTAAAAACAAGTACAAGATATTTACAATAAGCAGACCTCAGTGCAAGAAAGAGTCTTTCCAACACTGATAAGGACAGAGGCCAACTTTGACATGAAAAGGTGTTCAAACAAGTACAAGATGTTCACAATAAGCAGGCCTCAGTGCAAGAAAAAGAGTTTCCAACACTGATAAGCACAGAGGCCAACTTTGACATTGAAAGGTGTAAGAACAAGTACAAGATATTTACAATAAGCAGACCTCAGTGCAAGAAAGAGTCTTTCCAACACTGATAAGCACAAAGGCCAACTTTGACATTAAAAGGTGTTCAAATAAGTACAAGATATTTACAATAAGCAGACCTCAGTGCAAGAAAGAGGCTTTCCAACACTGAAAAATCAAAGAGGCCAACTTTGACATTAAAAGTTGTAAAAACAAGTACAAGATATTAACAATAAGCAGACCTCAGTGCAAGAAAGAGTCTTTCCAACACTGATAAGCACAAAGGCCAACTTTGACATTAAAAGGTGTAAAAACAAGTACAAGATATTCACAATAAGCAGACCTCAGTGCAAGAAAGAGTCTTTCCAACCCTGATAAGCACAGAGGCCAACTTTGACATTAAAAGGTGTAAAAACAAGTACAAGATATTTACAATAAGCAGACCTCAGTGCAAGAAAGAGTCTTTCCAACACTGATAAGGACAGAGGCCAACTTTGACATTAAAAGGTGTAAAAACAAGTACAAGATATTTACAATAAGCAGACCTCAGTGCAAGAAAGAGTCTTTCCAACACTGATAAGGACAGAGGCCAACTTTGACATTAAAAGGTGTAAAAACAAGTACAAGATATTTACAATAAGCAGACCTCAGTGCAAGAAAGAGTCTTTCCAACACTGATAAGGACAGAGGCCAACTTTGACATGAAAAGGTGTTCAAACAAGTACAAGATGTTCACAATAAGCAGGTCTCAGTGCAAGAAAAAGAGTTTCCAACACTGATAAGCACAGAGGCCAACTTTGACATGAAAAGGTGCAAAAACAAGTACAAGATATTTACAATAAGCAGACCTCAGTGCAAGAAAGAGTCTTTCCAACACTGATAAGCACAGAGGCCAACTTTGACATGAAAAGGTGCAAAAACAAGTACAAGATATTTACAATAAGCAGACCTCAGTGCAAGAAAGAGTCTTTCCAACACTGATAAGCACAAAGGCCAACTTTGACATGAAAAGGTGTTCAAACAAGTACAAGATATTCACAATAAGCAGACCTCAGTGCAAGAAAGAGTCTTTCCAACACTGAAAAATCAAAGAGGCCAACTTTGACATTAAAAGTTGTAAAAACAAGTACAAGATATTAACAATAAGCAGACCTCAGTGCAAGAAAGAGTCTTTCCAACACTGATAAGCACAGAGGCCAACTTTGACATGAAAAGGTGTTCAAACAAGTACAAGATATTTACAATAAGCAGACCTCAGTGCAAGAAAGAGTCTTTCCAACACGGAAAAATCAAAGAGGCCAACTTTGACATTAAAAGGTGTAAAAACAAGTACAAGATATTAACAATAAGCAGACCTCAGTGCAAGAAAGAGTCTTTCCAACACGGAAAAATCACAGAGGCCAACTTTGACATGAAAAGGTGTTCAAACAAGTACAAGATATTTACAATAAGCAGACCTCAGTGCAAGAAAGAGTCTTTCCAACACGGAAAAATCACAGAGGCCAACTTTGACATGAAAAGGTGTTCAAACAAGTACAAGATATTTACAATAAGCAGACCTCATTGCAAGAAAGAGTCTTTCCAACACTGATAAGCACAAAGGCCAACTTTGACATTAAAAGGTGCAAAAACAAGTACAAGATATTCACAATAAGCAGACCTCAGTGCAAGAAAGAGTCTTTCCAACACTGATAAGCACAGAGGCCAACTTTGACATTAAAAGGTGCAAAAACAAGTACAAGATATTCACAATAAGCAGACCTCAGTGCAAGAAAAAGAGTTTCCAACACGGAAAAATCACAGAGGCCAACTTTGACATTAAAAGGTGTAAAAACAAGTACAAGATATTTACAATAAGCAGACCTCAGTGCAAGAAAGAGGCTTTCCAACACTGAAAAATCAAAGAGGCCAACTTTGACATTAAAAGTTGTAAAACCAAGTACAAGATTTTCACAATAAGCAGACCTCAGTGCAAGAAAGAGTCTTTCCAACACTGAAAAAGCACAGAGGCCAACTTTGACATTAAAAGGTGTAAGAACAAGTACAAGATATTTACAATAAGCAGACCTCGGTGCAAGAAAGAGTCTTTCCAACACTGATAAGCACAGAGGCCAACTTTGACATTAAAAGGTGTAAAAACAAGTACAAGATATTTACAATAAGCAAACCTCAGTGCAAGAAAGAGTCTTTCCAACACTGATAAGCACAGAGGCCAACTTTGACATTAAAAGGTGTAAAAACAAGTACAAGATATTTACAATAAGCAGACCTCAGTGCAAGAAAGAGTCTTTCCAACACTGAAAATTGAAAGAGGCCAACTTTGACATTAAAAGGTGTAAAAACAAGTACAAGATATTTACAATAAGCAGACCTCAGTGCAAGAAAGAGTCTTTCCAACACGGAAAAATCACAGAGGCCAACTTTGACATTAAAAGGTGTAAAAACAAGTACAAGATATTTACAATAAGCAAACCTCAGTGCAAGAAAGAGTCTTTCCAACACTGATAAGCACAGAGGCCAACTTTGACATTAAAAGGTGTAAAAACAAGTACAAGATATTTACAATAAGCAGACCTCAGTGCAAGAAAGAGTCTTTCCAACACTGATAAGCACAGAGGCCAACTTTGACATTAAAAGGTGTAAAAACAAGTACAAGATATTTACAATAAGCAGACCTCAGTGCAAGAAAGAGTCTTTCCAACACTGATAAGCACAGAGGCCAACTTTGACATTAAAAGGTGTAAAAACAAGTACAAGATATTAACAATAAGCAGACCTCAGTGCAAGAAAGAGTCTTTCCAACACTGAAAAAGCACAGAGACCAACTTTGACATTAAAAGGTGTAAGAACAAGTACAAGATATTTACAATAAGCAAACCTCAGTGCAAGAAAGAGTCTTTCCAACACTGATAAGCACAGAGGCCAACTTTGACATTAAAAGGTGTAAAAACAAGTACAAGATATTTACAATAAGCAGACCTCCGTGCAAGAAAGAGTCTTTCCAACACTGATAAGCACAGAGGCCAACTTTGACATGAAAAGGTGTTCAAACAAGTACAAGATATTCACAATAAGCAGACCTCAGTGCAAGAAAGAGTCTTTCCAACACTGAAAATTGAAAGAGGCCAACTTTGACATTAAAAGTTGTAAAAACAAGTACAAGATATTAACAATAAGCAGACCTCAGTGCAAGAAAGAGCCTTTCCAACACTGATAAGCACAAAGGCCAACTTTGACATTAAAAGGTGTAAAAACAAGTACAAGATATTAACAATAAGCAGACCTCAGTGCAAGAAAGAGTCTTTCCAACACGGAAAAATCACAGAGGCCAACTTTGACATGAAAAGGTGTTCAAACAAGTACAAGATATTTACAATAAGCAGACCTCATTGCAAGAAAGAGTCTTTCCAACACTGATAAGCACAAAGGCCAACTTTGACATTAAAAGGTGCAAAAACAAGTACAAGATATTCACAATAAGCAGACCTCAGTGCAAGAAAGAGTCTTTCCAACACTGATAAGCACAAAGGCCAACTTTGACATTAAAAGGTGCAAAAACAAGTACAAGATATTCACAATAAGCAGACCTCAGTGCAAGAAAGAGTCTTTCCAACACTGATAAGCACAGAGGCCAACTTTGACATTAAAAGGTGTAAAAACAAGTACAAGATATTTACAATAAGCAGACCTCAGTGCAAGAAAGAGTCTTTCCAACACGGAAAAATCACAGAGGCCAACTTTGACATGAAAAGGTGTTCAAACAAGTACAAGATATTTACAATAAGCAGACCTCATTGCAAGAAAGAGTCTTTCCAACACTGATAAGCACAAAGGCCAACTTTGACATTAAAAGGTGCAAAAACAAGTACAAGATATTAACAATAAGCAGACCTCAGTGCAAGAAAGAGTCTTTCCAACACTGATAAGCACAAAGGCCAACTTTAACATTAAAAGGTGCAAAAACAAGTACAAGATATTTACAATAAGCAGACCTCAGTGCAAGAAAAAGAGTTTCCAACACGGAAAAATCACAGAGGCCAACTTTGACATTAAAAGGTGTAAAAACAAGTACAAGATATTTACAATAAGCAGACCTCAGTGCAAGAAAGAGGCTTTCCAACACTGAAAAATCAAAGAGGCCAACTTTGACATTAAAAGGTGTAAAAACAAGTACAAGATATTTACAATAAGCAAACCTCAGTGCAAGAAAGAGTCTTTCCAACACTGATAAGCACAGAGGCCAACTTTGACATTAAAAGGTGTAAAAACAAGTACAAGATATTTACAATAAGCAAACCTCAGTGCAAGAAAGAGTCTTTCCAACACTGATAAGCACAGAGGCCAACTTTGACATTAAAAGGTGTAAAAACAAGTACAAGATATTTACAATAAGCAGACCTCAGTGCAAGAAAGAGTCTTTCCAACACTGAAAATTGAAAGAGGCCAACTTTGACATTAAAAGGTGTAAAAACAAGTACAAGATATTTACAATAAGCAGACCTCAGTGCAAGAAAGAGTCTTTCCAACACGGAAAAATCACAGAGGCCAACTTTGACATTAAAAGGTGTAAAAACAAGTACAAGATATTTACAATAAGCAAACCTCAGTGCAAGAAAGAGTCTTTCCAACACTGATAAGCACAGAGGCCAACTTTGACATTAAAAGGTGTAAAAACAAGTACAAGATATTTACAATAAGCAGACCTCAGTGCAAGAAAGAGTCTTTCCAACACTGATAAGCACAGAGGCCAACTTTGACATTAAAAGGTGTAAAAACAAGTACAAGATATTTACAATAAGCAGACCTCAGTGCAAGAAAGAGTCTTTCCAACACTGATAAGCACAGAGGCCAACTTTGACATTAAAAGGTGTAAAAACAAGTACAAGATATTAACAATAAGCAGACCTCAGTGCAAGAAAGAGTCTTTCCAACACTGAAAAAGCACAGAGACCAACTTTGACATTAAAAGGTGTAAGAACAAGTACAAGATATTTACAATAAGCAAACCTCAGTGCAAGAAAGAGTCTTTCCAACACTGATAAGCACAGAGGCCAACTTTGACATTAAAAGGTGTTCAAACAAGTACAAGATATTTACAATAAGCAAACCTCAGTGCAAGAAAGAGTCTTTCCAACACTGATAAGCACAGAGGCCAACTTTGACATGAAAAGGTGTTCAAACAAGTACAAGATATTCACAATAAGCAGACCTCAGTGCAAGAAAGAGTCTTTCCAACACTGAAAATTGAAAGAGGCCAACTTTGACATTAAAAGTTGTAAAAACAAGTACAAGATATTAACAATAAGCAGACCTCAGTGCAAGAAAGAGTCTTTCCAACACTGATAAGCACAGAGGCCAACTTTGACATGAAAAGGTGTTCAAACAAGTACAAGATATTTACAATAAGCAGACCTCAGTGCAAGAAAGAGTCTTTCCAACACTGATAAACACAGAGGCCAACTTTGACATGAAAAGGTGTAAGAACAAGTACAAGATATTTACAATAAGCAGACCTCAGTGCAAGAAAGAGTCTTTCCAACACGGAAAAATCACAGAGGCCAACTTTGACATGAAAAGGTGTTCAAACAAGTACAAGATATTTACAATAAGCAGGCCTCAGTGCAAGAAAGAGTCTTTCCAACACGGAAAAATCACAGAGGCCAACTTTGACATGAAAAGGTGTAAAAACAAGTACAAGATATTCACAATAAGCAGACCTCAGCGCAAGAAAGAGTCTTTCCAACACTGATAAGCACAGAGGCCAACTTTGACATTAAAAGGTGTAAAAACAAGTACAAGATATTTACAATAAGCAGACCTCAGTGCAAGAAAGAGTCTTTCCAACACTGAAAAAGCACAGAGGCCAACTTTGACATGAAAAGGTGTTCAAACAAGTACAAGATGTTCACAATAAGCAGACCTCAGTGCAAGAAAGAGTCTTTCCAACACTGATAAGCACAGAGGCCAACTTTGACATTAAAAGGTGTAAAAACAAGTACAAGATATTTACAATAAGCAGACCTCAGTGCAAGAAAGAGTCTTTCCAACACTGATAAGCACAGAGGCCAACTTTGACATGAAAAGGTGTTCAAACAAGTACAAGATATTCACAATAAGCAGACCTCAGTGCAAGAAAGAGTCTTTCCAACACTGAAAATTGAAAGAGGCCAACTTTGACATTAAAAGTTGTAAAAACAAGTACAAGATATTAACAATAAGCAGACCTCAGTGCAAGAAAGAGCCTTTCCAACACTGATAAGCACAAAGGCCAACTTTGACATTAAAAGGTGTAAAAACAAGTACAAGATATTAACAATAAGCAGACCTCAGTGCAAGAAAGAGTCTTTCCAACACGGAAAAATCACAGAGGCCAACTTTGACATGAAAAGGTGTTCAAACAAGTACAAGATATTTACAATAAGCAGACCTCATTGCAAGAAAGAGTCTTTCCAACACTGATAAGCACAAAGGCCAACTTTGACATTAAAAGGTGCAAAAACAAGTACAAGATATTCACAATAAGCAGACCTCAGTGCAAGAAAGAGTCTTTCCAACACTGATAAGCACAAAGGCCAACTTTGACATTAAAAGGTGCAAAAACAAGTACAAGATATTCACAATAAGCAGACCTCAGTGCAAGAAAGAGTCTTTCCAACACTGATAAGCACAGAGGCCAACTTTGACATTAAAAGGTGTAAAAACAAGTACAAGATATTTACAATAAGCAGACCTCAGTGCAAGAAAGAGTCTTTCCAACACTGATAAGGACAGAGGCCAACTTTGACATTAAAAGGTGTAAAAACAAGTACAAGATATTTACAATAAGCAGACCTCAGTGCAAGAAAGAGTCTTTCCAACACGGAAAAATCACAGAGGCCAACTTTGACATGAAAAGGTGTTCAAACAAGTACAAGATATTTACAATAAGCAGACCTCATTGCAAGAAAGAGTCTTTCCAACACTGATAAGCACAAAGGCCAACTTTGACATTAAAAGGTGCAAAAACAAGTACAAGATATTAACAATAAGCAGACCTCAGTGCAAGAAAGAGTCTTTCCAACACTGATAAGCACAAAGGCCAACTTTAACATTAAAAGGTGCAAAAACAAGTACAAGATATTTACAATAAGCAGACCTCAGTGCAAGAAAAAGAGTTTCCAACACGGAAAAATCACAGAGGCCAACTTTGACATTAAAAGGTGTAAAAACAAGTACAAGATATTTACAATAAGCAGACCTCAGTGCAAGAAAGAGGCTTTCCAACACTGAAAAATCAAAGAGGCCAACTTTGACATTAAAAGGTGTAAAAACAAGTACAAGATATTTACAATAAGCAAACCTCAGTGCAAGAAAGAGTCTTTCCAACACTGATAAGCACAGAGGCCAACTTTGACATTAAAAGGTGTAAAAACAAGTACAAGATATTTACAATAAGCAGACCTCAGTGCAAGAAAGAGTCTTTCCAACACTGAAAATTGAAAGAGGCCAACTTTGACATTAAAAGGTGTAAAAACAAGTACAAGATATTTACAATAAGCAAACCTCAGTGCAAGAAAGAGTCTTTCCAACACGGAAAAATCACAGAGGCCAACTTTGACATTAAAAGGTGTAAAAACAAGTACAAGATATTTACAATAAGCAAACCTCAGTGCAAGAAAGAGTCTTTCCAACACTGATAAGCACAGAGGCCAACTTTGACATTAAAAGGTGTAAAAACAAGTACAAGATATTTACAATAAGCAGACCTCAGTGCAAGAAAGAGTCTTTCCAACACTGATAAGCACAGAGGCCAACTTTGACATTAAAAGGTGTAAAAACAAGTACAAGATATTTACAATAAGCAGACCTCAGTGCAAGAAAGAGTCTTTCCAACACTGATAAGCACAGAGGCCAACTTTGACATTAAAAGGTGTAAAAACAAGTACAAGATATTAACAATAAGCAGACCTCAGTGCAAGAAAGAGTCTTTCCAACACTGAAAAAGCACAGAGACCAACTTTGACATTAAAAGGTGTAAGAACAAGTACAAGATATTTACAATAAGCAAACCTCAGTGCAAGAAAGAGTCTTTCCAACACTGATAAGCACAGAGGCCAACTTTGACATTAAAAGGTGTTCAAACAAGTACAAGATATTTACAATAAGCAAACCTCAGTGCAAGAAAGAGTCTTTCCAACACTGATAAGCACAGAGGCCAACTTTGACATGAAAAGGTGTTCAAACAAGTACAAGATATTCACAATAAGCAGACCTCAGTGCAAGAAAGAGTCTTTCCAACACTGAAAATTGAAAGAGGCCAACTTTGACATTAAAAGTTGTAAAAACAAGTACAAGATATTAACAATAAGCAGACCTCAGTGCAAGAAAGAGCCTTTCCAACACTGATAAGCACAAAGGCCAACTTTGACATTAAAAGGTGTTCAAACAAGTACAAGATATTTACAATAAGCAGACCTCAGTGCAAGAAAGAGTCTTTCCAACACTGATAAACACAGAGGCCAACTTTGACATGAAAAGGTGTTCAAACAAGTACAAGATATTTACAATAAGCAGACCTCAGTGCAAGAAAGAGTCTTTCCAACACTGATAAACACAGAGGCCAACTTTGACATGAAAAGGTGTAAGAACAAGTACAAGATATTTACAATAAGCAGACCTCAGTGCAAGAAAGAGTCTTTCCAACACGGAAAAATCACAGAGGCCAACTTTGACATGAAAAGGTGTTCAAACAAGTACAAGATATTTACAATAAGCAGGCCTCAGTGCAAGAAAGAGTCTTTCCAACACGGAAAAATCACAGAGGCCAACTTTGACATGAAAAGGTGTAAAAACAAGTACAAGATATTCACAATAAGCAGACCTCAGCGCAAGAAAGAGTCTTTCCAACACTGATAAGCACAGAGGCCAACTTTGACATTAAAAGGTGTAAAAACAAGTACAAGATATTTACAATAAGCAGACCTCAGTGCAAGAAAGAGTCTTTCCAACACTGAAAAAGCACAGAGGCCAACTTTGACATGAAAAGGTGTTCAAACAAGTACAAGATGTTCACAATAAGCAGACCTCAGTGCAAGAAAGAGTCTTTCCAACACTGATAAGCACAGAGGCCAACTTTGACATTAAAAGGTGTAAAAACAAGTACAAGATATTTACAATAAGCAGACCTCAGTGCAAGAAAGAGTCTTTCCAACACTGATAAGCACAGAGGCCAACTTTGACATTAAAAGGTGTAAGAACAAGTACAAGATATTTACAATAAGCAGACCTCAGTGCAAGAAAGAGTCTTTCCAACACTGATAAGCACAGAGGCCAACTTTGACATTAAAAGGTGTTCAAACAAGTACAAGATATTTACAATAAGCAGACCTCAGTGCAAGAAAGAGTCTTTCCAACACTGATAAGCACAGAGGCCAACTTTGACATGAAAAGGTGTTCAAACAAGTACAAGATATTTACAATAAGCAGACCTCAGTGCAAGAAAGAGTCTTTCCAACACGGAAAAATCACAGAGGCCAACTTTGACATGAAAAGGTGTTCAAACAAGTACAAGATATTTACAATAAGCAGACCTCAGTGCAAGAAAGAGTCTTTCCAACACGGAAAAATCACAGAGGCCAACTTTGACATGAAAAGGTGTTCAAACAAGTACAAGATATTTACAATAAGCAGACCTCAGTGCAAGAAAGAGTCTTTCCAACACGGAAAAATCACAGAGGCCAACTTTGACATGAAAAGGTGTTCAAACAAGTACAAGATATTTACAATAAGCAGACCTCAGTGCAAGAAAGAGTCTTTCCAACACGGAAAAATCACAGAGGCCAACTTTGACATGAAAAGGTGTTCAAACAAGTACAAGATATTTACAATAAGCAGACCTCAGTGCAAGAAAGAGTCTTTCCAACACGGAAAAATCACAGAGGCCAACTTTGACATGAAAAGGTGTTCAAACAAGTACAAGATATTTACAATAAGCAGACCTCAGTGCAAGAAAGAGTCTTTCCAACACGGAAAAATCACAGAGGCCAACTTTGACATGAAAAGGTGTTCAAACAAGTACAAGATATTTACAATAAGCAGACCTCAGTGCAAGAAAGAGTCTTTCCAACACGGAAAAATCACAGAGGCCAACTTTGACATGAAAAGGTGTTCAAACAAGTACAAGATGTTCACAATAAGCAGACCTCAGTGCAAGAAAGAGTCTTTCCAACACTGATAAGCACAGAGGCCAACTTTGACATGAAAAGGTGTAAAAACAAGTACAAGATATTTACAATAAGCAGACCTCAGTGCAAGAAAGAGTCTTTCCAACACTGATAAGCACAGAGGCCAACTTTGACATTAAAAGGTGTTCAAACAAATACAAGATATTAACAATAAGCAGACCTCAGTGCAAGAAAAAGAGTTTCCAACACGGAAAAATCACAGAGGCCAACTTTGACATGAAAAGGTGTTCAAACAAGTACAAGATATTTACAATAAGTAGACCTCAGTGCAAGAAATAGTCTTTCCAACACTGATAAGCACAGAGGCCAACTTTGACATTAAAAGGTGTAAAAACAAGTACAAGATATTTACAATAAGCAGACCTCAGTGCAAGAAAGAGTCTTTCCAACACTGATAAGCACAGAGGCCAACTTTGACATGAAAAGGTGTTCAAACAAGTACAAGATATTTACAATAAGTAGACCTCAGTGCAAGAAAGAGTCTTTCCAACACGGAAAAATCACAGAGGCCAACTTTGACATGAAAAGGTGTTCAAACAAGTACAAGATATTTACAATAAGCAGGCCTCAGTGCAAGAAAGAGTCTTTCCAACACGGAAAAATCACAGAGGCCAACTTTGACATGAAAAGGTGTTCAAACAAGTACAAGATGTTCACAATAAGCAGACCTCAGTGCAAGAAAGAGTCTTTCCAACACTGATAAGCACAGAGGCCAACTTTGACATTAAAAGGTGTAAGAACAAGTACAAGATATTTACAATAAGCAGACCTCAGTGCAAGAAAGAGTCTTTCCAACACTGATAAGCACAGAGGCCAACTTTGACATTAAAAGGTGTAAAAACAAGTACAAGATGTTCACAATAAGCAGACCTCAGTGCAAGAAAAAGAGTTTCCAACACGGAAAAATCACAGAGGCCAACTTTGACATGAAAAGGTGTTCAAACAAGTACAAGATATTTACAATAAGTAGACCTCAGTGCAAGAAATAGTCTTTCCAACACTGATAAGCACAGAGGCCAACTTTGACATTAAAAGGTGTAAAAACAAGTACAAGATATTTACAATAAGCAGACCTCAGTGCAAGAAAGAGTCTTTCCAACACTGAAAATTGAAAGAGGCCAACTTTGACATTAAAAGGTGTAAAAACAAGTACAAGATATTTACAATAAGCAGACCTCAGTGCAAGAAAGAGTCTTTCCAACACTGATAAGCACAGAGGCCAACTTTGACATTAAAAGGTGTTCAAATAAGTACAAGATATTTACAATAAGCAGACCTCAGTGCAAGAAAGAGTCTTTCCAACACGGAAAAATCACAGAGGCCAACTTTGACATGAAAAGGTGTTCAAACAAGTACAAGATGTTCACAATAAGCAGGCCTCAGTGCAAGAAAGAGTCTTTCCAACACTGAAAAATCAAAGAGGCCAACTTTGACATTAAAAGTTGTAAAAACAAGTACAAGATATTTACAATAAGCAGACCTCAGTGCAAGAAAGAGTCTTTCCAACACGGAAAAATCACAGAGGCCAACTTTGACATGAAAAGGTGTTCAAACAAGTACAAGATATTTACAATAAGCAGACCTCAGTGCAAGAAAGAGTCTTTCCAACACTGATAAGGACAGAGGCCAACTTTGACATTAAAAGGTGTAAAAACAAGTACAAGATATTTACAATAAGCAGACCTCAGTGCAAGAAAGAGTCTTTCCAACACTGATAAGGACAGAGGCCAACTTTGACATTAAAAGGTGTAAAAACAAGTACAAGATATTTACAATAAGCAGACCTCAGTGCAAGAAAGAGTCTTTCCAACACTGATAAGGACAGAGGCCAACTTTGACATGAAAAGGTGTTCAAACAAGTACAAGATGTTCACAATAAGCAGACCTCAGTGCAAGAAAGAGTCTGTCCAACACTGATAAGCACAGAGGCCAACTTTGACATGAAAAGGTGCAAAAACAAGTACAAGATATTTACAATAAGCAGACCTCAGTGCAAGAAAGAGTCTTTCCAACACTGATAAGCACAAAGGCCAACTTTGACATGAAAAGGTGTTCAAACAAGTACAAGATATTAACAATAAGCAGACCTCAGTGCAAGAAAGAGTCTTTCCAACACTGATAAGCACAGAGGCCAACTTTGACATTAAAAGGTGTAAAAACAAGTACAAGATATTTACAATAAGCAGACCTCAGTGCAAGAAAGAGTCTTTCCAACACGGAAAAATCACAGAGGCCAACTTTGACATTAAAAGGTGTTCAAACAAGTACAAGATATTTACAATAAGCAGACCTCAGTGCAAGAAAGAGTCTTTCCAACACTGAAAAATCAAAGAGACCAACTTTGACATTAAAAGTTGTAAAAACAAGTACAAGATATTAACAATAAGCAGACCTCAGTGCAAGAAAGAGTCTTTCCAACACGGAAAAATCACAGAGGCCAACTTTGACATTAAAAGGTGTTCAAACAAGTACAAGATATTTACAATAAGCAGACCTCATTGCAAGAAAGAGTCTTTCCAACACTGATAAGCACAAAGGCCAACTTTGACATTAAAAGGTGCAAAAACAAGTACAAGATATTCACAATAAGCAGACCTCAGTGCAAGAAAGAGTCTTTCCAACACTGATAAGGACAGAGGCCAACTTTGACATTAAAAGGTGTAAAAACAAGTACAAGATATTTACAATAAGCAGACCTCAGTGCAAGAAAGAGTCTTTCCAACACTGATAAGGACAGAGGCCAACTTTGACATGAAAAGGTGTTCAAACAAGTACAAGATGTTCACAATAAGCAGACCTCAGTGCAAGAAAGAGTCTGTCCAACACTGATAAGCACAGAGGCCAACTTTGACATGAAAAGGTGCAAAAACAAGTACAAGATATTTACAATAAGCAGACCTCAGTGCAAGAAAGAGTCTTTCCAACACTGATAAGCACAAAGGCCAACTTTGACATGAAAAGGTGTTCAAACAAGTACAAGATATTCACAATAAGCAGACCTCAGTGCAAGAAAGAGTCTTTCCAACACTGAAAAATCAAAGAGGCCAACTTTGACATTAAAATTTGTAAAAACAAGTACAAGATATTAACAATAAGCAGACCTCAGTGCAAGAAAGAGTCTTTCCAACACTGATAAGCACAGAGGCCAACTTTGACATTAAAAGGTGTAAAAACAAGTACAAGATATTTACAATAAGCAGACCTCAGTGCAAGAAAGAGTCTTTCCAACACGGAAAAATCACAGAGGCCAACTTTGACATTAAAAGGTGTTCAAACAAGTACAAGATATTTACAATAAGCAGACCTCAGTGCAAGAAAGAGTCTTTCCAACACTGAAAAATCAAAGAGACCAACTTTGACATTAAAAGTTGTAAAAACAAGTACAAGATATTAACAATAAGCAGACCTCAGTGCAAGAAAGAGTCTTTCCAACACGGAAAAATCACAGAGGCCAACTTTGACATTAAAAGGTGTTCAAACAAGTACAAGATATTTACAATAAGCAGACCTCATTGCAAGAAAGAGTCTTTCCAACACTGATAAGCACAAAGGCCAACTTTGACATTAAAAGGTGCAAAAACAAGTACAAGATATTCACAATAAGCAGACCTCAGTGCAAGAAAGAGTCTTTCCAACACTGATAAGCACAAAGGCCAACTTTGACATTAAAAGGTGCAAAAACAAGTACAAGATATTTACAATAAGCAGACCTCAGTGCAAGAAAAAGAGTTTCCAACACAGAAAGATCACAGAGGCCAACTTTGACATGAAAAGGTGTTCAAACAAGTACAAGATGTTCACAATAAGCAGGCCTCAGTGCAAGAAAAAGAGTTTCCAACACGGAAAAATCACAGAGGCCAACTTTGACATGAAAAGGTGTAAAAACAAGTACAAGATTTTCACAATAAGCAGACCTCAGTGCAAGAAAGAGTCTTTCCAACACTGAAAATTGAAAGAGGCCAACTTTGACATTAAAAGGTGTAAAAACAAGTACAAGATATTTACAATAAGCAGACCTCAGTGCAAGAAAGAGTCTTTCCAACACGGAAAAATCACAGAGGCCAACTTTGACATTAAAAGGTGTAAAAACAAGTACAAGATATTTACAATAAGCAGACCTCAGTGCAAGAAAGAGTCTTTCCAACACTGATAAGCACAGAGGCCAACTTTGACATTAAAAGGTGTAAAAACAAGTACAAGATATTTACAATAAGCAGACCTCAGTGCAAGAAAGAGTCTTTCCAACACTGATAAGCACAGAGGCCAACTTTGACATTAAAAGGTGTAAAAACAAGTACAAGATATTTACAATAAGCAGACCTCAGTGCAAGAAAGAGTCTTTCCAACACTGAAAAAGCACAGAGACCAACTTTGACATTAAAAGGTGTAAGAACAAGTACAAGATATTTACAATAAGCAAACCTCAGTGCAAGAAAGAGTCTTTCCAACACTGATAAGCACAGAGGCCAACTTTGACATTAAAAGGTGTAAAAACAAGTACAAGATATTAACAATAAGCAGACCTCAGTGCAAGAAAGAGTCTTTCCAACACTGAAAAAGCACAGAGACCAACTTTGACATTAAAAGGTGTAAGAACAAGTACAAGATATTTACAATAAGCAAACCTCAGTGCAAGAAAGAGTCTTTCCAACACTGATAAGCACAGAGGCCAACTTTGACATTAAAAGGTGTAAAAACAAGTACAAGATATTTACAATAAGCAGACCTCAGTGCAAGAAAGAGTCTTTCCAACACTGATAAGCACAGAGGCCAACTTTGACATGAAAAGGTGTTCAAACAAGTACAAGATATTTACAATAAGCAGACCTCAGTGCAAGAAAGAGTCTTTCCAACACGGAAAAATCACAGAGGCCAACTTTGACATGAAAAGGTGTTCAAACAAGTACAAGATATTCACAATAAGCAGACCTCAGTGCAAGAAAGAGTCTTTCCAACACTGATAAGCACAGAGGCCAACTTTGACATGAAAAGGTGTTCAAACAAGTACAAGATATTCACAATAAGCAAACCTCAGTGCAAGAAAGAGTCTTTCCAACACTGAAAAAGCACAGAGACCAACTTTGACATTAAAAGGTGTAAGAACAAGTACAAGATATTTACAATAAGCAAACCTCAGTGCAAGAAAGAGTCTTTCCAACACTGATAAGCACAGAGGCCAACTTTGACATTAAAAGGTGTAAAAACAAGTACAAGATATTTACAATAAGCAGACCTCAGTGCAAGAAAGAGTCTTTCCAACACTGATAAGCACAGAGGCCAACTTTGACATGAAAAGGTGTTCAAACAAGTACAAGATATTCACAATAAGCAGACCTCAGTGCAAGAAAGAGTCTTTCCAACACTGAAAATTGAAAGAGGCCAACTTTGACATTAAAAGTTGTAAAAACAAGTACAAGATATTAACAATAAGCAGACCTCAGTGCAAGAAAGAGCCTTTCCAACACTGATAAGCACAAAGGCCAACTTTGACATTAAAAGGTGTAAAAACAAGTACAAGATATTAACAATAAGCAGACCTCAGTGCAAGAAAGAGTCTTTCCAACACTGATAAGCACAGAGGCCAACTTTGACATGAAAAGGTGTTCAAACAAGTACAAGATATTTACAATAAGCAGACCTCAGTGCAAGAAAGAGTCTTTCCAACACTGATAAACACAGAGGCCAACTTTGACATGAAAAGGTGTAAGAACAAGTACAAGATATTTACAATAAGCAGACCTCAGTGCAAGAAAGAGTCTTTCCAACACTGAAAAATCACAGAGGCCAACTTTGACATGAAAAGGTGTTCAAACAAGTACAAGATATTTACAATAAGCAGACCTCAGTGCAAGAAAGAGTCTTTCCAACACGGAAAAATCACAGAGGCCAACTTTGACGTGAAAAGGTGTTCAAACAAGTACAAGATATTTACAATAAGCAGGCCTCAGTGCAAGAAAGAGTCTTTCCAACACGGAAAAATCACAGAGGCCAACTTTGACATGAAAAGGTGTAAAAACAAGTACAAGATATTCACAATAAGCAGACCTCAGCGCAAGAAAGAGTCTTTCCAACACTGATAAGCACAGAGGCCAACTTTGACATTAAAAGGTGTAAAAACAAGTACAAGATATTTACAATAAGCAGACCTCAGTGCAAGAAAGAGTCTTTCCAACACTGAAAAAGCACAGAGGCCAACTTTGACATGAAAAGGTGTTCAAACAAGTACAAGATGTTCACAATAAGCAGACCTCAGTGCAAGAAAGAGTCTTTCCAACACTGATAAGCACAGAGGCCAACTTTGACATTAAAAGGTGTAAAAACAAGTACAAGATATTTACAATAAGCAGACCTCAGTGCAAGAAAGAGTCTTTCCAACACTGATAAGCACAGAGGCCAACTTTGACATTAAAAGGTGTAAAAACAAGTACAAGATATTTACAATAAGCAGACCTCAGTGCAAGAAAGAGTCTTTCCAAGACTGATAAGCACAGAGGCCAACTTTGACATGAAAAGGTGTTCAAACAAGTACAAGATATTTACAATAAGCAGACCTCAGTGCAAGAAAGAGTCTTTCCAACACGGAAAAATCACAGAGGCCAACTTTGACATGAAAAGGTGTTCAAACAAGTACAAGATATTTACAATAAGCAGACCTCAGTGCAAGAAAGAGTCTTTCCAACACGGAAAAATCACAGAGGCCAACTTTGACATGAAAAGGTGTTCAAACAAGTACAAGATATTTACAATAAGCAGACCTCAGTGCAAGAAAGAGTCTTTCCAACACGGAAAAATCACAGAGGCCAACTTTGACATGAAAAGGTGTTCAAACAAGTACAAGATATTTACAATAAGCAGACCTCAGTGCAAGAAAGAGTCTTTCCAACACGGAAAAATCACAGAGGCCAACTTTGACATGAAAAGGTGTTCAAACAAGTACAAGATATTTACAATAAGCAGACCTCAGTGCAAGAAAGAGTCTTTCCAACACGGAAAAATCACAGAGGCCAACTTTGACATGAAAAGGTGTTCAAACAAGTACAAGATGTTCACAATAAGCAGACCTCAGTGCAAGAAAGAGTCTTTCCAACACGGAAAAATCACAGAGGCCAACTTTGACATGAAAAGGTGTTCAAACAAGTACAAGATGTTCACAATAAGCAGACCTCAGTGCAAGAAAGAGTCTTTCCAACACTGATAAGCACAGAGGCCAACTTTGACATGAAAAGGTGTAAAAACAAGTACAAGATATTTACAATAAGCAGACCTCAGTGCAAGAAAGAGTCTTTCCAACACTGATAAGCACAGAGGCCAACTTTGACATTAAAAGGTGTTCAAACAAATACAAGATATTAACAATAAGCAGACCTCAGTGCAAGAAAAAGAGTTTCCAACACGGAAAAATCACAGAGGCCAACTTTGACATGAAAAGGTGTTCAAACAAGTACAAGATATTTACAATAAGTAGACCTCAGTGCAAGAAATAGTCTTTCCAACACTGATAAGCACAGAGGCCAACTTTGACATTAAAAGGTGTAAAAACAAGTACAAGATATTTACAATAAGCAGACCTCAGTGCAAGAAAGAGTCTTTCCAACACTGATAAGCACAGAGGCCAACTTTGACATTAAAAGGTGTAAAAACAAGTACAAGATATTTACAATAAGCAGACCTCAGTGCAAGAAAGAGTCTTTCCAACACTGAAAAAGCACAGAGACCAACTTTGACATTAAAAGGTGTAAGAACAAGTACAAGATATTTACAATAAGCAAACCTCAGTGCAAGAAAGAGTCTTTCCAACACTGATAAGCACAGAGGCCAACTTTGACATTAAAAGGTGTAAAAACAAGTACAAGATATTAACAATAAGCAGACCTCAGTGCAAGAAAGAGTCTTTCCAACACTGAAAAAGCACAGAGACCAACTTTGACATTAAAAGGTGTAAGAACAAGTACAAGATATTTACAATAAGCAAACCTCAGTGCAAGAAAGAGTCTTTCCAACACTGATAAGCACAGAGGCCAACTTTGACATTAAAAGGTGTAAAAACAAGTACAAGATATTTACAATAAGCAGACCTCAGTGCAAGAAAGAGTCTTTCCAACACTGATAAGCACAGAGGCCAACTTTGACATGAAAAGGTGTTCAAACAAGTACAAGATATTTACAATAAGCAGACCTCAGTGCAAGAAAGAGTCTTTCCAACACGGAAAAATCACAGAGGCCAACTTTGACATGAAAAGGTGTTCAAACAAGTACAAGATATTCACAATAAGCAGACCTCAGTGCAAGAAAGAGTCTTTCCAACACTGATAAGCACAGAGGCCAACTTTGACATGAAAAGGTGTTCAAACAAGTACAAGATATTCACAATAAGCAAACCTCAGTGCAAGAAAGAGTCTTTCCAACACTGAAAAAGCACAGAGACCAACTTTGACATTAAAAGGTGTAAGAACAAGTACAAGATATTTACAATAAGCAGACCTCAGTGCAAGAAAGAGTCTTTCCAACACTGATAAGCACAGAGGCCAACTTTGACATTAAAAGGTGTAAAAACAAGTACAAGATATTTACAATAAGCAGACCTCAGTGCAAGAAAGAGTCTTTCCAACACTGATAAGCACAGAGGCCAACTTTGACATGAAAAGGTGTTCAAACAAGTACAAGATATTCACAATAAGCAGACCTCAGTGCAAGAAAGAGTCTTTCCAACACTGAAAATTGAAAGAGGCCAACTTTGACATTAAAAGTTGTAAAAACAAGTACAAGATATTAACAATAAGCAGACCTCAGTGCAAGAAAGAGCCTTTCCAACACTGATAAGCACAAAGGCCAACTTTGACATTAAAAGGTGTAAAAACAAGTACAAGATATTAACAATAAGCAGACCTCAGTGCAAGAAAGAGTCTTTCCAACACTGATAAGCACAGAGGCCAACTTTGACATGAAAAGGTGTTCAAACAAGTACAAGATATTTACAATAAGCAGACCTCAGTGCAAGAAAGAGTCTTTCCAACACTGATAAACACAGAGGCCAACTTTGACATGAAAAGGTGTAAGAACAAGTACAAGATATTTACAATAAGCAGACCTCAGTGCAAGAAAGAGTCTTTCCAACACTGAAAAATCACAGAGGCCAACTTTGACATGAAAAGGTGTTCAAACAAGTACAAGATATTTACAATAAGCAGACCTCAGTGCAAGAAAGAGTCTTTCCAACACGGAAAAATCACAGAGGCCAACTTTGACGTGAAAAGGTGTTCAAACAAGTACAAGATATTTACAATAAGCAGGCCTCAGTGCAAGAAAGAGTCTTTCCAACACGGAAAAATCACAGAGGCCAACTTTGACATGAAAAGGTGTAAAAACAAGTACAAGATATTCACAATAAGCAGACCTCAGCGCAAGAAAGAGTCTTTCCAACACTGATAAGCACAGAGGCCAACTTTGACATTAAAAGGTGTAAAAACAAGTACAAGATATTTACAATAAGCAGACCTCAGTGCAAGAAAGAGTCTTTCCAACACTGAAAAAGCACAGAGGCCAACTTTGACATGAAAAGGTGTTCAAACAAGTACAAGATGTTCACAATAAGCAGACCTCAGTGCAAGAAAGAGTCTTTCCAACACTGATAAGCACAGAGGCCAACTTTGACATTAAAAGGTGTAAAAACAAGTACAAGATATTTACAATAAGCAGACCTCAGTGCAAGAAAGAGTCTTTCCAACACTGATAAGCACAGAGGCCAACTTTGACATTAAAAGGTGTAAAAACAAGTACAAGATATTTACAATAAGCAGACCTCAGTGCAAGAAAGAGTCTTTCCAAGACTGATAAGCACAGAGGCCAACTTTGACATGAAAAGGTGTTCAAACAAGTACAAGATATTTACAATAAGCAGACCTCAGTGCAAGAAAGAGTCTTTCCAACACGGAAAAATCACAGAGGCCAACTTTGACATGAAAAGGTGTTCAAACAAGTACAAGATATTTACAATAAGCAGACCTCAGTGCAAGAAAGAGTCTTTCCAACACGGAAAAATCACAGAGGCCAACTTTGACATGAAAAGGTGTTCAAACAAGTACAAGATATTTACAATAAGCAGACCTCAGTGCAAGAAAGAGTCTTTCCAACACGGAAAAATCACAGAGGCCAACTTTGACATGAAAAGGTGTTCAAACAAGTACAAGATATTTACAATAAGCAGACCTCAGTGCAAGAAAGAGTCTTTCCAACACGGAAAAATCACAGAGGCCAACTTTGACATGAAAAGGTGTTCAAACAAGTACAAGATATTTACAATAAGCAGACCTCAGTGCAAGAAAGAGTCTTTCCAACACGGAAAAATCACAGAGGCCAACTTTGACATGAAAAGGTGTTCAAACAAGTACAAGATGTTCACAATAAGCAGACCTCAGTGCAAGAAAGAGTCTTTCCAACACTGATAAGCACAGAGGCCAACTTTGACATTAAAAGGTGTTCAAACAAATACAAGATATTAACAATAAGCAGACCTCAGTGCAAGAAAAAGAGTTTCCAACACGGAAAAATCACAGAGGCCAACTTTGACATGAAAAGGTGTTCAAACAAGTACAAGATATTTACAATAAGTAGACCTCAGTGCAAGAAATAGTCTTTCCAACACTGATAAGCACAGAGGCCAACTTTGACATTAAAAGGTGTAAAAACAAGTACAAGATATTTACAATAAGCAGACCTCAGTGCAAGAAAGAGTCTTTCCAACACTGATAAGCACAGAGGCCAACTTTGACATGAAAAGGTGTTCAAACAAGTACAAGATATTTACAATAAGTAGACCTCAGTGCAAGAAAGAGTCTTTCCAACACGGAAAAATCACAGAGGCCAACTTTGACATGAAAAGGTGCAAAAACAAGTACAAGATATTTACAATAAGCAGACCTCAGTGCAAGAAAGAGTCTTTCCAACACTGATAAGCACAAAGGCCAACTTTGACATTAAAAGGTGTTCAAATAAGTACAAGATATTTACAATAAGCAGACCTCAGTGCAAGAAAGAGTCTTTCCAACACTGATAAGCACAGAGGCCAACTTTGACATTAAAAGGTGTAAGAACAAGTACAAGATATTTACAATAAGCAGACCTCAGTGCAAGAAAGAGTCTTTCCAACACTGATAAGCACAGAGGCCAACTTTGACATTAAAAGGTGTAAAAACAAGTACAAGATATTTACAATAAGCAGACCTCAGTGCAAGAAAGAGTCTTTCCAACACTGATAAGCACAGAGGCCAACTTTGACATTAAAAGGTGTAAGAACAAGTACAAGATATTTACAATAAGCAGACCTCAGTGCAAGAAAGAGTCTTTCCAACACTGATAAGCACAGAGGCCAACTTTGACATTAAAAGGTGTAAAAACAAGTACAAGATATTTACAATAAGCAGACCTCAGTGCAAGAAAGAGTCTTTCCAACACTGATAAGCACAGAGGCCAACTTTGACATTAAAAGGTGTAAAAACAAGTACAAGATATTTACAATAAGCAGACCTCAGTGCAAGAAAGAGTCTTTCCAACACTGATAAGCACAGAGGCCAACTTTGACATTAAAAGGTGTAAAAACAAGTACAAGATATTTACAATAAGCAGACCTCAGTGCAAGAAAGAGTCTTTCCAACACTGAAAATTGAAAGAGGCCAACTTTGACATTAAAAGGTGTAAAAACAAGTACAAGATATTTACAATAAGCAGACCTCAGTGCAAGAAAGAGTCTTTCCAACACTGATAAGCACAAAGGCCAACTTTGACATGAAAAGGTGTTCAAACAAGTACAAGATATTCACAATAAGCAGACCTCAGTGCAAGAAAGAGTCTTTCCAACACTGATAAGCACAGAGGCCAACTTTGACATTAAAAGTTGTAAAAACAAGTACAAGATATTAACAATAAGCAGACCTCAGTGCAAGAAAGAGTCTTTCCAACACTGATAAGCACAAAGGCCAACTTTGACATGAAAAGGTGTTCAAACAAGTACAAGATATTCACAATAAGCAGACCTCAGTGCAAGAAAGAGTCTTTCCAACACTGAAAAATCACAGAGGCCAACTTTGACATTAAAAGGTGTAAAAACAAGTACAAGATATTCACAATAAGCAGACCTCAGTGCAAGAAAGAGTCTTTCCAACACTGATAAGGACAGAGGCCAACTTTGACATTAAAAGGTGTAAAAACAAGTACAAGATATTTACAATAAGCAGACCTCAGTGCAAGAAAGAGTCTTTCCAACACGGAAAAATCACAGAGGCCAACTTTGACATGAAAAGGTGTTCAAACAAGTACAAGATATTCACAATAAGCAGACCTCAGTGCAAGAAAGAGTCTTTCCAACACTGATAAGCACAGAGGCCAACTTTGACATTAAAAGGTGTAAAAACAAGTACAAGATATTTACAATAAGCAGACCTCAGTGCAAGAAAGAGTCTTTCCAACACTGATAAGCACAAAGGCCAACTTTGACATGAAAAGGTGTTCAAACAAGTACAAGATATTCACAATAAGCAGACCTCAGTGCAAGAAAGAGTCTTTCCAACACTGAAAAATCAAAGAGGCCAACTTTGACATTAAAAGTTGTAAAAACAAGTACAAGATATTAACAATAAGCAGACCTCAGTGCAAGAAAGAGTCTTTCCAACACTGAAAAATCAAAGAGGCCAACTTTGACATTAAAAGTTGTAAAAACAAGTACAAGATATTAACAATAAGCAGACCTCAGTGCAAGAAAGAGTCTTTCCAACACTGATAAGCACAGAGGCCAACTTTGACATGAAAAGTTGTAAAAACAAGTACAAGATATTTACAATAAGCAGACCTCAGTGCAAGAAAGAGTCTTTCCAACACGGAAAAATCACAGAGGCCAACTTTGACATTAAAAGGTGTAAAAACAAGTACAAGATATTTACAATAAGCAGACCTCAGTGCAAGAAAGAGTCTTTCCAACACTGATAAGCACAGAGGCCAACTTTGACATTAAAAGGTGTAAAAACAAGTACAAGATATTTACAATAAGCAGACCTCAGTGCAAGAAAGAGTCTTTCCAACACTGAAAATTGAAAGAGGCCAACTTTGACATTAAAAGGTGTAAAAACAAGTACAAGATATTTACAATAAGCAGACCTCAGTGCAAGAAAGAGTCTTTCCAACACTGATAAGCACAAAGGCCAACTTTGACATGAAAAGGTGTTCAAACAAGTACAAGATATTCACAATAAGCAGACCTCAGTGCAAGAAAGAGTCTTTCCAACACTGATAAGCACAGAGGCCAACTTTGACATTAAAAGTTGTAAAAACAAGTACAAGATATTAACAATAAGCAGACCTCAGTGCAAGAAAGAGTCTTTCCAACACTGATAAGCACAAAGGCCAACTTTGACATGAAAAGGTGTTCAAACAAGTACAAGATATTCACAATAAGCAGACCTCAGTGCAAGAAAGAGTCTTTCCAACACTGATAAGCACAGAGGCCAACTTTGACATGAAAAGGTGTAAAAACAAGTACAAGATATTTACAATAAGCAGACCTCAGTGCAAGAAAGAGTCTTTCCAACACTGAAAAATCACAGAGGCCAACTTTGACATTAAAAGGTGTAAAAACAAGTACAAGATATTCACAATAAGCAGACCTCAGTGCAAGAAAGAGTCTTTCCAACACTGATAAGGACAGAGGCCAACTTTGACATTAAAAGGTGTAAAAACAAGTACAAGATATTTACAATAAGCAGACCTCAGTGCAAGAAAGAGTCTTTCCAACACGGAAAAATCACAGAGGCCAACTTTGACATGAAAAGGTGTTCAAACAAGTACAAGATATTCACAATAAGCAGACCTCAGTGCAAGAAAGAGTCTTTCCAACACTGATAAGCACAGAGGCCAACTTTGACATTAAAAGGTGTTCAAACAAGTACAAGATATTCACAATAAGCAGACCTCAGTGCAAGAAAGAGTCTTTCCAACACTGATAAGCACAAAGGCCAACTTTGACATGAAAAGGTGTTCAAACAAGTACAAGATATTCACAATAAGCAGACCTCAGTGCAAGAAAGAGTCTTTCCAACACTGAAAAATCAAAGAGGCCAACTTTGACATTAAAAGTTGTAAAAACAAGTACAAGATATTAACAATAAGCAGACCTCAGTGCAAGAAAGAGTCTTTCCAACACTGATAAGCACAGAGGCCAACTTTGACATGAAAAGTTGTAAAAACAAGTACAAGATATTTACAATAAGCAGACCTCAGTGCAAGAAAGAGTCTTTCCAACACGGAAAAATCACAGAGGCCAACTTTGACATTAAAAGGTGTTCAAACAAGTACAAGATATTTACAATAAGCAGACCTCAGTGCAAGAAAGAGTCTTTCCAACACTGATAAGCACAGAGGCCAACTTTGACATTAAAAGGTGTAAAATTAAGTACAAGATATTTACAATAAGCAGACCTCAGTGCAGGAAAGAGTCTTTCCAACACTGATAAGCACAGAGGCCAACTTTGACATGAAAAGGTGTTCAAACAAGTACAAGATATTTACAATAAGCAGACCTCAGTGCAGGAAAGAGTCTTTCCAACACTGATAAGCACAGAGGCCAACTTTGACATTAAAAGGTGTAAAAACAAGTACAAGATATTTACAATAAGCAGACCTCAGTGCAAAAAAGCGAGGTGGGGAGGGGGTACTCACCTTCCACTTCACTGACACGCATCAGCATCCAGTTCTTCATGAGAAGAGGGGGAGGATGAGAGGGCGATGTACTCACCTTTACTGACACGCTCGGTATCAGTGTCCCACGCTTCATCAGAAGAGATGGCGCTCAGGAGACTGTCATCAAGGATCCTGATGACTTCAGAAAAGTCTCGTTCTTGGGACGTTCAACAATGTAGTCAAGACAGCCTGTAAGGAAACAAAGTTTAAAATAACAGTAGGAATGTAGTAAGCACCCAGTGCTAAAGCTACAGGCTACATTCATATCAGACTGAATGACACTTTACTTGTTCATGTGAGAAGAAAACAAGATTTCAACTATGTCCACAATCATTAAGTGAAGCATCCAAATCTCTGCCAAGGCAGCTCACTCTGTGCACACTACACTTTTAAGGTAACAGTATTGTATTTTGTATACATTCATTTTGTTTATTTGTTCTTTTTAAACCTTTATGCAAACACTACGTTGGACTAGGTCATGGATAATAGGTACTGATTTGTAAAGAACTGGACATGAATAGCATACTGCAGTAAATTCATAAATAATTTAGCAGCTCATTCTCATATTTTTTTTAATTCTTTCATTAACGATGTAAAATATAACGAAACATTTAATCTCCCCATGTACCAATTCCATGTCCTAAATATTGCTAATACAAAAAAGGCAGTAGAACTCCACACACAATTTTAAAAATAAAACACATTTTTGTAACAGTTTGATTTCATGAATATTTTTTACTATGATTGATGTTTTCAATATTCTTTTTTATATTATTTCATTTTATTTTATTTATCATCGCATATGTAGCTGGGAAAAAGTTATAGTTTATTTAAATGAAGCCTTTGATCCAGAGAAGAAAATGATGTCAGGACCTACAGGGGACCTGGTGTGTTTACTCCTATATGTCCTAACATTGTGAGGAGATGCTGTTACCATAGAAACCGATATACACATATACATATGTATATTTGGGGAGGGGGGCATTTTACGAATTTTAAGCTCATTTTAACCATTTCATTGGAAAAAAGTGTCAAATTTGAAGGCTTCAAATCAAAGTAAAACCTTTTTTCACATTCATACACCAGTCGGTAATAAATTCTACACCTCTCCTGGAAAATTTAAAGCATAAAAGCGATTTGCCAGGAAAAGTCTTAGAACACACTTATTTTGATCACATTAAAACGTGATATTCACACTGGAACCTGTAAAATTACTATAGTCATCTAGTGACTCTTGAAATAATTGAAGAAATTTTGAAATGTACCTGGTGGCTGTCGAGGAGTCGGGGTCCACGATCTTCAAGCTTTGCTGTTATGATGAAACACAAGTACAAAAGATCCAAAGATGCAGTAGTTGTTGTCGCTTTGTAGTAAAATCCGCTTTCTGTAGAAATATTCTCCAAAAGTTATCTTTCCACAAGCTGAGCTTGGAGCAGGTCAAGACAAATCCAAGAGCAAGTGTAAAGGAACAGCTGGAACCTTGCACAGCATTCATATACCAACAGCCTGCGTGGTTACGGTTGCTAACATGCGTGTGCACGTGATATAACTATATGAACTGAGCCCATCAGTGTAATTTACAGTAAAGTTATGGTCATTTATAGTTACTGCCTTTGTCACCCTTTATGTGGGATGTCTAATAACCATGTAGGTATATCCAGAAATAAACACAGATATTAGAAAGCAGTAAGTCAGTACCTGTGATGTTTGTTTCAGTGAATAACATTAGCATAGCTCATGCTAATATTACAGCTTCACATTTTTCTTTTCAAAGGTAACAAAAACTTTGCGTTCTCGCTACTTACCATGCTGTAATACAGGTATATGCTAGCAATGACAACATTTAACAGATGTTTTTTAAATGCTAGCCGTGCTAATTAGCCTTAGGATCGCTTGAGGTCTTGTTTCCAGCTCTAGTTGTCATAAGGGAACTTAGGCCTGTGCGAGCCTTTGGCACGAAAACGAGTCTCGTAAAGCTCACTATTAAACTGACAAAAAGCCTTAGAACCTAGAAACTATTATTCTTACAACTGTGCTGTGTTTATGTTATAACATATAGCAAGAACCTATAACGATAATTGACATTTGACCTCACTGTATGATTATAGCAGCTGTGTGTTATGTCATGGCATGTTTTTAAAATGCCACCTGAAATTTAGGAGGGGGGTTCTTGAGAGTTTTGTACTTTCATCTGATAACACATACTGTTTATGTATATTTAACACAACAGGCAAGGGATTGTGGTATAATTAGAATTAACACAGATTGTGTAGTCTTTAAATAGACGAGCATTTTTAAAAGCACACATATTATTTGAACACTTCCGTAACTTATTTTTAGCTTTGCTGCACATAAGTTGAATGCAATTAAATCTCATTACCTTTTATTATCCTTGAACTTATTTCATTACACGTAATATAAACACTGCTTATTTAGAAAATAATAATTAAAACACTCCTTGTAATGCGTTAAAATCAGCCCAACTTTTATTTTCAAATTTAAAGCATTTCAGCCAACATACTGAACACTGTTCTGCTGAACAACACACATATTTCCAATATTGTAGCTGGTGTTACTTAATAATTTATTATTTTATTTGTCACATACTTTAAAACTTTAATAACTTTTCAATAAAACAAAGTCTCAGATTTAATTATTCTGAAACTAAGTTTAAGCTTCCCATAACTTTTTATTGCAAGTTACATTACTAATATAATAAATATAAAATGTTTTTATTGTTCATCCACAAGTGCAGTCTCTGGCTCAAACAACACAGAAGCTTGGTATGTTCGTTTGTCAGTCGAGGCATTACTGCTTGAGTGCCTGTCATGAATTTAGCTCATCCAAATGCAATTGTCTGAAGAAAGTCTTTAACATTGTCCCAACTTCCCTTAAGTACAGTGGCAGTAGATGTGGGCTGGAGATGCAATGACCTTGAACCTGCAGGTGACCACACCATCTGTGATGGAGGGCTCATCTCTCCTGGTGTCCTGCAAGGAAACAACAATATTCTTTAGAACACCAAGTTATATTTGATCTACTTATTTCACTTATCTGTGGCCGGGTTGTGGGGGCAGCAGCCTAAGCAGAGAACTCCAGACCTCCTTTTCCACACCCACCTCCTCCAGCTTATCTAGGGGAACTCCATCATGTCTTGGGTCTGATTCAGGGCCTCCTCCTGGTGGGAGCTCGTCCAGTACACCTCACCTGGGAGACGCCCAGGAGGAATCCTTGTCAGATGCCAGAACCACTTTAACCTGCTCCTTTTGATGTGGATGAGAGAAAAATACAGAAAAAACCCAATAATCATATGATTTCTGATGAGCATGCGCTTTGGCAACAGTGGGAAGGAAAAACTCAATTTTAAAAGAAAGAATCCTCCAGTAGCACCAGGCTGAGGAAGGGACAGCCATCTGCCACAACCTGTTGGGATGAGCAGAGGAAGACAGGACAAAAGATAAAACTGAAGGCTCTGCCTCCCATTCTACTTTTAAATACTCTAGGAACAACAAGTAAGCCTGCAGTGTGAGAGCGAAGTGCTCTAATAGGGTGATATGGTACTACAAGGTCATTAAGATAAGATGGGGCCTGATTATTTAAGACCTTGTATGTGAGGTCTTAAATAATCAGGTCTTAAATAACACCCGGGGCTAAGCCCGGGTGTTTCAAATGTCTGGCTCCGCCTCTGAGCTGCAAGAGTGCACTGAGGATTGAGACAAAATATGGTCTACAAACCAGCATTATATTAGTTTGTATCAGATAGTCCTCCAGTGTGTTTATTTTTTGCTTTTATTATATTGTGCAGTTATTTGTTACCCTGAAATGCTTTATGCTTAACAACAGCTCACTATTTTAACTTATTTTTTAACTCTTGTGATCAGTATGACTAGATTGTGTGAGTTTCCATACTAAAAGAGCTGTAGTGATAAAATAATTGGCATGAGAGACACTGATTTTTGGCATGGTATACTGCAGAAGTTTTTTGTTTGTTTGTTTTTTTGCATAATTTACCTTTTAATTAAACTGCATTCCCTGTATTGTAACAAAACTAACATTGTTTATATGTCAGAAAATTAGCAAACATGAATAAATGGCGAAAACAATATAATTATAACATATATTTTTATTTTACTTATTTTAGGTCTGTGAAGCCAAACTTGATGCTGGGGATTTATTTTTGTCAGTGGAGTCAAATGGTAAGTTACAATTTGTGCATTTTGTCATATTGGAAACACCACAGATTATATTGTAACTTAATAGCTCTGTAGAACAAATGATATAAAGATTGTAGTGTCAGGGTACTTCTTAAGAAGTAATATTGCACTATTGATGATCGCATGCAGGTGGCATAAAGTAAATATTCAGACGTGCTACCAACACATGATTCTCTAACAGATCAATGGAGCAGACTGTTTAGGTTCTTGTGGTTGTAATAACATCCATAACTGAAGGTTTGTCATTAATTTATTTTCACAAGTCTAGATGATCACATCTGACTTTGTCATTTAAATGAGGTGGACTTTTTTGGGTAAATTGCTGTCCACTACATATACACAGAATGTGCACAGTATTTCAGATATAAAAAGCGAGTATGTAATGGACTCGCTGGCTTTAATGTAAAAAGCCTGTTGTGTAACTTTAATGAGGCAGTTGGACTAAAGCAATGTGTTGCTCATCAAGGTAAACATCTGAGGAATAAGGAAATTGTTACTTGTCCTTTTACTCAGTGTTCTTTTAATCACACATTTACTAAAGTTTTACATCACATAAGTCATTTTCACAATCATTCTACTTTAAAAGATTTCAAGACAGAGCTTATTGTTCTCTGAACTTCCTTGTTCGCTGAACGGCAGGTAAAGTGCATCTTTTTGTTTGTTTGCTTTTGTGTGTTTGTGTTTTCTCTAATGGGCCTGAGATTAAGCCTCAGTTTGCTTAAATTTGGGTCTCAAAGAATCTTTTTTTTATTCTGCCTGTACTCCCCACCCCTCTTCTTCTGTTGCTCAGGTTGAAGCAGAATTTGCCCGTCTTACATCTGTTGACCTGAAAGGGTTCCTTTTTGCTGTGCTTGACCATTATGGAGAGGTTCGTGGAGCTGTACAAAATCAAGAGCGGCATAGGACTAGGCTCATAAAATGCTCATAAAATGCTTCGGTGATGATGTAAGTGTTCAACTGCGAAATCTAATCCTTTGTTTAAGTTTCAGGTTATCCAGTTCAACTGATGAACTCATTGAAAGAAAGCTGATAAGCAAAGTCTGTCATCATATTTTCACATTTAGGACATTTAGTGTGGTAACTTTTACAGAATCTGTGTATATTGGTGGTAGGTTGGATATCATATTCTGCTTGAATGTCCTGATAAGCCTGATTCAAAATCTCCAATGATAATCATATATTGATGGAATTATGTATCAAAAAGCTGTGAATTTGGAGCTGTCTGCATGCTTCATAAACACTGTTTAAAAAGTGTTTTTGTTTTCTTTTTGACTTCTTTGACCAGAGCCCTACACAAAGGAAGAGGACAGAGGGCCTCATCTTCTAAAGGAAGATCCCTCACACACTCTCAAGACTGTGAAGGTTAGCATTGTTTCTTTTAGTAAATTTAATAATGACAGCACCACAGTGGATTTTAAATTAAACACGTGGCATCTATTGTTTCATAGATGCCACGTGTTTAGAACATGTGTTCTTCCTCACCAAATGTATTATTACAAGATCTTTGACACTGGATTTGGTCTGGGTTTCAGAGAAACTAACTGGCAAGCTAGCATTGATATTATTAGTGTCTTGTGTTTATTCATGTCTTCACCAGGGTCTTTGACATTTCGCTGCTGTACTGTTCACTTCAGCTTTACGTTTGATTTCTCACATTGTATATAGTAATGGCTGAGATATTAGGACATTTAAGGGCCTGCAGTGGCTGCTACAGCTGTGGGGGGCAATACTTTGGTGAAATGTCCTGGACCCTGGAAAAGAGACTGTGTAGACTGGGTAAGCAATTAAAGGTTACTGGCCCAGAGTCATTGGGCAGCTGGGTAAAGGTGGATGTTGATATTCAGTGCCAGTTATGCAACGTGTCCAGCCATGTCTATATGCTCTTTTTTTCATGATGTTAATATAAGGGAAAAAATAAACTTTAATCAATAAACTGATTAAAGAAGCATTGTCTATGGAGCCACAATCTGATCCTGTAGTGTAGCTGCAGTTTGCACATTTCATGTATTCTCAGACAGATTTGGTTTAGAGCACAGCCAATATTTAGCGTAAGTAGATTTAAATTCACACACACTGGTGATGGCAGCTACATTGTAGCCACAGCCACCCTGACAGAGGCGAGGCTGCCGGACACTGGCACCACCGGGCCCTCTGACCACCACCAGTAGGCAATAGGTGAAGTGTCTACCCAAGGACACAACGACTGAGACCGTCGGAGCCGGGGCTCGAACCGGCAACCTTCCGATTATAAGACGAACTGTCAACTCTTGAGCCACGATTCAGTCATCCACCCATGTGTGTGAATGACTGGATGTGTAAAGCGCTTTGGAGTCCTTAGGGTACTAATAAAGCGCTTTACAAATACAGGCCATTTACCATTTTAATTGAAAATTTTGTTTGAATTCTGCTCAGTTATTTATGAACATGGTCTTTGTTTAAAGCAAGAAATGGATTTGTAACATGGGGGTGCATATCTCATTCTGAAAAAACTTTAACAACTAATAAGTGTTACCCAAAGCCAATCAGCATCAGCCAAGGTATCGGTATGGCTCTTCTTTGGAAAGACATGAATTCTTAAGCACGAGGGATATTGTGTAATTGTAATTGTGTAATTTTTTGTCTTTGAACCCTTTTATAGCCGACAGGTATTGAAGACACGCTTTCTAAGAGGATGAAAGTTGCCATTGTGATGGTGAAAGAAGAAGACATCATCGATGTGTTGGTTGTCGTTGAGACAGTAATCCTGTATAATCTGAGGGATGTCTCAAGTGCCATTTCCATGCTGATGGGCCTTCTCTTTGCCCTCAACATAGACTATCCAAAGGAACTTAAGGGCATCTTTGAAGTCATTCAGAACATCCTAATGAACATTGGTGGAAGGCAGTGCTTCTCACTAGTGCATGGTCCAAGAAACAGACTCTTGCAGAACGCCATACAGAACTGTAATTGTATGCTCACAGCATACAATTGCCTTAGTGTTAAGGACAGTTTTTATTTTACTGTTTTGTTTTTTCTTGCAAGTTCTCATTCTCACTTTTGCATGTCACTAAATGACTACACTTTACATTCCAGATTAGACAATTACTCATTTGTTCATGGTTTAAGAAACTTATGTGAACAACAATATAATGGTGGACTCTGCAGATGCTTATCTCATCAAGTCAGTAGTTTTCCCTTTGTTTTGCAATTGAGCAGACTCAAACTAATGTTGCTGAAATATTCATATTATCAAATGTTTCAGAAGCATGCACTCATTTTCAGAGATATTGGTTCTGTGGAATTTGTTGCAATTGTAAACGAAGACAAATACAAGAGTTTGATGTCTTAGTTGTTATAAACTGATCTTTACTGTCACTTATCAAAGGTTTTGTACTATTTTAATATTTCAAGTTTTATGCTAACAGGTGTGACTGAGCACAATGAAGTTTAAAAATTTTGCAAATGTAAAGAATAACTTTTCTAAAATAGCAAGTGTCCCGTTGATACATTACAATAATGCAGACTTTATGTTGTTACTTCACAAGAATCACTACTGCTCCTAGAGTATTGGTCAGAATTTAATCTTCACCCAAACTGGGCTCAAGCCCAAGTTCAAATTTATTGTTTCACAGCGAGCAACTTTTGAGTTTTGATGGATTGTGAGCCTGATGAGTTACGTCACTGATTTCTCTGTTTCTCAGATGACTAAGATGGCACAATAAAGGTTGAATGTTGCGTGCTCATGAGTAATTGTCTTGTCATGTTCTTAAAACAAACTTTCTGCCTGAATTGATCAGATACACTTTAATGGAATCTGTGGGTTTTTCTTTCTTTCTGTAAACAACAGAAAATTTAAAGGAATGTAGATATTTAAACCTGAGATCTAAGATAAACCTAACAGGTAGTTTTGCTGAAATGGATGTTGGAAAGCTAAAAAAAAAACTTAAGATGTTCAATACACATTTTTCTTTACATCCAGTCAATCAACTCTGATAATTAAAATGAAACTGATTTACAAGTTCACTCAGATACCTTAAGGAGCTCAGTTAATTAATAAACTTAAATCAGAATCAGAATCAGAATACTTTATTGATCCCTGGGGGAAATAATTTTTTGTTACAGTGCTCCATTATAAACCAACATTAAGACAAGACAGACAATACACTAACTAAGAATAGTACAATATATACATATATATACATACATACATACATAAGTCACTCATAAATAAATAGCTTAAAAAGAAACATGTGTAGTTATAGCAGTAACCAGTGTGTTAAGTGGATGCGTTGTACAGGGAGCCACAGGCAGGAAAGATTTCCTGTGTCGTTCAGTGGTGCTTTTTGGTAATCTCAGTCTCTCACTGAACGAGCTCCTGTGACTGACCAGCATGTCATGGAGTGGGTGGGAGGTGTTATCCAACATTGTCTTTATCTTGGACAGCATCCGCCTCTCCGACACCACCTTGAGGGAGTCCAGCTCCATCCCCACAACTTTGCTGGCCTTACGGATCAGTTTATTAAGTCTGTTGGCATCTGCGACCCTCAGCCTGCTCCCCCAGCATGCAACAGCATACAGGATCGCACTGGCCACAACAGACTCATAGAAAATCCTCAGCATTTTCCGGCATATGTTGAAGGACCTCAGTCGCCTCAAAAAATAAAGACGACTCTGGCCCTTCCTGTAAAGTGCTGTGGTGTTTTTAGCCCAGTCCAGTTTATTGTCAATGTGTACTCCAAGGTATTTATAGTCCTCCACAATGTCAACACTGACCCCATGGATTGAAACAGGGGTCAAGTGTTTCCTGGTCTTCCTGAAGTCCACGATCAGTTCCTTGGTCTTTGCCACGTTGAGCTGCAGATTATTCTGCTCACACCACGTGACAAAGGAGTCGACCACAGCCCGGTACTCTGTCTCATCATCCCTGCTGATGCATCCAACCACCGCAGAGTCATCAGAAAACTTCTGAAGATGGAGGTCTCTGTGCAGTGGCTGAAGTCTGTGGTGTAGAGGGTGAAGAGGAAGGGGGAGAGGACAGTCCCCTGTGGTGCCCCTGTGTTGCTGATCACCTTGTCAGACACACACTGTGGGAGACGTACATATTGTGGTCTTCCTGTCAGGTAACTCCTTTGTCACGTGGTGTGAGCAGAATCATCTGCAGCTCAACGTGGCAAAGACCAAGGAACTGATCGTGGACTTCAGGAAGACCAGGAAACACTTGACCCCTGTTTCAATCCAGGGGGTCAGTGTTGACATTGTGGAGGACTATAAATACCTTGGAGTACACATTGACAATAAACTGGACTGGGCTAAAAACACCACAGCACTTTACAGGAAGGGCCAGAGTCGTCTCTATTTTTTGAGGCGACTGAGGTCCTTCAACATCTGCCAGAAAATGCTGAGGATTTTCTATGAGTCTGTTGTGGCCAGTGCGATCCTCTATGCTGTTGCATGCTGGGGGAGCAGGCTGAGGGTCGCAGATGCCAACAGACTTAATAAACTGATCCGTAAGGCCAGCAATGTTGTGGGGATGGAGCTGGACTCCCTCAAGGTGGTGTCGGAGAGGCGGATGCTGTCCAAGATAAAGACAATGTTGGATAACACCTCCCACCCACTCCATGACATGCTGGTCAGTCACAGGAGCTCGTTCAGTGAGAGACTGAGATTACCGAAAAGCACCACTGAACGACACAGGAAATCATTCCTGCCTGTGGCCATCTCCCTGTACAACGCATCCACTTAACACACTGTTTGCTGCTACAGCTACACATGTTTCTTTTCCAAATATTTATTTATAAGTGACTTATGTATGTATGTATGTATATATATGTTTATATTGTACTATTCTTAGTTAGCGTATTGTCTGTCTTGTCTTAATGTTGGTTTAAAATGGAGCACTGTAACAAAAAATAATTTCCCCCAGGGATCAATAAAGTATTCTGATTCTGATTCTGATTCTAATCAACAATCCAGGACACCAGAGAAGCATCCACCTGCATCGCTGCTAACTTATCACCCAGGAGGGTCGGCCTGATGGTGTTGAAAGCACTGGAAAAGTCAAAAAACATGACCCTCACAGTGCTCGCCGGCTGGTCCAGATGGGTGTACACGATTGAGCAGGTAGATGATGGCGTCCTCTGTTCCGAGACGATAAGCGAACTGAAGGGGATCCAGATGTGGTCTTACTATGGGTCGCAGCTGGTCCAGGATGAGCCTTTCCAGGGTCTTCATGATGTGGGAGGTCAGTGCCACGGGCCTGTAATCCTGGGGGCCACTGGGACGTGGCGTCTTTGGTACAGGGACGAGGCATGATGTCTTCCACATCACCGGGACCCTCTGCAGACTCAGACTCAGCATAAACAGTTTATGAAAGACTCCACACAGCTGGGGGGCACAGGTCTTGAGGACAAGGGGACTCACTCCGTCTGGTCCAGCAGACTTGCCTGAGTGAAGTCTCCTCATTTGCATCTCAACCTGGTATTGAGTGAAGGTGATGGGTGGGGGAGGGGTGTCAGGACTCTCACAGGAGGCAACATGTGAAGAGAGAGGCTGGCACAGTGGTGTGGCTCTGGATTCCAGGCTGACTGCAGGTGAGGTTGTGGGGGTGGGAGCAGACACTGTGGTGTCGAATCTATTGAAAAACAGATTCAACTCGTTGGCTCTATTCTCACCTCCCTCAGCTCCCCTGCTGTTGGTTGGCCTGAATCCAGTGATGGTCTTCATGCCCCTCCACACCTCTCTCATGCTGTTCTGCTGGAGTTTCCACTCCAGCTTCCTCCTGTAATTGTCCTTAGCCTCTCTGATCTTGTCCTTTAGTAACACCTGGATCTTCCTCACCTCCTCTTTGATGCCCCCTCTGAAAGCCCTCTTCTTGTTGTTGAGGAGGGCTTTGATGTCCTTAGTCACCCACGGCTTGTTATTTGGGTAACAATGAACAGTCTGAGCTGGAACAATGGAGTCGGTGCAGAAAGTTATGTAGTCTGTGATACACTCAGTAAGCCCATTGATGTCCTCGGCGTGAGGCTCACAGAGTGTTTCCCAGTCGGTCACCTCGAAACAGCCCTGTAGTTCTGCTATTGCCTCCTCTGACCACCTTCTAAAAGTCCTGGTGGTCACAGGTTCCCTCCTCACAATTGGCACATAGCGGGGGGTGAGGTGAATCAGGTTATGATCTGACCTACCAAGTGGGGGGAGGGAGGAGGAGCTGTATGCATCCTTGACGTTAGCATACAGTAAGTCTAAAGTTTTCTCTCCCCTGGTGGGACAGTCCACATATTGTTTGAATGTTGGTAGTGTATTGTCCAGTGATACATGGTTGAAGTCACCCGAGATCACAATAAAGGCACTCGGGTGCTGAGTCTGTAGCCGAGCTATGGCAGAGTGGATAGTGTCACATGCAGCTGTGGGGTTAGCAGAGGGGGGAACATAGACAGCCACCAAGATGACGTGAGAGAATTCCCTGGGTAAATAATACGGCCTGAGTCCAACAGCACGCAGTTCAGTGTCCGGGCAACAAATCCTTTCTTTGATTGTTATGTTGGCAGGGTTACACCACCGGTTGTTAACTAAAACAGCAAGCCCACCTCCTTTCCGCTTACCGCTAGCAATGCTGTCCGTGTCCGCCCGAACAGTGTGGAAGCCTTCCACGGAAGCATTCTCATCGGGAATGTCCTGGTGCAGCCATGATTCGGTGAAACACATCAGGCTACACTCTCGGTATTCCCTCTGACTCCGTACCAGTGCTGAGAGCTCGTCGATTTTAATTGCCAACGATCGCACATCAATCAACTTAGCTAACAGATTATGTTAGTTAAGCTAAAATAGATTCCTAAGTTAAAAGAACTACTAAAGTATTTGAATTAACTAAAAAACCCAAGTCAACTGAACTAGGACAAGAGTTTAAACAATAGATTATTTTAATTTATCTGAAAGGGTTTTCCCAAGTAAAAATGACAATTAAAGGAGTTGAACTGACTAACAAATCTCAGTCAACTAAACTAAGACGAAAGTTTAGACAACATGTGATTTTTCATCAACATAATATTTGGTTGTGTTACAAGAACAAACTCTATTTCTTGACTTAACTTAAATTTTTAAGGCAGCCCTTTACCTGATATTTTTAAGTTGAAACAACAAGTTATATTTTACAGTGCAGGATTCAAATCATGAATACATAATGGGCTTGGATTTACAACATTATAAATGAAATGCGCTCTATTTGGGCCGATGGCGCGATATGGCAGCCTCGCTTCTGTCAGTCTGCCCCAGGGCAGCTGTGGCTACAACTGCTGCCTCCACCAGTGTGTGAATGCGAGAGTGACTGAATAGTGGTATTGTAAAGCGCTTTGGGTGCCTTGAAAAGCGCTATATAAATCTAATCCATTAAATCAAATTATAAATTTTAAATTGGCATTGATCCCTTTACCCCAAGTGTGTATATGTGTATATATATATATATATATATATATATATATATATATATATATATATATATATATATATATATAGATAGATAGATAGATAGATTGTATACTCATTGTTTGTTCAATAAAGTTCCTAAAAACAAACAAACAAAAAACAAAAGCAAAATGTAACGTTCGAAGCATTAGAGTCGGTCACGGCTTCAAAATAATGGAAAACCACATGTCCACAGTGACATCTGCTGGCCAATTTGATTAACGCCACATATTGATAATGCTGTTCTGTGAAACACTGACGCAGACAAGCCCTGCACAATTCCAAGCAGAACTACTTATAATACCAGACAGTCAATAATGGCAATGAGTACATGTTTTGGAGAAACTCCCACACAAACAAAGAAAGAGCAATACTGAGACTGTTAAAGACAGCAGGTTATGATCGTAATAAACTGCGCTTCAACAAAATTCTCCCTCTGTTAACATTTGTGTTGTTCACAGTAACTCAGTGTATAAATTAAATCATACAGAGAGTAGACTGCTGGGGTTACTGTAATAACCACACAGGCTTCCAGCTGTTTAGGGCCTCGGCCGGCTTCGTTTTTGCTCACAGCCCTCAAAGACCGGATGTGTTTGGTTGATTTTTAAGTTTTCTGGGAGTTATCAGGTTTGTTCTCCACACTGTTAAGTAAAGTTAGAAGCTGGTATAACATTTGCTTTTATTTTAAATTAATTTTAAAAATATTCTTTTTTTTTTTTTTTTTGGCCTGTCCCATTTGGTTCTTTAGCCATCAGAATTGTTGTCTGAAGACCAACAAGGATACCCAATGGATTTACTTTGCCAAATGGATCATCGTGGTAGGTTTGAGTACACAGACCGTCCACTGGACGCCGTTAACTTGCCCACCCTCAAGGCCCTATATATATGTGTGTGTTATGAGAGTGTAAGTAATGTGGATGTCTAAGTTGTGAGATAAAATTGAGGCACAGGTGGCCAGAAGGGGACAGAGAGGGGGGGAATGTCTCCCCTGCACCCTTGTGCAACATATTCATTTAAATGAAATGTGTTTTCCTTCTTTGTAAAAAATTAACATTTATCATGTTTTCATTGGCCAATTCTGACCAATCTTAAGAGTCCATTTCACACATTATCTTTAAACTCTGCTGTGCAACCTCTGAACCATGAAGGAACTTTCCTTAAATTTCTATTGCTGTATCTTGTAACACTGGCATGATGTTTGCAGCCTCCTGTTGTGTATGAGATGTTTGAAGTGAATAAAAAAGGGAAAAGAAAAATCTGTCATTTCGAGTGTGGGTTTTTTTCTAGATTTTATTTTTACAGTATAAATATTTTACTTATGGCAGCACAGTATGTGGGTAACAGGTTATCATGAGGATGAAGTCACTTACTGCTGCAAATAAGATTTTCTGTTGAAAGCAACAGACTCCTCCTGTTCTATTTTGTCCTTGAAAGCAGAGGCAGTTTTATTAAGACATTTTAATTAATTTACAGCACAGAGTGCCTCTCTCTCTCTGCTGATATGAGTTAATGGAGCTCACCCACCAGTCTGTTTTTCTCGCTTCCTCTCATCTATATGACAGTAATCTTTAAATAAGATATTTATATATCAATCTAATATTTATTTAATTACACTTTTGATTCCAGTGTTTAAGTGATTGGATTGTCTATATTGGTCTTCACAATCCACAGCAAAAATAATAATGAAAGGTGGGGTATTGTTTCTTTTACACATGCACCTATAAAAATCAAAGCAGTAGTATCAAAAACATTAACTCAGCACAGATGACTCTGTTTCATGGAAAAATGGCACTGCCTAAAGCAGCAGGTACACCACCTGGAATAATAAGTGTAATAAGAAAAAGTGTGTAGTCAGCACTTTGTGTAGATGTCTCAAAGTTGGGAGCACAGTGCCAAAACTCTGTCCTAAAAGTTTTCTCTCAGTCTTCATAATGAGGGTTTTGAGGCAAGCTCCACTGATTATGATAGTAATACTGCGATCTTCATGAAATGAACTGAGCTGTCTTTGACTTTGACCATGACTTACTCACCTGTAGTGTGTAAAGACACCACTAAAGCTGAACTGAACTGCTGCATTTGACTTGCTATCTTTTCAGTTTTCCTTCCATTGCTTTCACAGTAACTTCCAATGTGTGTTACAAAGTAGCTGCTTACACATAACCATCCAGGAAACTGACTTCTTTAGACTGTGCCACTCTGAGCAGTAACAGATGAGCTTATTGACTTCTTATTTGTTGTTACTTCTGTAACATATTTACTTCTGAAAAAAAAACGTCAACATTGTTCCTCCTGTGTGGCAGCAGAGAAGCAGACGTGAGCTTTACCAGAAGAAATTTTGCTGTAAAGTGCAGCCTGGAGCTGCAGAAGCAGCACATGTGTGAAGCACGAGCAGAATAAAAGAAAGGCTATGTGAACAGCTGAACAGTTTCCAGGGTCTCCCCATAACAGCCAGTGATACAAATATAAATTTGTTGTTTTTTATCAAAAAATTGATAAATAACTCTAACAATGTCTTATATTTTAGACTCCTGAGAGTAGCCACCCTTTGCTTTGTTTTTGCTGCAAACCCTCGGCCTTCTCTTAATGAGCCTCATTATACTGTCACCTGAGAGTCATGGTTCTGGGTCATGTTGACCCAGCATTCTGAGTTTCTTGTGTTTCGGTGTTAATTTGTAGTATGTTTATGTTTTAGGTTCATCAGTAGTCTTAAGTCTCGTCTGTTTTGAATTTCTTATATTCTTATATTGCCTGCTTTCTAGCCTGAATATGTCTTACAAGTATTTTGTCATCCAGAAAGAGTAATATTTCAGACACCGCCACTCTGCGTTCCTCCGCCTCGTTTGAGCTTTGGACGAAATGCATACTGGGATGTTTGCCTGGGTTTGGCTACAGTAGCCAGTGAGCTGATGGTGACCAAAACAGCCAATGAGAATTTTTTCATCCAAGTCTGTGATTTTTTGGTTTTGTGGCACAAATATAACACTGTACAGATAGAGTTGAGCGTGCAGGGGCAGAGATGTTGAGAGCGTGAGCAACACATTGCGAGCAGGTCCGCAGAGATCTGAGCAAGAGCAAATGCAAAAACTGAGCGAGAGGGGCTGCTATTGTGTGTGTATATGGATAATAGCAAACACTGAAATACATTTTTTGTATGCAGCAATGAATTTTGTTCACTCAAATTTAGATTTTCCTTGCTCAGGAATAAATTTCTCCTCAAAATGCAACACTTGTACTCGCAATTTCTTTTTACGTGTGCTCAATTTTTTTTTAATGTGCGCTCAGAATAGTGACACAAAAATAATGCCATAGTCTTTGACCTCTGTGTCCCCCCCTGTGCGTTTGTGTTTATGTGTGCATGTGTGTCCTTGTGTCTTGTTTCCCTTTTCTGTTTTCATGTTTCTCTTCTTTCATTCCATGTTCCCCCGTCTATGGATTCTTTAGGTAACATATTGGTAACATATTTAAAATAAAATACATGTACAAAAAATAAGTAAAATCGTTTTGGGTTTTTTGTAAAAACATTGCTTTTATTTGTTTGTATAATTAATTGGGTTAAGACTTTTATACAAATTTTTAGCCACAAAATTGCGTGTTATCTGGCGAACATGTTTTGTCCTTTATCTAAAGAATCAGTAGCTTCTCACACACACGAGCCGTTTTTATTAATTTATTTGTTTAACTGTGAACTTGTGTCGCAGTTGGTCTTCCATACCGGGAAGCTAGTCACACCAGGCTGTAACTTTCACTTTTGATTTGGAGCTGTTTGCCGCACAACAGGGGCACTTTGTTTTTTCTGACTTCGACAGAAAAGAGGCAGTGCAGCCACAGCTGGCTGATTTTTGGATCGTAGCTACTAAGTGAAGTTTTCATATCTGTTTCTTTTCTGTCAATCAGATCATGGCTGAGGTCTTCGGCAGTCGATCGCTAAATGATAAGGTGAGTAATAATCTGTTCGTCTGTTTGCTTGTTTTAGCCCGTCTAAGAAGAAACAAGTGCTCCACAGTTAACGATGTCTTTCTTTCTTGGCAGAAGGAAGGAGGCCTGGATAAAGACGGTGAACTAAAGGAGGCCAGGCGAGAGTTGGAGGAATGGAAGGTAGGCCGGAACTAATGCTGAACTACATTTTCCATTTTCAGGTGTGAAGTCGCGCAGCGTTTTAGTTCAATAGTAAAATAAGTTCACGACCGTCAGAATAAATTTATGAGAAAACGCAGAAAGCTGACAACTGCTCAGCCGGAAATGTCTTCATCCTCCGTTTATAGAAGAAGGTGGTTTGTTTACTGAGTACTGTGAGTGATCTGAGTGATTTAAATAGTAATTACAGTTCTCAGATCTCTTATTTAAGTCGAGATGCAATCCTGCATCGTGAATGCAAGTCCGGAACTAAGTATGTTCTACAAATAAACGTACTAGACTGAAAAGCCTGAGAGAATCTATCTAAATGCCCATATTATAATAGATGTCATTATTTCCATTGATATACATTTATTAGCATTGAGACATCATTGGATACATTTTATTTACGCATTTGAGCTTAAAGTTAAATGGTTACTTATATTTGGTTGCACAGAAGATGCAGTTTGCCGTAAACAGGGAGAAACCATAAAGCAGCTCATTTCAGCAAGTGAAAGTCAGACGGAATGGGCTCAGGCAACATTCCATAGGGTGTAGCTGTAGGTCTATATTTGCTCAACTAAAAACTATTTTGATGGCTCACACTTTAGCAAACGAGGCGCAGGTGAAGTGAGCACAACCAAAAATGAATAAACAGTCTTTTTGTCTTTTGTTTGGGGGAAAGATTGGTCATAGTTTGTGAAGGGCAGAACCATTATCTTGTGAAACCTACACAATTGCAATGATCAGTACAGATCTTGATTAGTGATTGCTCAGGAACCTGTTTATATAGAAATAAATAAAGGTACATAAGGTTAATGTCAACTAAAATACAGGCATACAACACCAGGGGGATGCAGCACGAATACTGAGTTTCATCAGTGAGTCAAGTGCACAACATTGTTTAGGATTTCTCTTTTAAATTTATATCAAATTGATATAAATGCTTCAGTTCTTCCATTTTTTTCCTCGCCTTGTAATCGGAAGGTTGCCGGTTCGAGCCCTGGCTTGGACAGTCTCGGTCGTTGTGTCCTTGGCTTTGTTTCTCTTCCAGTTCTGTACTTTTCTTACTTATCAGCAGTGGTATTATATCATTCAGAATGACTTGAGTATATTTGGCCATGTTTAAATATCTGTCAGTGAGAGAATAATTTTATTTGAGCAGCTTGTAGTCTCTTTGTAGACTGCCCACAGCTCCAGTTGTATTCTCTCTGAACACCACCTATTGCTCTTAAAGGCTAGATTCGAAAAAGCGGATGATGTGAAAGCCAGGCTGATACTGGAAAAGCTGACGGAAGATGATGCCAAGACAAATGCACAGCAGGAGATGAACGCTTGTGTCAAAAACCAACAGAAGACCCAGGATGAATTTAATGAAAGCATGAGAACAGTTCAGGTACACTTATTGTCATCTGTGTAACATCTACACTACACTCAGAGAAACTGAGAGTACATAACTCTCACCAAATATTCCACTTTATTCTTTTCCATAGGATGAAATCCAGAAGCTGACTAGATACAATCAAGATTTGCTGGAGAAACTGAAGAGATGTCAGGATGAACTGGAGGCTAAGAAGACAGAGTCCCGCAAGTTAAAGCAGAAATTCAAGGTAAAAACCAGGAACACTTTCAGATCTGTCCATCTGCTCACATTTTTACGTACACTAATCACGGGCATTAATGTGATGGTAATTATGGGATTTCCACACATTATAAATACATCACCAAACATATCCAGATGTCTCTTAGCAAGTTGCATGTTGATGAGTTATTTTGAGATGGCAGCAAATTTACACTGTTATACAGGCTGTAGACTGTTACATTGTATCAAAGTGTCATATCTTCAGTGTTGTCCCATGAAACTATATTACAAAATATTTACATAAATGTGAGGGGTGTACTCACTTTTGTGAGATACTGCATAGACGTACAGGCTCGTATATATTCTTTTGAGTGTGTGTGGATTCAATTCAAACTTGTGCATCCAATCCCTGTTTTTAAAATTCCTTCAAGAGCTATGCTCTACAGTCATTCCACCCTGTGAAAGGCAGTTCACGGCCCCAAATAAAACTGTGACATTCATGTTCCTGATCAGCGGACACAAACGCCTGACCACAGCTGTATACACATTGAAACAGATAACGGCCTGTAACTCTGTATTGTCCCATCTGTCCAGATCTACGCCCAGATCCCAGACACAGAGGTGAAATTTATTTCTCCGAATAAAGAGACAAGGGAAGAGGGTGACGAGGACAGTCAGCCAATCAGAGGAGTGTTTACCATCAGCCAGAGAGCTGCTGTGCTTCTGCAGGGAGGACAGGCTCTCATCACCTTTGAGGAGGAGAAAGGTAGACGTCATTTGACTTCAGTACTCTATATGGTTCATTCTTACTTATGTTAATGTTAATAAAACCAAAAATAAGGAGTCCTCATGGTTTTCCATGCTTTGCTGTGTAAGATATTTATACAATGACAGTTTGCACTGTCACTTGGAAAAAGACACATACAAGACAGTTAAATGCTCAAGTGAAAAAACAGCATTTCAATTTCAGATATTAAATATGAAATTATGATTTCTTATTTTTAATATCACCTGAAAAAAGCAATTTAAATGAAGACAGACAGACGCGTTTTTTGGAGGTGTGGTCGTAAACTTTGGATCAGCTGTAAAACAGCCTGTTTCACTTTAAGCGTTATTTTCAGTACATTTCATGCTCAAGAAAATGTTTTGTCTCACTCCCATGGCTTCTTGTGGCATGCTGTAGCTCTAATTGGAACCTTGTGAAGATCCAACCATGCAAATTATGATTTTTATGCCATTTTCCAAGTGGTCTTAAACGTTTGCCACACAAATGTTCATCTCTTTAGTTTAACGTACATCATGTCAGCATAAAAAGATCAGATCAAAAATCTCTGCAACAACAGCTATAATAAAATCAAACACTTGAGAGACAAGAATAAAGAGACAATGTCAGCCTATCATAGTGTGTCTATAGACAGATTATTCTGTGATCAACCTGCTTAGCATGTCAAAATGAACCCGATCATGACTCAGACCTTACAACATGGAGTTCTCAGTACAACTGCAAATGATACACATCTTTTTGTCATATTCTTGGTGTGCAGTGGCTCGCCAGATCCTGAAAATTGCCAAGTGCTCTGTGTCCTGTGAGAACAGCAGTTTGGACGTGAAGCCGAGAAGAATCACCATGGATCCTGCTGTGAAGTTTGAGGTAGATGCTGCAACAGTATCATCGGGTTTTTTATGCTTCAGTTAGAAAATGAAGCCTCATGTTTCAAAATGAAAAAGCAACTAGAGCCTTATTTTTTATGTTGACTGTGTCTCTAGTTTCCTGTCTATAGTTTGTACAGTTGTAACACTGTCAGGTCATTCAAATCTGTCCACAGAGTAGGAGTGAGACAGTACACCTCTCCAGGGTTACTTATTGCTGTGATGACACACAGAGAATACTTTCCTAAAAATACTTCTTAACTAAAGCCAAAAAACTTTGGCTTTAGTTAAGACCCTAACAATACAGAACTAGATCCATCCTGAGTCATTCCCATGGAAAATATGGCCTTCTGTGTGTGTGTGTGTGTGTGTGTGTGTGTGTGTGTGTGTGTGTGTGTGTGTGTGTGTGCGGCAGGGTCAGAATTAACAAATTAAAACAGGAAGTAACTAAACAAGGAACACAGGAACGTAAACTTGACACGGAGAACACAAAAGAGCAGGAAAAATGACCTCCTGGGACAAACAACAACTAGAACTACAACCTAATATCCAGAAAATGGAAAATGAAGCTGGAATATGAAAACCTAAGTGACAACATAAAGAACATACTATACAGTAAATATAATAATTAATAAAACAAAAATAATAAACTTAAAGCATGAGGTCAGCAAACAGATATATAGGACCGCTTTCTTCCACTTATAATTTTTTTATATTTATATATATATATAATTTTAAAATCCTCACAAACCCTTGAATAATCAGGCCCCAACTTATCTTAAAGACCTCATAGTACCATATACCAAAGTACATCACTTTGCTCTCAGTCTGCTGGTGTATTTGTAGTTCCTAGGACATTTAAAAGAAGAATGGGAGGCAGAGCCTTCAGCTCCCACTTTGGATTTGTGAGACAGACACTATCTCTACTTTTAAGATTAGGCTTAAAACTTTCCTTTTGGATAAAGCATATCGTTAGGGCTGGACCAGGTGACCCTGACTCCTACTTTAGTTATGCTGCAATAGGTGTAGACTGCTGGGGGACTATGTTACACTGAGTGTTGTTTTGTAATGATCAACACCCTGTAAACAGTGTGTGTTCACACCGATGTAGGTCCACCTTGACGTTTCCAGAAAGGAGCTGAAAGTTTCCAACGTCCCTGATGTCATGCCAGAAGAGAGAATGAAAGACCGACTGGAAATTAGTTTCTCCAGGCCCAGTAGAGGAGGAGGAGAGGTGGAGAAAGTGGAGTATGACAAGAACACTGGGACTGGGTGTGTCACATTTCTCCAACCTGGAGGTAAAACTCTATAAGATAATTGTGCGACATTACACATTATTCTTAGTTAGTTGTTCTAAGTTATTCTGTATCATTACAATAGTTGTAGCCAAGCTAAGTATGTTAATGCTCAAATGTATGTGCATTTGTGTGCAGTTACTGAGAGCCTTGTCCTGAGGGGAAGGTACGACGTCGAGCTGGACACTGAGGTAAAGGTGCAGGTTGGACCTATTTACGAATACCAGCTGCGCAGATTTCAGGTAAGTTACAGCACTGAGACTAAAAGCACTTTGTTAACTTAGTTAAAAGCACAATTTATCACTTGTACAAAATTTAACTGGACAGGCTGCCAGTCTGTTGCAGGACTGACACAGAGACACAGGCAACATTCATGCTCACATTTTAGACCGGGAGTCTCTTTGGAGTCACCAGTGCATGCCTTTGGACTGTTGGAGCACACAGGGGCCCACGCAGAGAGGCCCCACACTGGCAGTTTACCTTTAATTCCCAAGCTGACGCTTTCAAACCTCTTTATTTTTCAAAATACAAAATATAAAAAAAAAATGTATTTATGACTCAGAAAACTATACTTACCAAACCCCACATACCTTTAAAGGTCATGCTACTAATGGGAATCACTAACTCAATTAACAAAATAGCCATTGCTGCTGGATAATTCCTTTCTTTTACTTAGCCTAGTCGTCAGAATCCACAACATGTCATGAAACTAATTTCTTAAAATTTCACCAACAGAGACATATGGAGAAATTTTTCCTGTTTATTTTAATATTAACATTAACCAATAAAACCTCTACATTTAGGGAGGCTGTGTCTTTTTGCAATTATGTAAATGCATCCATGCAAGTTTAATGAAAGATAGTTATTTCACTTTAGCACTAAAAATGCTTAACTGGTATAAAACTTTGCATTCAGTTGCCTTCAGATTAAACAAGAATACTTCTAGAAAAAATAGTTATATTTTACTTCAAGCTATCTTAGTATTTGTTTTTTTGAAGATTTTTAAGTTGTATTGAGAGCTGATGGGGTGTTACGCACACCACAGGTGCGGCTACCAAGTTTAAATCTTAGTGACCGAGACATCAAGTCAAGGTCAGAGATCAAGTTTTCTGAAATGCCATAACTTGAGAACAGGGTGGCGTAGGATTTTGAAATTGATACTATGGGTGTGTCAACTATGACAGTGAGGACTAACACTGGCAGTTGCAAGTCTTCTTTAAATTTAAAAGCCTTTTTTTGTTACATAGTCATTGTGTATTATGACTTAAAACATTCATAATACATAATTATTATGGCTATAGTAAAATAATTATTCTCTGACAAAAATATGTAATTATTTCACAACTTGTAACAAACATATAATTATAGAAATATTATATTATAACATGTAAGTGTCAGTATTTGCATTTTTAAATTTTTTTGCAATTACTAAGTCTGTAGAAAAACAGTGTTAGCGGGCTTTCTTATGTGTTCAAATACACACGCGCCTACATGACTAAGTCTTAACGACACCCCCCACCCCCACACACAAGTTGTTCTAAAACTTGTGTGTGTTGTTGTAAAAGTTGTTAAAAGTTTGCAGAGCAACAATAAAGCAAATTTTTATGATTTATTTCAGACCTTTTGCGGCTGTCCGAAGCGAACCATCCTCCTGGATGACATTCAGGACATGGTTGATGAGGAAGACCTCCAGGACCATCTGGAAATCCATTTTCAGAAGCCCAGCAACAGTGGTGGTGAAATAGAGAGCATCAAGTACATCGCTAAACCGAAAGTCCTGCAGGCCTTTCTCTGTGAGAGCACAGAGGAGAAGGACGACAGTCTGTGAACCACCATGAACTGTCCTCTAATACATATATGACATGTAAGACGAGCTCCACCTGTATTAAAGTATATTTCTAATCATTTCCAAATGTCTTGCTCAACCTGAAGTGATACATTGTAGAGATTTCATTTATTTGCTCTCCTGCTGGGTTAATCGGGACGATACTTTATCTCTGTGCATTTAATACATTTGATTACAATCTTCCATGTGGTAAAGTTGGGGGTGTTTGAGTTATGTTAAAAGATAAATCCAAGAAATTCTGAATATCACTTGAAAAAGAACCTGTGTGATATTTTATGCAGTCAGTCAGTAAAATTAATGACAACCTACACAAAGACAGTACTGTCTTTGTTCTTATAAGAACATGTAAACACTGGGATGGGTAGTAGGCTGATAGTAGGCTGAAAGCCTCACATCTCATTATCTAATCACTTATTTTAGTCAGAGAATTGTATTTCCTTTAGTTAATGTAACTAACTGTAAATCTGGGATGTCAGAAGACAAACGTGTAATGTGCTGGATGACATGATATTTTCTGTTGGTAAATTACCACTTGAGAGGTGAGAACTGCAGTTTTATTACAGCTATCTCTGAGCTAGTTGGCTTGCCCTTTTTAGCTCTATAAACCTGCAAAGGAAGCTTTCAGACACACCGTCATCCTGTGTAAAAAGAAAATCCTCGCAATTTGAACTAGTACCTCAACTGTCTTCTATGCTGTGCTTAATAAAGTTAATGAATCCTGAAAGAGTAACATGAGTTATATTTGTTATGTTGTGGCAGCTGCATTGGTAACCACAGTGTTAGCACTGCTGCCAGATTCACATGTTGTTTTATTGTGGCTCCTGGCTGGGCAGCATGATCATTAGCACATTATTAGTTGTTGCCTCACACCACTGTTCCCTCTGTAAATGGTAAATGGACCGCTTCTCATATAGAGCTTTAACTGACCACTCAAAGTCATTCACCCATTCATACAAGAACGTCTTTCTAAGCTCTTTCCAACATTCATGCACATTTATATTCCAGTGGATGCTTTGGAAGCAACTTGGGGTTAGTATCTTGTCCATGGATATCTGACATGCAGACCAACCTTCTTATTAGTAGGCTTCTGTCTTCCTCCCACATTCCAAGATCGTGCATGGACTAGGTTCATTGTGAGTAAATGTTAATTTTATTCATATATCACATTTCATTACACATAAACTCATAAAACCTCGTGTAGGTCTACGATGACTCAAACAAAAGAAAACAGTAAACTGTGCAGAAAAACAGAATCAACTTTCTGGGAACCTTTCATAACATTTTTATGAGAAACTACTGTCCCCAAAGTTATATGGTCATATACTTTGAACCCAGAAACAGGGTAACTATGTGAGAATGCTGTTTGTTGATTACAGTTCAGCGTTTAACACGATAGTGCCCTGCAGACTGTTCACAAAGCTCAGGGATCTGGGAGTCAACAGCCGTCTGTGTGCATGGGTGTTGGACTTCCTCACTGGCAGAACTCAGGTGGTGAGGGTGGGTAGATGCGTCTCTAACAGCATCACCATCAACACAGGAGCACCACAGGGGTGTGTCCTCTCGCCACTGCTCTCCCCCCACTTCAGGACATTTACGCCAGGAGGTGCTGGACTAGAGCAGCGCAGATACTGAAGGACCCGTCCCATCCTGGCAACTAACTGCTCCAACTTCTGCAATCAGGCAGAAGGTTCCACACCATCCGGGCAAGGACAGAGAGGCTCAAGAGGAGCTTTTATCCTCAGGCCATCCGTGTGTTGAATCATGCCCCTCTCTTTTTTGCACAGTCGAGGAGTGTATCAGGTCCCATTACACTGCGTGTTATATCTGTATAACCATGCATGTGACAAATAAAGAACCTTGAATCTTGAAATATTTGGAAATTGACATACTTAGCCCTTGTCACCCAGTAACAGCTGGGACTGGCTCAAATAAGCCCAGGCTCTAGGAATATTTAGGGGTGGATTTCGAGCAACAGCTATACAGCTATGAAAGCCATTAGGAATCACGAGAATTTAACTTCTGATTGTTTACCAGAGGAGAGCAGTGGATGAGGTAGTGATCCACTAGAGAAGGAGTTGGTTAACGAAAAGGAAAATGGTTGGAATACAGTGAACAGTAGTAAGAAATGTTGGAGACATACAGCGGCTTGCAAAAGTATTCGCCCCCCTTGAACTTTTCCACATTTTGTCACATTACAGCCACAAACATGAATCAATTTTATTGGAATTCCACGTGAAAGACCAACACAAAGTGGTGCACACGTGAGAAGTGGAACCAAAATCAGACATGATTCAAAACATTTTTTACAAATACTTTTACTTTGTAGAACCAGCTTTTGCTGCAATTCCAGCTGCCAGTCTTTTAGGGTCTGTCTCTACCAGCTTTGCAGATCTACAGACTGAAATCTTTGCCCATTCTTCTTTGCAAAACAGCTCCAGCTCAGTCAGATTAGATGGACAGCGTTTGTGAACAGCAGTTTTCAGATCTTGCCACAGATTCTCGATTGGATTTAGACACCAGACAAGTCAAGGATAAAGATAGTGATGTGCTGTGTTAGTTTTCTGCCACACATAGCGTTTTGCATTTTGGCCAAAAAGTTCCATGTTGGTCTCATCTGACCAGAGCAGCTTCTTCCACATGTTTGCTGTGTCCCCCACATGGCTTGTGGCAAACTGCAAACGGGACTTCTTATGGTTTTTTGTTAACAACGGCTTTCTTCTTGCCACTCTTCCATAAAGACCAACTTTGTGCAGTGCACGACTAATAGTTGTCCTATGGACAGATTCCCCCACCTGAGCTGTAGATCTCTGCAGCTCGTCCAGAGTCACCATGGGCCTCTTGGCTGCATTTCTGATCAGCGCTCTCCTTGTTCGGCCTGTGAGTTTAGGTGGACGGCCTTGTCTTGGTAGGTTTACAGTTGTGCCATACTCCTTCCATTTCTGAATGATTGCTTGAACAGTGCTCCGTGGGATGTTCAAGGCTTGGGAAATCTTTTTTTAGCCTAAGCCTGCTTTAAATGTCTCAATATCTTTATCCTTGATTTGTCTGGTGTCTAAATCCAATCAAGAATCTGTGGCAAGATCTGAAAACTGCTGTTCACAAACGCTGTCCATCTAATCTGACTGAGCTGGAGCTGTTTTGCAAAGAAGAATGAGCAAAGATTTCAGTCTGTAGATGTGCAAAGCTGGTAGAGACAGACCCTAAAAGACTGGCAGCTGGAATTGCAGCAAAAGGTGGTTCAACAAAGTATTGACTCAGGGGGCTGAACAATTACCACACCCCACTTTTCAGTTATTTATTTGTAAAAACTGTTTGGAATCATGTATGATTTTGGTTCCACTTCTCACGTGTGCACCACTTTGTGTTGGTCTTTCACGTGGAATTCCAATAAAACTGATTCATGTTTGTGGCTGTAATGTGACAAAATGTGGAAAAGTTCAAGGGAGACGAATACTTTTGCAAGCCACTGTAAGTTGCAAAAGGTATCCTTAAATACAGATGGCACTGATAGTGATCAGAGTAGCGCTGCATCGAGGAAGCAGAATGAGGAATCCAAGGTAATAATTAAACTCTCTCAGGAAGGTGCTTGATTGAGGACAGAAATATGTTTTTGGAGTCATTTCTGGTGTACCAACAGCTGTTTCAGCTGAACAAGTCAAAGGAAATATAGTAGGATCCAAGGTTATCGAGGCACAGTGCTTAAAAACTCTGAGAGAAATGTGACAGTGTAGCTGTAATTTAAAAATTTATGGAGGAAAGGCTACCATCCAAACTTTTTTCATTAGTTATATGAATTAGGATGTTCAGCCTTATATTCCCCCTCCCTTGGTTTGCTTTAAATGCCAAAGATATGGGCATGTCACTGGAGGTGGACACGAGTATGGTAAATGTGAAAAAGAGCAAAGTTAAAGTGGTGCAATTGCGGAGGTGAGCATATCTCAGCTTTTCGTGGTTATGAGGCAAGTAAAAGGGCAGCAGAGATCCAGAGAGTAAAATCCATTGATGGCATGCAGAAGCAGAAAAGAAGCTTTGGTTATGAACAAAAATGATTTTGTGCTATTTATGGAGGCTGTAATAAACTGCACCACTCAAACAGACAAGAAAACTGAAAAAATCCAAATAATTGTGAAGACTACAGACCTGGGAATCACGGGTCTGTGTGGGAGACAGCTCAGGAAATGCTGAGTGGTAGAAATCCTAGCTCACAGCCAGGAGGAGGCAGTTCATTGTGGTCCTAAATATTCTGCAGTGGGATGCTTGAAGTCTTATTGCTAATGGGCAGGAACTAAAACAGTATCTCATCTGCAAAGAAAACCTTGTGTAATATGGAAACATGGATAAAAGCAGAGTGGTACTTTGTTTATAAATGAATATACAGCTATGAAGAATGATACAAAAGAAGGTGGTGGCCACATTTGTGTGAACTGGAATATGATATAGATTAGTCAGTGTAAATATAGAGCACAAGACAATCACAGTTAAGGTTTGGATGGAGGAAGATGAGGCAGTAATGATCAACTACTATAAATTATGTAAAAGGATCACTGGGGACATATTAAACACTATAGGTGTTTAATATGTAGGTGTAGGGTGTAGGTGTTCCCTACACATGGGTCTAGGGAAAATAATATGTTGTGGGGATTTTAATGCACTTTCTGGGGAAGCAGATGCACAGATGAAAATGATTCATGCACTGAGGATTCAAATCCTTTGAATTTGGCAGAAGCACTGGGATATCAGCGATACAGGAATTGATTTCTGCAACATTCAGATACATTTCGGTCACGGTCACAAAATAGTGAAATAACAATTACCCATCTCAGGATAGGTCATACAGGGCTTAATAAAACACTACAGCTAATAGGCAAGCACCCAATGGGATTGTGTGCCCACTGCAAAAAAATGGAATCTGCTCAGCATGTACTGTTAGTATGCCGGGCTTGTGTCCTGGACAGGAAGACGTTAATAGGAGGAGCTGAACATTCATTCCACTGTAGAAACCCTGCTTGGAAAGGCACTGTCTCACATCTATGGCCAACTGTTGAAAGTTGTGATAAGAAAGGGTTCAATACTGCAGATTTTTTTTTTATTCCCAATATTCCAAGTTCCTGATTCACACTCCTGTCCAGGAGGGGGCGGTAATGCACCTCTAAGCTCATTTGAAACTAAAACGAAGAACCCCCCCCCCCCCCGAGGTCAAAGCCAGAAATGTTGTTAGAGTGAGTTGCCCGCGTTCATTTGGACAGTGTCTTCATGTTTTCAAAGGTCGACTGTTTTTCTACGATTTTGTGGAAGTATAAATAGGAACAAACTAACGCAGTCATCTGGTTTGGACTTGTTAAAATCCTGTAAGTTATGTTCTGCTCTTGTTAGCTTATCAGCAGATAGCGTTTCTTACTAAAATGTATCGGTTGTCATACCGCTGTGAGGATAAACCGTGTGAAACGTGCTATTACACTCACTAGAAGTTCCCAGATGTATCTAAAGCCGAAAGATTACAGTAGTTAACTGGTTTTACTTTAACTGGTTAGATTTGTTTACACATTCAATCCGCAGATTCGTCATATTTACCGATTGACTCTGTGTGCAAATCTGTCTCGGAGTTTGACAAGATTAAAGGACTCCATCTCCAGCTGGTGCAAATGCAGATTTCAATATTATCAATATTATCTGCTGACAACAATGAGATTATTTTAATTTATCAAACAGCTTCCGCTTGATGTCGTACCTCCGTGTTTCAAATCATGAGCTGACATTTTGCCCTCGACACACTCCTGAATAGCTCGACGATGTGTCGAGTTCACCTGCACACACCTGTTCGCTCCGTCAGCTGCTGGTTTAGGAAACACGCCCACGTTTGACATCGGGAGCTTTCTGCTCAGTATAACGAAACATCGCAAAGAATAAAACCATCTTTGTGAAGTAGCTGTAGTGGGATCAACCTTTTATCTATAAATAGCTAAAATAGCTTTTATTCTGCTAATCAAAATCCCGGTGCCTTGAACTCTTGCAGATTTCTTTTTAATTTGTAAAATAATGCTAATGTTTGTTTCCCCATACATCACCTGGCATAAGTTGTTTTTCACATTACCATCGGCTATCCTAGGCTACCAACAGTGTGTTTCTCAAACCACGATTGCTTCTTAAGATGCTTACATCCAGCTATTTAAGCAGATCAGTGGCAGAGCTATGCTATTGACGTACATTGATACCAATCCAGTCAGTGGATTTCCATCCGTCGTGGGGGCAGCAGTCCACTTAGCTATGCAAACATGCCTCATCTTTGATTAGGATTGCTGGACTTCAGAGTGGCTTATATGATTCATACATAACTTCCTTAATTCTGATTCAAAAAGAATAGATGAGATTTAAAAGGAGTGAAGCAGACTGAGCAGCGGATCAGTCAGGATGGTGTGGTAGTCGTACAGCGTTTCTTCTGTGATGAATGTGTTTGGAAATGTTTCCTGATGACACAGTCTTGGACTCTTACAGAGACTTCACTGGATACTGCAGATAATCAGAAGCACGCTAGGATGACCAGTGTAAGTTTGTCAAACAACAGTTTGTAATATTCTCATCTTATTCTGATGTTAATGCTCTGCAGTGATCACCATCACAGAGCACCACTGTAAACACTGAATAACGTGAAATATTTCTTTCTATTTTAAATTTATTGCATAGTTCTCACATTTATGTTTTAGATACAAACATTTGTAATATTATACGAAGATAACCCGAGTAAATACAAAATGTAATTGGGGTATTTTTTTCAACCTGCTGGATAGACGAGTATGTGAATGTGATAACCAGAGAACGAGGTGATGTAGGGAGCTTCAGTTTGATGCCAGACCACCTCGGTTTGTTTTTGAATAAACTTAATAACTGGTTGGACTGTTTGCAATAAACGGCCATTAATGTTTGACATTCCTGTAGAGACACTTTGGAGAATTATTTTAACTTGGCAACTTTAGAGGGTATTTCAGTATGAATGGCCTGTTTAACACCACGCCACAGCATCTTCAGATTAAAGTCTGAACTTTGTCTAAGCACTTCAGTTTTTTTTTATTCATTTATTAAAATGGGAATTTTTCACATCACTGTCCTGCTGCATAACCCAAGTGTGCTTGAGCTACAGGGTACAAACTTATGGCTGGACTTCAGGATTGTAGGATTTTCTGGTTGAGAGCAAAATTCATGTATCCATCAATTAACACTACCACCACGTTTGACTGTTGATATGTTTTTTTTTCTGTTCTCTATATGTAATGAGACCTTCCAAAAGGTTACATTTCTGCCTTGGGACCCTCATGTCATTTTAGCCGAGTCTCTTTGGCTACGTTCACACTGCAGGTCTTAATGCTCAATTCCGATTTTTTGATCAAATCCGATTTTTTTTACTGCTCGTTCACACTACAAATAAAATGCGACAGCAAACGTGCTCTAGTGTGAACGCTCAAAGAGGCCCGCATGCGCAAAAGAAGATATCACACACAACGCGCTCTGTTTAGACCCAGAGCAACAGTATTGTTTGACTGATGGCCCTTAATATAAAGACTTCGGACTTCACGTTTCCCAATTTTTGCTTTAAGTTATTTTGTTATTTACATAATAATGTAAATAACCTAATAATTATCCTTATTGCTGTTTAAGAGAGGAGCGGTGCTTCAAAGGATAGCTGCAGATTTCTGTCAGAATCTGCAGATTAAACAGTACAAATAAAATGTTAACGTTGTCTTCCCAACAGTTTCACTGACATCTACGCTGGATGGCCAGGAAGCGTTCGCGATGTCGTATCGGGCGCTTCTCCGGCGCTGATAATTGGCTTCAGTCTTGTGTCGGTGACGTAAAAGACGGATTTAATGCAACTTGACCATCAAACAGCAGTCGCTTTCTAAAACATCGGATATGTATCGGATTCAGTACCACATACGAAAGTGACCCAGATCGGATTTGAAAATATCGGATTTGCGCCGTTCACACTGTCATAGCATGATCAGATATGGGTCGCATAGGGTCAAAAAAATCGGATTTGATGCGCTTTCGCCTGCAGTGTGAACGTAGCCTTTTTGTCATTGTTGAAACTCTGACCTGAGGCAGATGAAGCTTGCAGTTCCTGGATGAGTCATTGATCACTCCTGGAAAAACTTTGTTAGAATCCCAAAACCTTTGTATCACTTTCCAAACTGACAGATGACAAGATGAAGCTGTAAACCAGGGGTCTCAAACTCCAGTCCTCGACGGCCGGTGTCCTGCAACCTTTCCATGTGTCCCTGTTGCAACACACCTGAATGCAATTAGTAGGTCATTAGCAAGAGTATAGAACTGAAGTTGCTGAAGTGGCAACCTCTAACCCTACTCAAGTAAATGTAAGTGTTAAGGAAAATACACTTTTAACAGTACATTTATTGCACCATGTTCATTCACTCATGAACTGCTGTAACATGAATGAAATGGCTGAATTGCCACCTCAGCATGCAGTCAGGTTGCTTGCTAATGATCTACTAATTGTATTCAGGTGTGTTGCGTCAGGGACACATGGAAAAGTTGCAGGACACCGGCCCTCGAGGACCGGAGCTCGAGGCCCCTGCTGTAAACCTTTGACCATGTAGACCAGGGGTGTCGAACTCCAGGCCTCGAGGGCCGGTGTCCTGCAGGTTTTAGATCTCACACTGGGTCAACACACCTGAATCAAATGATCAGTTCATTACCAGGCCTCTGGAGAACTTCAAGAGATATTGAGGAAGTCATTTAGCCATTTGAATCAGCTGTGTTGGATCAAGGACACATTTAAAACCTGCAGGACACTGGCCCTCGAGGCCTGGAGTTTGACACCTGTGATGTAGACCTTTGGTGGTGTTTCAGGTGTCTGAGTTCAGCAGCATTATTATTATTATTATTATTATTATTATTATTATTATTATTATTATTATTATTATTATTATTATTATTATTATTATTATTATTATTATTATTATTATTATTATTATTATTATTATTATTATTATTATTATTATTATTATTATTATTATTATTATTATTATTATTAGTAGTAGTAGTAGTAGTAGTACCTGAGAGACTGCCATTTACAGTTGTACTGTTTGTTTGCATGTGCAGGTGCTTTGCAGCAGAAGCAGGTTGGTAAGTTACCTTCCAGGGCTCCATGTGTTGGTGTATCGTGTGGCTGGAGGCAGAGCCTTCTCTGCTGCTGATTCTTCAGGCTTAAATGAGCCCGCTTTGGCCACTTCTCACTCTGCTAAAGGTATGGCCTTATTTTAAGTTTATACATTTGAACATTAATTAACTACAACATGTTTTTCTAGTCAGTAATTTAATGCATCTTATGTATAGATTAGGTATTAGGTATAGACCTAATAACACAAAATAAATTGAGATATACGGAGGTTGACACAGAGTTGTTACCTCGGACTCTGATGAAGTGATATTGGCGTTGACCAAAATTTGTAATTTCTTATTTCTTTGTGTAAACTCAGTTTGTGTGCATGCTACTTTTCTTTGTTATGTTGTGCTTAAGGACTGCAGACACTACGGCCTGATGACATAATGGCGCCGTTCGGGCCCCAGGACCAGCGCTTCCCGCTGCCCGGTAATGTGGGCTTTGACTGCCAGCTGGAAGGATTGACAGAGCAACAGAAGAGCCTGACAGACAAAATGCTACCAGATGTGTTGTCTGCTCCATCCTGCTATCAGAAGCATGAGTGGCTTCTAGCCCAGTCTGTTAGAGAGCTCTCTGTAAGTCCAATGAGAACCTTATGAATGTTTTTAATAATCAAAACAAATATGGACCAAACTATGCTGTGTTATTACTACTAATGTTAATCTTGCTACAAATTTCACAAACACTGGTGCAATTAAATAAATGTCAGAGGAATTTTATGTTGAAGTATGTATAGATTATCAATGAATAATCATATGCAGGGATAGCTCAGTAGGTAGAGTGGTTGCCCCATGATTGGAAGGTCGGGGGTTTGATTCCCCTGAACGGCTACCCTGAGGTACCCCTACGTCCCTACACACTGCTCCTCGGTGGCTGCCCACTGCTTCACTGGCTGAATGGGTTAAATGCAGAGGAGTCATTTCCCTACGCGGACTAACACAAGCACGTACACATGTTTAAGATAAAATGATGTGTGACATTTTTTTTATGCATTTTTAATCAGTCAAAAATGAACTTTTCATTGGAGTGTGGTGTGGACTTAGTGGTGCTAACAAGTGTAAAAAATGTAACGCTAGCCAATCGTGGGTGTGACATGATTCATGCAGCCAGACCTCCAGCATCCGTCTGAATATTTTAGAATGAAGAGACATTAAAACAGTGTATGCTGAAACTATATCCAGGTTTTGTATCGTTGGCGTTGTTGCTCATACGCTGAGAGTGGTGACATTCGCTTTTCTGACAGCTGTGTTTTTCTTTCTTAGAACAAGGGCAATCCTGCGTCCTCTGGCAAAGTCAGCACAGCTGAACAGTACTTTGACAACTCGAGAGTAGAGTGTGCCACACAGGCGTGTCCTGAACTCTTAAAGAAAGGTACATCGCTGTAACTGCATCCTTCATACATTTATTTTTCAGCCTTGCATAACTTTGAAATTGCTTGTATTTCTCATGAGAAGCGGTGTTCCTGTCTAATGCAAGTGTTTCCTAATTATAAACAGATTTCCAGTCAATGTTTCCTGAAGCTCCATCCTGTGGTATGATGGTTGTCACGGTTACCCAGAAGACGCAGAACGATATGGCGTCATGGTCTGCTGAGGTGGAAGATGAGAGAGAGCAGATGCTTGACAAGGTTAAATGCTAAGCTGAGCTGTTTTACATGTCTTACACTATAATAAGACATCACAGGGTTTCTCCCTACATTATCACAGCAAGTACTCAGAATAAATAAATGTAAGTGTTATTTTAGAAACCTTTTACAACAGCTAAGCACTGCAAATATTAGAGGTCTGTAAAAGAAACACTGATGATGAGCTGAAGAGTTTATTAGAAAAGCTGTCCACCTCTGGAGAACTACAGAAACTGCATTATATGAGATGTTACTAATGTTAAAAACAGTAGTAGCACATCCATGTAGTACATCCCATCTGTAGTGTGAAAAGAAGTGAAAATGAAACGGATAATAAATGCGTGAGTTTCATTGAGAAAGGGGAGGAGACACTTTATTATTTATTTTACAGTAATTAATGAAGTAATTAATGATTGTGGTGTCTGCTGTGTAGTTTGTTGCAGGTGCACGGGAGATCTGCTGTGCGCTGCAGCGAGAAGGATTCTGGGCAGACTTCATCGACCCATCGTCAGGCCTCGCTGTAAGTTATCTCTGACTCTGCCTGTCAACAACTGTTCAGTGTTTTTACGATATTTTATCACAATAACAACAAATGAAATGGCTGATTGGGTGTAGACATCACATGGCATCAAATGACAAAGTATAAATCTGAGAAATCTGTTAGAAGCTCATGTTACATGGAATTAACTCTGAATTAGCCACGATCAGCACAGTCAAGATGCAGGTAGCTGTCTGTGACAGATGCATTTAGATATGCAGTTACAGTGTGGCGCTTTTAGTGATTCCTTTAAATTCTTCTTGTTATCTTCAGGTATTTTGTCTTTGGTGCATACATTTAGATTTATTTGGAGTTTTCTGAAATAAGCACATGATCAAATGTAAACACGTCCATTGGAGGCTGCACCATGATTCTGGTTAGATATTTGGTCACCAGACAGAAGCTGATGTATTTGCTTTTCTGGCACAGGCGTGACTTTGTGCTTAACTTCACATGTTTCAGTAGGTTTGAAGACAGGACATCATAAAAGCTGTTTCTAAGTCCACAGCTAGCTTGGCAGGCCGCTGCCTTTCTGGATTGTTCCACAGTCATTCAGCTGCAGAATAACAAACCTTCAAAGTAACTGTCCCTGGGCTGGTATTTAAGGGTGATTCATTGTGGCAGTGCGCTGTGTGTATAACAAATGTACATTTCTGCAGAAGAAAACTGGTGAAAATTTCTTGGAAGCTGTAATGTTGGCAGGACAAACTTGTGCAGACAGCGGTGTGCAATTGCAACTCCCCATCCCCCACCCAACACACACACACACACACACACACTATAGATAGAGACTATTGTTGCTTTTCAGGCGATGGTCTTGATCAGATAACTGTCTCATATTTGTGTGTCCCTTCTTATTTCTCAGTACTTTGGCCCGTACACCAACAACACACTGTATGAGACAGATGACCGATACCGTCACCTGGGCTTTCAGATTGAGGACCTGGGCTGCTGCAAAGTGATCCGACACTCGTTGTGGGGGACACATGCTTTTGTAGGGACAATATTCACCAGCGCACCACCTGATACTCCTACTATGAGGACGTTGCAGGGTAGATGAACACAGGCTCTGGGATACCGAGTGTAATATGCCTCAACACTAACAGAGTGGTTAGTGGTTTTGACCATATCTGTAATCATATTAAAGCTTAAATAATGCTGACACCACAAAGCTTGTGAATGTTTTGTCTTTGAAATTAGTCATTTATAGAATGACCCATTCAATAAATGAATAACCCTTGTATTAATTACCTTGGCTGCCCTTTTAACCGCAGTTGTGTTAAACCATTTTTCTGCTGTACTTAGTAGAGTTTGAAGATATTGCGCTGCTGCACAAAGAGACAAGTTCTCAGAAGATAGTTTTCCGGTTTATCAGCCTCAATTTTTCTTAAGAAAAACACGAGCATCCTCAGTGAGAAGTGAACTCATTTTACAGTTAATGTTGAACTCCTTTCTAATCCTTGAAAATATTTTAGAATCATCACTGGACTGACTTGTTGATCCCACCATAAGATGAGCCGTCTTGTTTTTGTGGCAGGGACACGCTTTCACCTGAAGTGCTCACAATCTTGAAAAATGAAATTTAAGGATTAAAATGTGCTGAAATGTTGACATAAGTAAAGGTAGAAATAGTTTAACTGTAAACTCTAAGATGTTATGCAAATATTATGCAAAATGATTAGTATTTTTTAGATAAACATTGTTTTGTTTTCAAGATTGCAACAATGATGAGTAAAATAAACCAATTAACAAAATTAAATCGTTAAGATAGTATTTCATTATCTTTACCCTCTGAAATGTAGGTACTGAAATATCTACTTATTGCAACCAAGTACTGATGGCTAAATCAAGCTTGTATTGAAAAAAGCTTTATTACTCGAAGCTTTTCAACACAGCACTTTTTGGTGACATCTAGTGGCCGGTAATGAAGAGCAGCTTGAGTCTACAAAATGAATAGCTTTATCAGGATTGCCCACTCTACCGAGCTGACAGCTTCAGTTTAATATCACGTGACATGTCTGTGTGATACCGGACTTGGTGCCTTGTGAATGTTTTTGGGTGAAAATCTATGTTCTGTCTATTTGATTCATAAATAGTTTTAATGAATAAACTTCCCTTGTTTAAACATGTGCCATGCTGTGTTCCCCCTTTGCTTGTGACTTGATGTTTTGTATCAGTAGATTTAAAAAAAAAAAAAATACATTGTATATAATATTTTACAACACGATCTTATACTAGGTTGGGAGCTGGGACTAATACCCCCGTGCTGTAGAGCCTCCCTGAACTGCCCCTCCACTGGCGGATCTAGAAAATTGTATTTAACCAGTGGACAGGTGCAATTATACAGGGTGGGCCATTTATACGGATACACCGTAATAACATGGGAATGGTTGGTGATATTAAAGTCCTGTTTGTGGCACATTAGTATATGTGAGGGGGCAAACTCCTCAAGATGGGTGGTGACCATGGTGGCCATTTAGAAGTCGGCCATCTTGGATACAACTTTTGTTTTTTCAATAGGAAGAGGGCCATGTGACACATCTAACTTATTGGTAATGTCACAAGAAAACAATGGTGTGCCCTTCTCCCCCGTCCCTCTTCTCAGCTGTTTCTCTTTCCCTCTTTCTTTCTCCCCTTCTTTCCCCCAGTCAAGTCTGTCCCATGTTCAGTAAGTGAAAATAAAGTAAACAATAAAAGGTGAATCAAATGGAAAAAAAAAGAGAATAGTACCTGCCAAAAAGGATTGCTAGTCCCTTTCTAGATGTTTTCTTTACGTCTTTATGGTAAATATGAAATATGCTACAATAACGCAATTGATAGCATCAGAGCATAACTTTGGCAGATTTTTGGAAAGCATCACATTTTCAAGAACAATCTGGATCCGTTTTTATCTCTCTTGACAGTACTCATGCTGCAGATTAGCTACATATAAATATACATGATACAAATGACACAAGGGGCAAATTATTTTCAACTAACTTGAAAGGAGATTAAAAAAATGGATAACATGTGTTGCTCAGGTGCTGGGCAAACTGTTTCCCTGCTTAAAAGAAAAGAGAGAAAAAAAAAAAAGAAAACAATGGTGTGCTTGGTTTCAACGTAACTTTATTCTTTCATGAGTTATTTACAAGTTTCTCTTTGTTCACAGCCATTGACATGTCGAGGAGCGGATCGAAATTGTAACTGGGTCATTGCAGCAGATTTCAATGCAAGACACCCTACAAGACCACCCATCTCCCATGCTACAGTTAGCAAACTGCTTGCTAAGTTTCGTGAAACTGGTTCAGTGTTGGATTTGCCAAAATGTGGACGCAAGAAAACTGTCACTGATGAAGAAACATCAGTGGCTGTCCTAGCTTCATTCAGCAAGAGCCCACAGCGTAGCACTCGCCGCATGTCACTGGAGAGTGGCATTAGTCAAACATCCCTTCAGTAGATATTAGCTACTCACAGATGGCACCCTTACAAACTCCAGCTACTGCAGCATCTCAACGAGGATGACCCAGATCGGCGCACAGAATTTGCAGAATGGGCAAAACAAAAACTGGAACAGGACCCTCAGTTCACGCAGAAGATTTTGTTCAGTGATGAGGCAAACTTTTATGTGAATGGTGAAGTTAACAAACAAAACCACCGCTATTGGTCTGACACTAACCCACACTGGATGGATGCCTCCAAGACTGTTGGAACAACAAAAGTGATGGTTTGGTGTGGTATATGGGGTACAACGATAGTGGGTCCATTCTTCATCAATGGAAACCTCAAGGCCACTGCATATTTGAAATTGCTACATGATGATGTGTTTCCCTCTTTATGCACTGAAGCTGGCACGTTCCCTGAGTTTTTCCAGCAAGATGGTTCACCACCACATTATGGGTGCCAGGTCCGAGCATTCCTAGACGAACAGTTTCTGGAAAGTGGATTGGTCGTCGTGGGCCAGTTGAATGGCCCCCAAGGTCTCCCGATCTGACCCCCTTAGACTTTTATCTTTGGGGTCATCTGAAGGCAATTGTCTATGGTGTGAAGATACGAGATGTGCAGCACCTGAAACTACGGATACTGGATGCCTGTGCTGGCATTTCTCCTGCGGTGTTATTATCAGTGTGTGAAGAGTGGGAGAAGAGGGTTGCATTGACAATCCAACACAATGGGCAGCACATTGAACACATTTTATAAGTGGTCAGAAACTTGTAAATAACTCATGAAAGAATAAAGTTACATTGAAACCAAGCACACCATTGTTTTTCTTGTGACATTACCAATAAGTTAGATGTGTCACATGGCCCTCTTCTTATTGAAAAAACAAAGGTTGTATCCAAGATGGCCGACTTCTAAATGGCCACCATGGTCACCACCCATCTTGAGGAGTTTGCCCCCTCACATATACTAATGTGCCACAAACAGGACTTTAATATCACCAACCATTCCCATGTTATTGCGGTGTATCCATATAAATGCTTCTCCCTGTATATAATATACTATACCTTATATAATTATAACTATGTGGGTTTTAGACCTGGGCTTAGAATGGCATATGAACTTGTTTTTATTTATGAAGAAGCAGAACGTCCTCCCTCCCTCGCTGTATGTCATTATGTTGCACACTGGATCGCCTTCTCCACCCAAACACAACATAAATCCGGCCAACGATTCACTTCCTTATAAACCATTGAATCAGGTACTGGAGCTGTGACGTGCTAAATAAATCTTCGGACGTCATTGATCACTTGGGCGCTGTCTATTTTCTGACACATGAGCTGGAGCTTCAGCTTCACATCGCTACTTTGAGGTTTAATCATTGTGTGCGTGTGTTTTAGATATTGTGTTAGGGATTTTTAACTCTGGTCCTGCTGTCATCTGTAGAGTTTACTCAAGCTCAAAATGAAATATCCCATGTGAGTTTGAATTATTATTTTTCACAAGATTATTATTATTGTTGTCATTATTATTATTATTATTATTATTATTATTATTATTATTATTATTATTATTATTATTATTATTATCGTGAGCTGGTTTTAGCCCTGAAGCAAGCTAGACAGGGTCATCTGAACACGAGCGCGAGAGAGCGATGATGACGTCAACGACAGCCCGGGCAAGCCCAGCTGTGAGCGCGCGCGCGCGAGTGTGTGACAGTTCGTCGCCTGCTTTCGTACAACAAGGAAGTGGAGGGTATGTCACTGAAGGGAAACCTGCAACGAACGTGAAGCGCTAGTTTCCCCCTCCGAGGTAAGCCCCTGAGCAGCTATGGCGTGTTTGTTTGCAGTTGGATGTCTGCTGCTGCCACAGTTGTAGCGGTTTAGCTAGCAGTCTTTACAATGAATCGGAAGCTCGGCTATATTCACCTTGCTGTCTCCCACAGGATCAAAGGGCTACTCCGAGACGTTGGAGGCTCTCGTTTTTGCCTTTGTTAATGGTTTACAGATAACAGGGCGGTTTTGATATAGCTACAAATAGGAAGGGAAAATATCGCCATATCTCACAGTCGGTGCATTAGCCCGTTTCTCATCAGTGTCCGAGTAAGCTTTGCCGGGGGCCGACGTGTTGAAACGCAAGACTGCCACACATCTGTTCGACCAACGCCAGTTGATCTAAACGCCAGTAGATCTGGAACACCGGAAGCACGTTCTCCTTTCTGGCTATATTAATTTCTTTCAAGGAAGCAGAAACGGTGACCGCGCTGTTAGGAGAGTTGTGCCTGTATAGTTGGATGTTAAAATGTCAGAAGATTGTTAAACCTATATCATGTGATATTGATGTCACTTGAGATTTGTGAGTGTTTTTGGTGATTGTGATTATGAAAGGCTAGTAACTAATCGAGATCTCGGAAGTGAAATACATTGATTGCTTTGTTGTAAGTGAAGATGCACTCCCATTTAAATATCGGTTTTCTGGGTTTTCCGATCACTCAAAAAAGTAGTCTGACATGTCATGACATGACTACTTTTTGCTTTCTGTTTCGGGAAATCGTCTCTCTGACGATTCTTTACAGACCTTTGCATCTTCATCAGCTTCATCTCATACATTCTGCATGCAGAGGTGGATGATGACAGTTCTCTGCATTGTTTTTCTTGCCCAGTTGAGGCACTGTATCCACTGTATCCTGAATCATCCCAGTGTGATGCGAGTGAATATTCTAATAACCACTTCTCGTGTTCTTGTCTTCCATATCTGGTAAAGCTAAGAGTCTTAAGTGCCATCTCCTTTTGGACCTGGCATTCTCGAGGCACCTTTCCTTTAAGAATTTTACCTGTGTGTTGGCAACGCCTGGCAGAGCCCCAAGTCTGTAAAATCTTCAACTCCCACCTCTGGCAGAACCTCGACAGCATTCTGGGGGGAGGCTGGGCACATGAAGACCTTGTTGTAGACCATGTTCTGCAACTCCTTTGCTGAGGCGGCTGCAAGGTGGTTGACCATCATGGTGGTAACCAACCCTTAACTAGAGGTCAAACCTGTAGTTCGAGGATTTCTAACATCTCTTTGAAGGGAGCAGTCAAGTTGGAGTCCTATTGGCTTTTCTCAGCCTGTAGGACTTAGGAAGCAGCTGACAGATACTGGCAGGCCAATTCCACTTCCACACCTGAAGCAAAAAACTCAGGCGTGGAAGGAGTTTGGGGAGGCCATGGAAAAAGAATTTCGGCCTGCCACAAAACTATTCTAGCAAACTGTCAAGTGACTATGGAAGGTAAAGCACGGTGTATGATGGGGGCGAGGTGTTGCTGACCTCAGGATACTGGGTGTCTGGCTTGTTACTACGAGTCATTTGATCCCTGTATAACCATTGCAGGAGCTTGGTCTGCATTGCCAGCAATAAGTCATACTCATTCTTGCACACGTGTTTTACTCTACCAGGGCTGTCCTGGTGTCCTGTTACAGAGTCTGTTCATAGTTTTTAGAGAAGCTTTTATGTGAGTATGTGAAGTGGATGATGATAATAATAATATAATAATGATCCATTAATATTGCCCAGCCCTAGTACAGAGTATTATTATATCGTTGAATGTTCAGCCACAGAAAAGGCTTGAAAATCGCCCTGTGACCTATCGCAAAAGTATTTTTTTATGATCAAACTAATAATTTTATAGGTCTACAATTTGCCAGTTTTCCTATTAAAAAGTGTATCATCACCCTTGAATTTTGTTCTGGAAAATCAGAGGTGGTCAAACTGGGAATTTTTGTGAAATTTGGTAAATTAATATGGAATGACCCACGTGTCCTCCTGAAGTCAAGTTGACCAACTCAGTGGACTGAATGGGCTCACACATACTCGTTAGCAGCTCAGAGTTTGTTTGTGAGGTAGTATGAAGCTGCGGACCACATCTGAATTAAGCTGTGCAGTAAAAACATGTCATATTGTAAACTAGGCTTTTTCTTGCCCTCTTAATATCTTTATTATTATTATTATTATTATTATTATTATTATTATTATTATTATTATTATTATTATTATTATTATTATTATTATTATTATTTATTATTAGCATTATCTCTTCTTCACTGTTCTATTCATCCTTTCAGACTGCTGACATCTTCCAACCAGCTCCATGGCTTTGTGGATCAGCTGACTGTAGTTTCTTTTGAAGATGGATATGAACAGAGACAGCAGGGCCATGTCTGCATGTACTTCATGATTTCCTTCAGCGCGAAGAGATTTGAATGCTGAGCCCTCATTAGCTGCCTGTTAGTGGGATTGTCCATACCTGTGTTCAAACATGGCTCCTGTTCCTCCAGGGGTCCGCCTGCTGGTGTCCTTTGACAGGGACCAATGGTGAGTTTAAATTGGACTGGCTGTCTAAAGGTGCTATTGACATTAAATTCTGACCAGATGTTGGTAACAACCCACCCAGTCCACAGATGTAAAGAAATCAAACCATAGATGGCCATAAATTATATGTAATAATGAGAAGTGGAACAGGGAAATAGTACAGAAACACATAAAGAAAGAAAGGTGCAAAAAGGCCTGGAAAGATTTTACCAGCTGAAATCTATCAGTAATTACAAAACTAACCTCTCACTTAGTGCAAATTAATATCAACTGGTTCAGTCCCAACTGGTGAGCTCTCATTACCAAGGTGTCACACAAGAAACATCTCATACTGGACAAAACCAATGGAGAGCTCCAGAAATATCTAGAACCAGCAGGCATGATTGTTTCAAAGAAAACAATAAGTAATGTCACATTTGCAGTGGGCTGTATGCAAGCTCACATACGTGACTGCACTGCTGAGGAAAAAGCATGTTGTGAACTACTGAGAGAACATAGTGTGGTCAGATGAGACTAAAATGAAACTAATAGCAACGCATGAGACAGTTTCCTCACACAGGAAGTGTGTTGAAGCTGTCATCACCAACAAAGGCTTTTGTATGAAGTATTAAATGCATTTCACTAAGCGTGAGTATTACATTATTACACATAATTTATGGACTTCTATGGTTGGATTTCTTTGCATGTGTGGATTGGATGGGTTGCTACCAACATTTAGTGATAATTTAATGTCAATAACATCTTTAGAGATATATTTACTTAGAAATTTGGTGACATATTCAATATTTATTTTACTCGCTGCATACGTTGAAACCGATCTTTCTGATCACCCTGTAAAGTTTACTGTACAAGGTCGAGCAGTCAGTTTCTGCCTCTTTGACGTAGTAGTTGGCCGTTGAGGCTGCAGCCGGCCAAGTGGCATTGTTGGAGCTGCGTCAGCAAAAATTCCCGGCAGGTAGTTTTACCTGTGCTTACACCTAGTTTCACATACCTGATGCTTTGTGTAGACTCGACTTTCAGGTTTCTGAAAATATGTTGGAATGTTTGTTATTTTTGGTTGTGATTGATTTATTTATAATATTTTTGTTGAAAAGATTTTTAAAAATCTTTCCATAATGCTGAATAAGCAGAACAGCAGTAACTTTGATCTCTTTCTTTCCTTTTCCTTTTTTTTCTTCTTTTCTTTTTTTAAGAGATCAGGATTTTTTTAAAGTAGGCTTTAAGTTGTTTGGGCTCATCTTTGGCCTGCATCCAGAAATATCATCTAAGTAGTTACGTTGGAATGAACAGGAACAAACCCATTTTTTGTTATCCTGACTTTGATTTAACAATTGATTTATTAACAAACGTGTTCAATAATTTTTCAGCAAAAGCAGGAGGGCACAGACTTCATAGGAAACATATCTTATTTAATGTTTCTGAAACATCCGAAGTTTTCTTTCTACTGCATGACAAATGCAGTAATAAGGTACACGTTTAAGACATTTGACCCTGTGTTTGGGTTTGTAAAGGTTTCATTAGTTACACTGTCTTCACTAAGCCTTTGAAAAGTTATAGTGGGATTTTGTTTTTTTACTTACTTGTGTGTTTATATAACTTAGATTAATTGTGCACTCCTCTGTGAACAGCTAGTGCGTTGGTCCCGGCCACCTATTATAAATGACCAATTTAGGGTAACACTGGTGATCACATTGATGTGACACTCCATGCGTTAAATGTAGGGGTCATTAATCATCAGAGCAGCTGGTAGGAAGCACAGCTGCTCTGCTCATCTACAAGGTTGAAACTGTTGGTGGAAGTGGTTGTTATTCACTTGAGCTACTTGTAATTCAGACTGCTGTGCACTGGATATATCTAGCTTTTATTATTTGAAGGAAAAAAAAGACAAATTGTTGCCCACTATGTTAGTTCAAGAATGAATCAGGTTTAAACATAGAAGTCATCTCATTTAAATGTAGCACACATTTTGGAGGAGTTGTTAGGTCTGTTGGTCCTAAACTTTGGGAGAAGCAACCTGTCACTGAGCAGACTCCTCGGGTTGTTTGCACTGAGAGAATTGCACATATTGCACATTGTTCAGTGTTTTGTTGCTACAATGATAATAATGATTCTGATTCTGTGGATACTTTCCAGACGCACTGTGATTCACATCAGGAACATTAATGTCTTATGTTACCCTTGAACATTTCTCTTCATACAGTTATCATCTTATATGTCTTAGTGAGACGTTTGCAGCCTAACACACCTGGTGGTTTGTGAGCACTTTGTATCTGTCAGGTTTCAAGCTGCTTTGTCAGATGATGGATTTGGTCACCCTGCTGTACCCAGGATGCACTGCTGCAACATACTAACCACATGCTGTCCAACTGCTGGATAAGAGTGTATCTAACATTTTCTCGGCCCATTTTGAGTTTCTGCTGCACAGCCTGGTAAAGCCAACCATAGTCTGTACTGCGGGTCAAATGAAATGTGGATTTTGGGCACAGCCACACCTTCTCTCACGTCTTATTTGACTGCATTTGACTTTCTGTCTTGAGCCAGCCTCTGCTTAGAAATGACCTTACACTCAAGTCAGACGTGTGTGAGCAAAGACGAGCGTAAATATGACTGACGTAACGCAAACAGTAAAGTACACAATCCAGGTACAGGATATCAGGATTCTATTACAGGATGTAATAGAATTTGTTGGCTCCTCCTGCTTATTGTAACACATGATACATTTAATCAGTTGATGCCAGGTCTCTCTTGGAAATGAGATTTTTAATCTGCCTAAATATTTCACAGTACTTTTGCCTTTTTATTTACATTGTAGCGTTGGTCAGCTAGGTTTGGGGCATCAAATCAGTTTGCAACATTTCCTTGTAGGGCCACAAAATGTCTGCAGTGAACCTTTGTGCATTTTACAGTTTGAGATGTGGACTTTCTTAGTAAAATAACATCTAAAAATACAACAACTGCAACAATGTTTAAACTTGGGCTGGGCGGTCGACTCCATAGGCTAATGCTAGATGACTGATACTGTTACTGCCGCCAATGACAGTCACCAGTCACCAGACTGGGCGAATAGATTCATGTATAACCATTAGAGTAGCACTTTCACTCTCCTCCACCACAAATGTAAGCACACTGCACACAGTGATGCCTGATTTACCGTTTCCATGATAACTTAACATAAGCTGACAAATATCATCCAACAGCTAATATAATAATAATAATATGTTATAACAATTACGTGTTCTTTATTGTATTGTAAATGTGCTCACTTATTAAGTCCATTTTTTTAAATTCACTCCAACCAGCCAGCTACTGTATACATGGTGTTTTTCAGCCTGTCCATCTCTAAGCGCACTGTACCCTTGTTCTTCAAACAGTCTATTATTAAACAAAGAAGAGAAATGGCCAAGTTACCTGCACCTCTCCACCCTCATCCCCAACAGTCTGAAGAAAGGTTTGATACTCTGCTCCTCCAGACCACATAGGCCAGATACTGAACTCCACATTGCCCCATCAAGGTGTGAGTTTGTTGGTAACAGCTAGAAAGCATTTAAGCACAAAATAAAGCACTGTGACACTGTTACTCTCACAGCAGGGGGCTGTGCTACATGAACACAGCCCCAACATCCTTTTGTTAAGTATAATTTCCCTGGGGGAATTCAAAGTTGTGAGTTTGGTGTCAGTTACATCTTTTTTGTAGCCCACTGTATCTGGGGTAGTGCAGATGACTCATAATTATGGACATCTCAAACCTGTGATCTCCATGTTATGAGCTCCCTCATTTCTCAGAGCTGCCTTCCTGTGTGCTCTCCCTTCAGGTACAGAGCTCTCACCTTCATCCTAACCTTCTTGCTCTACACCAGTTTCCACCTGTCCAGGAAACCAATTAGTATTGTCAAGGTAAGATATGGTATTCCAGAAACAGTACATGGCATTAATGATTGTACTAATAGGTGCTGCACTGTTGTGCGATGTTTGTACACTGCTCCAAAAGATTAAAAGAATACTTTGAAAAAATAGCAAATCTCAGATGTTTGTAGCAATTATTTATATGTCAAGACCTCCGTATACATATACACACACGGCCAAAATAAACTCATCATTCCAGTCTGTGCTCCATCACAGCTTGTTTACAGCCTTCGCTGGTTACGACCAGCTGGTGTACATTGTCCTAATAAACACCCGCAGCCTTGGGCTCTGTCCAAATCTCCCCCAAAGAAAAGAACAGGAGAAAGCTAAAAGAGGTAGCAAAGGAGCTTGATTTGTAATCCCAGTAAGAAAGAACACTGAACTGGAATGGATGCAGTCTGGACCCGGGACAAATTTATGAAAGAACTCAATGCAGAAAATCAACGGAGGTGGGACAAAGACTGAGTAGACGCTGAGTGGTGTGCTCTACAGCAGCGGTCCCCAACCTTCTTGGCATCACCGACCGGTTTAATGTCAGACAATATAGTCACGGACCGGCCTTTAAGGTGTTGCAGATAAATACAACAAAATAAAATTATACTACCGAGACAAAAACGGTGGTATTCTGTAAATATAATAATAAACGTGAATTCACTGTGTAATAACTTTATTAGCAGCGTCCTCCTGAAATGCACCAACAACATTGAGAGTAACATCCTCCTCTCTGCCCCTTAATGCTCTCTGGTCGCTATGGTAACGCATAAATATTTCTTTCTCTACTGCGACCATCATGGAGTCAGGGAGAAAAGTTACCCAATCATAGTAAAGACCCCTGTTTCTTCTTCCTGTGTTTTCTGTGTGGCTTAATGGTTTTGTGCTTACAGAGTGAGCTTCATAAGAACTGCTCAGCTGTCAGTGAAGCAGCCATCATTGCATCCAGCAGCAGCCAGCAGCCCTCCCTGCTATCTCTCCACACAGATGTCGACTGCGGCTGGAAACCTTTTGGTCTGTCTTATCTTGAGATGTTTTCATCTTTTTAGAATGTTTATAATGTTACAAGTTTACACTAAAGCATCATCAGCAGCAGGTTTCTTAATACTCATGCATGCAAAACAGAGATGAATGTGTCGAGCAATTAGTAAAAACTCGCAGATAAACAAAACCTGCTGTGCTGTCCTGAATTAAACACCTGTTCCCCATATTTACAGATAAAAGCAATTACAAACAGCTGCTGGGAGCCATGGACTACTCCTTTCTGTGTGCTTACGCAATTGGAATGTACTTGAGGTAAGATGGCAAGGTGTGGAGGAGGAAATGATTTTACACAGTAAACGTGAACTGGTGATGAAGAGAGAAGGCCGCAGCTGGCCAGTGGATTTGAATAAGGCACCTTCTTGCTATGAGGCAGCAATACTAACCATCTGCCACCCGCCGTTATTAGTTGGATTATTAAACTTTTTTTCTCTCAGTAACTCTCAAATATTTAAACTACTTTATGTGCTGAAATGTGTGATGGTTAATATGATGTCATCACTGTGCATCCATCTAGCGGCATTATCGGGGAGCGCCTGCCCATTCGTCTGTACCTCACAGTGGGCATGCTGGCCAGCGGTGTGTTCACTTGCCTATTCGGGCTTGGCTACATCTACAACATCCACAACCTGAGCTTCTATATATTTGTCCAGGTGAGGTGCAGGATGATCATTTTATAGGATGATATGTTCATTTACACCGCTCAAAAAATTAAAGTAACACGTTAACACACATCAGAGCTCAATAGTAAAGAAAAAGAACATCAGATATGTCTGTACTGATATAGACTGGGTATGAATAGGAATTAAAAGACTTCGTTTGATGAAAATGACAATTATAAACCTACAGAGGGATAAATTTAAAGAAACAATGAAAGTGAAAAAAGTGTAAAAATAATGTGGCAGGCTAGTCCACATCAAGGCCTGCTCCTAATGAAGCAGTGGGTGATATCCTGGGCATCTCATGCCAGATGTGGACCTCACTGTCAGCAGCACTGAGCTGCTGGACGGTGAGGTACAACCTCACATGACACTGACTTGGCTCAGAGACATTACTACGACTCCTACTTTTACAAGGACTCTCCAGCACACATAGGAGTGTAAGTGGATATGCACACGAAAATGCACAATGACAGGTTTATGTAGCAATAAACTTGCCATTGTGTATGTTTATACAGAGGAAGTGCACATGTGACCCTGTAAGGAATGCATAACAACAAACTGTTCTGCACAGTGATTCACCTTCTTGTCATTTTGCAGGTGGCCAATGGCTTGGTTCAGACCGCTGGTTGGCCTAGTGTAGTGACCTGTATCGGCAACTGGTTTGGAAAGGGAAGGTAATGTCTAAGAATTCCTGGCTGTATAATGCACACTGGCTGTTAGCAGAACAAAAGAAATAAAAAGTTGGACTTTATGACCGAACAAGATCCATCCATCTATTTTCTTCCACTTAGCCAGGGGAACTCACATTAGCATGTCAGTGAAGAGATATAATCTCTCCAGCATGTCCTGGGTATACCCTGAGGCCTCTTCCCAGTATGACATGCCTGGAACCCCTAACTCAGAAGGCATCCCAGTCAGATGCCCAAACCACCTTAACTTTCCATGTGGAGGAGAGCAGCTCTACTCTGAGCCCCTCGAACTGCTGCGCTCTTCACCCTGTCTCTAAGGGAGAAGCCAGCCACCCTTCAGAGAAAGCTCATTTCAGCTCGTCTGCACAGCTGAAAAGAGCAGAAATATCTGTCCATAGGAGTTAAATAGCAATTGATCTTTGAATACATGTCCTTACTTTAGTCATGTCTTAACTGCTTCAACTGTGGGGGCATTCGGAGGGTAAAACTCTTTCCAAATATCCTGGGATTTCCTTACCTGGAAAGTTCAGCATGCATCAAAAAAAAACCAAACAACTGCCCAAATACTTGTGGAGCAGACTGTGTCTCTGTCAGCATCAGCACTGTATGAACCGAAGGTCTCTGTTTCTGAGTCAGGCGTGGACTCATCATGGGGCTGTGGAACTCTCACACTTCAGTGGGAAACATCTTGGGCTCTCTGATTGCCGGCTACTGGGTCTCCTCCAACTGGGGCATGTCCTTCATCGTACCAGGGCTCATCATCATCATCATGGGCGTGGTTTGCTTTCTCTTTCTCATTGAGCGTAAGTACAGCTTCATCATGTTTTTCTGATGAGTGTTATAAGGAGTTTCTTGTTTTTCTAAGCGCACACATTCATTGCTCAAAGAATGCTTGCTATCAAATGAAATGAATGCATTTAGATTCAGTTAGCTGAGGCAGGCTGCTTCCTGTGATTGTCTTTTCAGTACGTTGGCTCTTTGAAGAATGGACTTTATAGCTGTAAATGGATTATGTTGTATTAACCTGATGGCACTGTTTTCATTCTTCAGATCCTAATGACCTAAAAAACATCTATACACAAAATTCATCTCTAGGCAAGACTGTAAGTACACAATTTTTGTTTGTTTTAATTTCTTATAATGAAGACTAGTTTGGTTCATTAAGCATGAATAATATTTCAGTGTAATATTAACTCTGTCATTTATAATTAAATGTGGAAATGAAGGAAAAAGTATTTTATTTTTATTTGCATTATCAATCAGCAGCCCTGTTTAGCTGTGAATGTCTCTCTTTGATTAGGTCCCAAGCAAGAGTTGGAATGGAGTGAACGGACACACAGAGGTGTATCTACAGTACAAGGACAACAAAAATCAGGTGTGTCTCACAGTTTAACTTAAAACTGAGATTATTTACTGTACTTACTGTAAGGCCACGCCTTATTCCATCACACATCACATGGTCATGATGGATAACCAATCCTACGCACGCACCACTGAACTAATCACCAAGTATGTTGTGTGTGTGGACTGCATGTACTGTATTTCCAAACATCTATCATCGATCAGACTAGAAGATTACAAGATTATAAGCTTGTAATCTTTTTTGCTTTACTCTAGAACAAAATCAGCCTTCTGTCCATGTTCAAATAAAACTTTAATACTTTGTCAGTGAAAAGTTTCTAAGTGGCACATTTCAGACTGTTGAACAATAAACTGTACAGGCCACATTTTGGAAGCAAGAAATGAATTTCATGTGTGCATCTAATAGGACCGATTGTCATGCAGCACCACAGAAACATGTTCTATTATGTCATTGTAATCCATTCAGGTCTGCTATTATTACAAGGATAGTATTCAAAACAGGAAGGTCAGTTCTTCAGAGATCTCTGCTGGTGGTCAGAGCTTTGGATGCTGGGTGAAATCACTGCTAGGCTGAATCCAAATGTCTGGACATGAGGAATGACTGGAGCGCTGAAGAATGCTCAGGGTGAACTCGTGTTTTAACCACTCTACTAAGGAGGCAGAAAGGGTCAGCATTAAAGGTGATGGGGGGTTGCAGTCAAGCACACTCTGACTGCAACAAGGAGCTCTGACTGATGACCATGATTTTTTTTAGTATTAATGTAAGGAGATGTTTGAATTTAAATATAGTACTTATCCACATCTGTACAGTGTCATCAAAGCGAGTCCTACCCTGCAGAGCACAGTGTGTCTGCACAGACTTAGTTTTAGAAAGCAAGTCTGCAAATATGAGAAAAATCAGGACATTCGGATTCAGCCGCAGGGTTTCTATTTTTCTCCTTTTTTTTTCTCCTTGTTTGGAAGGTAGTTGGGCGAGGTTTTCCAGCTCCTGTTCTCTCAAAACTTATCAGTGGGAGTTTTATCCTTAGGTCCTTTACATGAATGCACTGCTGGCAAACATCTACAGTATAACACCAAACTGCTGACATAATCGTACAGTTATACTTCACATACATGGTGACACGACGTGTGTTGGTCTGTACCATCTGAAGGGGAGAAATATTCCTTGGTTATTTAATTAGAAAGGAGAATCTTTCAATAATTGGTCTTAAATTGCAGGTTGACTAAGTTCACTCTTTTCCATTTATTTATTTATTTTTGTAATTTTATTTATGAAACAAAAGTCCAGTCTAAGTACTGTCAGTGCTGACCCCTCGGGGTCCCCTTTGTTCTTCAGCTGTCCGGTGGTCTGGGTATGGGTACAGATCTTTGCTCTGCTCTCTCCCTCAGAGCTACGACACAGAGCTCCTGTTGCCTAGAGAGAGCGAGCGCATCCCCATGCAGCCGGTTGTGGTGGTGAAGAGTGAGTCGGAGCCGTCTGCCATCAGCTTCATGGGAGCGCTACGGATACCCGTAAGTCACACGTGCGAACCTGTGTCCATCACCTGCGTCACTCTGATGCTTTCACTGCAACAAAGTCTGACCAAGTCTCCTATCAGGCAAAAGTCTTGTGATGTTGTTTTAAGAGTGATGCTCTAAGTAAGAGCAGGATGTGTAAGATTGTTGTGTAAGTGCTTTAAGATAGAAAATCAATTCAGAAGAATCATCTTGTTTAGTTGCTCTGGTTTTTAGATCTTTTCTCTCAAAGTGAGAAAGAAACAACACTGAAAGGCTTATATTTGGACAGCTTTTGGAGCGATTAGCTTGCAGTTATCTGAGTTGCAAGCTGAGGCAGATCTAACGTAACTTATGAAGTAAGTCTGATTACTGTGTGCGTTTGTTTGTCTGCAGGGAGTGGTGGAGTTCTCTCTGTGTCTGCTGTTTGCTAAGCTGGTCAGCTATACTTTCCTCTTCTGGCTGCCGCTCTACATCACCAAAGCAGGTGAGGAGCAAATAGAAACCCGTCAGGCACGACTTCATGCATAGATTTTGACTGTGGATTAAAAAAACAGATTACATTGACAGACGTCCAATATGTCAAAATTTATACGTTGGCTATCTGAAGCAGGACACTGAATTATGGTTAAATTGGCAAAAAAAAAATCTGCAAAAATATTGGCCAACTGAGAGACTGGAGTAGTGTTTACAGCAGTATTGATCCTGTCAAAAAACATGACATCAGTCAACAGAAACATTTGAACTTCATTTATTGTCATTGTACAGTGAAATTAGCCAACAAGACCACAAAGGTGCAAGAAAGTGACAAGTTTAAAAACAACAATATAAAAAAAACACTATTTACACAATGTATAAGATACAAGAACATTGTGAGGGCGTAGATAAGGCATCATTTAACAAGTAAGGGTGAAGGAGCTCTAGTCATTAAGATGGTGAAACTGTTGGGTAGGATGATAATTGCACATCTGCCAGCATATTGCACAGGACACACACAGCTGCAACAGAATGACTGTAAGGGAGGAGTCTGCTCAGCCACACACACACACACACACACACACACACACACACACACACACACACACACACACACACACACACACACACACACACACACACACACACACACATTACCATAAGTTCAAAGTTTGGCTACTGTGCTGCAATTTAATACATACTAGATGTGTTGTTAAAAACAATAGGTCATACTGATAATGTCCTGTAGGTGTGAGAGCAGACAGTCAGCCAGGTCCTTACATAAACTGAACAGTTTTTATGAGCCTGGTTTGGTCAACAAAGGCCAGTTCACACTGGAAAAAGAGAAATCTATAGGACTGTGTGAAGATGGATTCATTTTGGTTTCTTTGGGTGCTGCTTGAAACTTGTTTTTGTTACTCAACGACCAATGAGCTTATGAATGGGCAAGGCATTAAAACCCTCCACAGCTGTTAAGACTCGTCCCAGAGTGTTGGTCAGTGAAACAAGATTAAGTTGTTCTGAAGATGAATGCAAGCCTCCTCGACTTCTCATTGTTTGTGCAGTACAGCCAGCAGTGGCAACAAAACGTTCTTTCAGTCCTTAAACATGTGAACTGTGGTGGACCTTGAGCTTCATGAGTTACTGTGACCTTCTGGTTTCATTTGTAATTAATCCACAGAAACATTGTCAGCATGTAATATAACATAGTTAAAGACTTTTCTATTGTCTGTTTGTAATGTAGTAACTGGGTTATGTAGATATAAAACCAGTATGTTAAACTGAAAGAGGCTGATACAGAGTGTGGCAGAGTTGGACAGGCTTCTCACAGATCACGGAGCAGATGTTTTGTCCTCAGGATATTCTACAGTGAGCAGTCCACTCATGTGTCAGACTGTCAGCAGACTGCTGAAGAAGGAGAACTGACATAATAGACTCTGTGTTTGTGTGTTTCAGCTCACCTGGATGCCAAAAAGGCTGGAGATCTGTCCACACTGTTTGATGTGGGAGGAATTGTGGGTATGTGCTGTTTGTGTGTGCTCGTCTGTCCCAGTGGACCTTCAGCCTCACTGTTTAGCAATGCTTGGGGACAAAATTGATGTCCCAAAGTTAGAGACTGTGTTTGTTTTTAATATTATATTCAGATTTGTGATCTAGAAAATGAAGCCATGCAGTTTACAGAGCAAAAGAACAGAGGGACATTTTCCCGTAGACATGCACACTGTGCATACACAGAAAGAGTCTCTCCCTGCTGGCCTTCAGACAGAATGCAGGTTTAAAATCTATTCAGCTTCACTTTTCAGACCTGGAAGCTTCGTGCATGCTTTGCATGTCTGTGGTTTTTGGTCTGTGATAATTAACCCTGATAGAGACCAGCTGTCAGGGTTTATGAAGCAATGTACAACATGATCACCATGAAGTATTATGATGATTAACGACTGAATGTGTCTTTCTGTCGTATAGGGGGCGTCTTAGCAGGTGTGATCTCTGATAAATTGGGGAAGCGAGCCACCACCTGTGCAGTCATGTTACTGCTAGCTGCTCCTACAGTAAGTCTTCACTGTACTGCAACAGTCAGGAAACATCGTCCACTGTGTGCTGCAAGACTGTGAAAACACTCTTTGATTATGAAGCCTGCACAGGGGAGATTAGACCAGGTTTTCGGCTCCCCCTGCTGTGCAGCACTTGACACAGTCACTTCATTAGGTGGTGCAGGTTGGCTCCGTTTTGCCTTCAGAACTACCGCGATTCTTCATTTCATAGGTGCTCAAAATATTCTTCAGTTGTTGGCTGATTGTCTAGAAAGTATATTTTCTGTCCCAGTACATCCTGAAGGCACACTGTCAGGTGGAGATCTGGTGACTGCAGAGACCCTTTGAGCACAGTGAACTCACTTCACATGTGAAAAAACTAGCAGACAGAAACTGTCTCAAAATACCAAGTCTGTGCAGTTTTTTGTTGTCCAAACTTTGGACAGTAAATGTAGCCTCAGTTTACTGCTGAGAGGAGTGACCCCCATCTGACATCAGCCATCATCAGCGCCGAGCAGCCAACAACCACGCTACGTTCACAGACACTTATATCACCTCTTTTCCCTTTCTGATGCTCAGTTTAAACATCAGCATCTTGACCTTGTCTACATCCCTAAATTGAGTTACTGCCATGTGATTGGCTGTGTATTTGCGTTAACTTGTTGAACAAGTGTCCCCTATAAAGTGTCCAGTGAGTATAATTGCTGAGGAGCAAAGATTACAACACATTTCATGCTATTTTTTATAGTAAAAGGCTTACATGTAAGAGTACGAGGTGATATTAGACACGTAAGTGTTAACTGTCCTGTTTTATTCTTTTCCTGCAGCTTTACGGCTTCTCCATGATCAGTGAGTTTGGTTTGGGGCCAATGATTGGTAAGAACCAGCTAGCACTGAATGATAGTTAATCAGTAGTATGCTTCAGTAGTATGGCTCTGCAGTAAAAGGTTCAAAAGCGGCCTGCAGTCCAGACCTGTCATGTGTTGTTTGTTCAAACAGAAGCCAATCAAATTCCTCTCATACTGCAGGCTTACTCCTGGTTCCCAGGTTACTTAATGGGAGGCAGAGCCTGCAGCTTTCTGGCCTCCTTCTGTGGAACCAGCACCCACTTTGATTCACGAGTTGGACAATAAATAAATTCATATCAGCACTAGAGTTAGCTCCCCCTTTGTTTCCAGGTGCTGAGGTCCGTACAAATTTAGTCACATGAGCTGGTTGCATTTATTACAGTAGGTTATCAGTCAGCGATTGAATGTCCAATCAAATCTAAATAAACACAAGTGACTTGTTTACTGTGGCATAAATGATGACTCTTGGTTATTCCCTCTGAGCTGCTGATGGTCAAGGGAAGTTGGCATTATGGGATACAATGTAGTGCCTTCAGAGCAATATCAGCTCACATTTACTGTAATTACATGAACACACATTCTAATGAAGAGAAGTGCACATGCTAGTAAGACACTACCGGCAGGTTTGTGGAGGACACAAACACCTCAGCCTGCATGCATTTGTTTCCAGCAGTAAGATTTCAGTGGCTGCAGAATTTCCATTCCTTACAACCAGGATAAAACGTCCTTAATCTGTGTGCTTCAGGGATGCTGTTAGTGTGCGGAGGTCTAGTGAATGGACCGTATGCGCTCATCACAACTGCAGTGTCTGCTGATTTGGTAAGGATGTTTAACACTACTGTAATTCCAGTGTGATTGTGTTTGTAAATCATCATTTATTTCATTTTAAAATCACCTTTCTCCCCTTGTCGTCTTTTCCTCTGCCCCCCTTTTTTCTATTTGGCTGTAGGGCACCCACAAGAGCCTGAAAGGCAACGCCAGAGCACTGTCTACAGTCACAGCCATCATTGATGGCACAGGATCTGTAGGTCAGTACTGCTGCTCAGCTTATGTTTACGGCTTGTTTGGATGAGAATGAGGGGTCTTATTAGGGTCCTATTAGTGATATGTATGATAGTAATAATTGTTAATAATTACATTTAACAAGTGCATGAATCCTCAGCCAAGAATTGATTTTAAATTTGTGTACAATGTAGTAGTAGTTCAGAGTAATGAGGGCATCTCATTGGCTCAGGCTAAACAACGAAGCTCTGGCTTTGTTGGATTTGATGATTATAAACAATACAAATATCAGTTTAGTTACCATTTAATGATGATTACATTAGCATGCCTTGTGTTATTTTTACTCATTTATAATCATCCCATGTAGAAATGTGAAGAGAGGATTCATGTACACGAATAATCTTGTTCATGTTTGTGATGTCAGGCGCAGCACTCGGCCCGCTGTTAGCTGGACTGCTGTCTGCAGGCGGCTGGGATCAGGTCTTCTACATGCTGATGACTGCTGACTTTCTTGCTCTGTTGGTAAGTGTTATGATATTTTGATACCACGGTTAGCATTTACAGGATATTGTTTTATACAGGAAAACTGTTACTCAATAAGGCCTATATACTAGTTGTTTTTCTCTTTCTCTGTGACCCAAGAATTAATGTGTAAGACTCACAAGCTGGTACCCCAAGGTCGAAAACACCACAGAGATGAGACCACTTCCTTACTCCCATCCTCCCTTCCTTATCTCTTAGAAAAAGGCTCGTTAAAGGCTAGGTGGTTTGTTTCAGAATTCACTAATGAAAGAACTCTGTATTTTATGTCTAGGAGTGTATTTTGCTGGGATGATCATAAATTATAGCTGAACTGATAAACTATACAAGGGATACTTTGCTCAGAAGGCAGGAAGACGTTTCCTTATTTAGTCTGTACCGGTTTGAACTGGGAAAGCCGACACACGAACCTTTTTTTCTCTATATAAACTGCTGTGTATCAAATAAACCTTTGAGTTGATTCTGGGAAAGCAATCTGAACAGTTTCTGTATCACTTTGTTCTCCTAACTGCTCCCGATATCGTAACTAACCCAGCTGAACGGCATACCTGAGTGTTACTTTAAATAATTAGGAATCTTATAAGGAAAGGACAAAACTCTGCTTATCGCTCACGCCACGGAGGAAACCCGGGACGGCAATTTCCTTCAGTAAGGCCTTTAACTTGCATCATATAAGAAGATTACAAAATGACAAAACGAAAGCAGAAAATTTGCACCTATGTGCACATTAGCACAGAATACTGGCCTCTTTGAACACACTGATAGTTTTCCAGCTCTTTGGTTCAGTCACTGCTGCTGTAAAGGTTTTTTGTAACAACAAGCAGCTGTTTTCAGAAAATCAGTCACTACCTGCTCAGCAGCAAAGAGCAGACAGATGCAGAGACCAGCTGGTGAAGCAGTGAAAAGTCAGATATTTAGCTCAGGAGCTGGAGTCGAGAAAACTAAGACAATGTTGTGTTTTTACCCTTGTTTCTGATGAATAAAATGAACTGAATGACGAGTGGTCTTGCTTGCTATAGAAAAACAGATGCTCATACTAATGTGTAACCTTGCAGCTTTTGCTACGGCTCGTGACAAAGGAGCTGGCCTCATCTAAATCCCATCCTATCTCCACTGTAGAGTAAGTCCTCCTGTTATCTCGATCATGATTATACTCAGCCTGACTGCTGCTTTTGGTGCTGTACTGTAATTCTTGTGTATCTGCATTAATTTGATGTTCAAATGTTGGGCTGCTGTTTTTTTTTGTTTTGTTTTTATAACAAAACAGTTATAATACACTTAGAAGTACTTCAATGTTTATATTATATCTTTCAAACATGAAGATAATAAAGTTGAATTCTACTCATATGGATTAAATACAACATGATGAGTGTGAACACTGGCTTTGCCCCCAAAAATAAATAGGCTTAATCTACGATCACTATGATCTTTTTTTAGTTTACAATCAGAATCGCTCACATGGAGAAAACAATGCTTCTGATTGTGTTGGTAGTCACATGACTCAAAGCCATCATGGAGCTTCATTCCACTCATTGTAGCTAATGTAGTATCAGTGGGCAAAGATGACAGATGGTAATGAATGTAAAATGTCTACAACAATCAGATGTAAAACTCTGTTTTAACAACGAAAGAGAGCCGCAGATTAAGAATAACTAAGGATTAAATGCAGCGTGGGACACCAGTGCATCATGGGAAGCCCTACCAGACTAGGTCCATTCCAGTGTTGCTACAGGAGTGATCGGGTCACCTGATCCAGCCCAAACTATATGCTTTATCAAAAAGGGAATTTTTAAGCTTAATCTTAAAAGTAGTGAGGAGAGGGGTTTGAAAGCCGAAGACTCTCCATCCAGTTCTACTTTTAAATTTCCTGGGAACCCCAAGTAAGCCTGCAGTCTGAGAGTGAAGTGCTCTACTGGGGTGATATGGTCGTATGAGGTCTTTAAGATAAGTCTGGGCCTGAATATTCAAGAGCTTATATGTCCAGGTGTCTTAGGCAGTCACTGTATTACTGCATGTTTAAACTACAGCAGAGGACAGACTGATGTTTATAATGGCAAGAACAGACTGCCTTATACTAGGCTGAATTTCTTTTTAAAAAATCAGGGATGAGGGGAATATGAGGGCTTAAAATGGGAAACCACATCCTCTAAGAGGGACAAAGTCACAAACTCAACCTGAGTAAAGGCAGCAGCACAGAGGGGTCAGGAGAGCTGTGATAAGAGCCCTGGTGGTGACAGCCTTTTAATAAAAACGCTCAGGAAATTATTGCATATATCAGGAGAAGCTTAAACAGACATGCTGTGGAGCATTAAGGACAGAGTCAGTAGTGTTAAATGACACATGTGAGTTATGGCCTTTGGAGGAAATGACATTTGCAAAATATTTCTTTTTTGGCTTTTTGATAGCGTTGCAGTAATGACACCGGCAGTCTTTTAAAATGTAAAACGACACCTGCAGTTTAATCTTTCCTATCTGCGCTGTGCTCTGCGACATTTCCTCCTGACAGCATGAGTCATTAAACCAAGGCTCAGGTTTAGCTTTAGCTGTCTGGTTTTTAAATGGAGCCGCAGAGTCCACGATGGTTTGACAGCAAGAATAAAACCAGGAACTAAACTCCTTTCAGTCAGAATGGCCACAGAGCTGATTGAAAACAGCAGAAAACAAAAAAGGGAGATAATAACCTGAAGGCCAAACAGGAGCACAACATGTAACTGCAGCATGTGTAAAACCAACAGGCCTGCCTGTGACCAACATATCCATGCTCATAGAGCCGGTACAGAGTGTACCAGATTTAAAAAGTCAGTGAAGCACAGAAAGTTCTTTATGAAGTTCTTATTGGGGGGGGGGGCATGTTTCAGTCACACACAAAACATCGAGATCATGGGAACTGAAAAAGTCCAGAAGAATAAAAGTTTTCCTTACTAGTGATCTGGTGTTCACCAGGCAGGAGCTGGAGCTTTGGCTTCGGAAAGCTGAGAGACCCGGTGCAGCAATCTCAGGTTTCAGAGATATTCTCGTGCAGGTTTAGCCAGAGCATAGCCGGCAGGGCCGGAGAGTTCATTACAGCTGATCATGGGTACCAGGCAGGTATCAACAGAATCCGGGAAATGGAGAGGCACAAAACAATCTTTGGAGCCATCCATGTGCTGGTCAGACAACAGCAGAATCATACCTCAGGGAAAACCTCACCTTTACCTGTTGAGTGCTCAATATATAAACACAAGCAATCTGTGTGAGTGGCAGAAGAGCAGCCACACACACCGACATCATCTTAATATCACTAGTGGAGAATGAAAATGGCAGACATGTCTTCAGTTAGACATGCCGAATATCCAGTTGTGGCCAAAAGTTTTGAGAATGACGCAGATGTTGGGTTTCACAAAGTTTGCTGGGATGAGTTTGAGTTCAGTCTAATAACAGATAAAATGATGCGTTTCAGCGGTCGTTTTCATTATCTACATGCATGTTAGAGTCACCCACAATAATCATTTTAAAATGATTTGAAACTCTGAGTAAGAACCAGGTGGACGATGGATTACAGCAAATAAAACTGTTTTTCCAATTTTCTGGCTAAGATGCACAAACTAAGTGTCAGGCTTTCAAAAGATTTAAAACTCTGTGTGTTTGGTTGGTTCAGGAGGTTTACACAAGAACTGCACATCTGAAATAACTCAGACATAATTTAAAATTATGTTGCTGATGTCTCTGTGCCAAATTCTTCTATGGTCTTGTAAGATTATGGAAGACCAGCACCAGACATGTTACACATTAAAGATCTTATTCTCTTTATTTTTCTTATTTTTTTTGTGTGTGTGTTTGGTTGAGCTTATACTTGAGTTTCTTAAAAACCAGTCCAAACTTGGTTCATGACTGGAATATTCTTGTCCTTGTACGACTACAGTCAGTGATCGACTATGTGTTCTATCTCGGGGCTGAATGGGAACATAACATGTGCAGATTGATTTATTTCCTAAAAACAAACCAGCTGTAATGTTCCCTCGTGGGCAGGAAGTTCACTGGTGTTGACTGTAAAGCTTAATGACTCAATTTATCAACACAGCGTTAATGTTTGTCTCTTATTCACAGGTTGAAGGAACACTGAGCACTTTGATTGCACTGCGTACACACCTACACGCAGAGTGCAATGAAACCACTTAAGGTTGATATGGATTGTGACTGGACTGCCCTGACAGATGAAACTGATTGTTAATAAACCAGCGTGTATGCTTGTGTGCGCCTACAATCATGCTGCAGTGCTTTACTGATGAAGAGCTATGACTGAAGCTGTAGCTGCTGCGCTGAGCAAGCAGCGCGGCACACAGTTTAAAAGTCTCATGTGCACTTACTGTACTTGCTTAACTTCCCAATGTCCCTCTTAGCCCTTGAATTCAGTTTGAACTTGATGACTGGTATGTCTTGCTGCTCACTTGTATGTTGGAACTTTTTCAACCTTACCTGTCCAGTTAATTTAAGGGGCTATTTGTAATTGTGTGCCTTTTACAGTGGTACCTAGCTTTGATAGTTGTTTTTTAAAGTTATCAATCACAGAATTAAGAAGAGCTTCATCAAAGCTGGGGTCGTTGCCGGGACTAAAAAAACGTCAGACCTGCTACAAAAACAGCAAGCATGCAGTTTTTACACTTTACTTCCTGTGTAGTTCTGTAGCAAATATACAGAAAACATACATGATAGAGTCTCAGGTAACACTGTACTCGCCCAGGACTTCATGATAAATAGCACTTTAACGATTGTAGTTCTGCCAATTAGAACCACTAAAACTGGAAACACCACAGGTTGCTAGGTCTCTGTGTCCTTACTGTCTTTTTTGTATGAATAGTGTTTTATATTGTTGGTGTTTGTATTGGCAAAATTTTCATACAGTTCATTTATTTGGTGCCATGTGAGCTGTCTGTCAAAGTTTGAGGCTTATGAGGAGGACTGATATTTTTATTTTTATTGTTGTACTGGGATAAATTCATATACCTCTACCCAAAACCTGGACAGAACCACTTCTTAATATCGTGCCTAGAGCTGTTAACTTTTTTTGAAATTAAATTTAATCAGATAGCAGTCATCTAGAAACGGTGATGCAGAACTAATTCCATCATATCTGTTGAAGAGAAGAAGGAAAACAAAGACCACCTCGTTGAACCAAAGAGATGATGGGATTGGTTTAGTTTACATGTGTATTTATTTTGAAAATCATTTTTGTTTCCTTTTCCATTGTCCTGTGGTAGTCTGTGATTTAGTAATAAAATGAATGTAGCTGATCTCTCTCTCTCTCTCTTTCTCTCTCTATACACACACACATCTGTGTGGTGATTTGGGGGGGGGGGGGGGGGGGGGTTATTTATGTTAGATGAATAAGACTGTTTCTGTTTTACGGTGGAGAGAATATTTAAAGAATATTTATTGAGAAGGACTGAACACTACATTTAATTCTTGTTCTCATGATCTTATACGCATTAAAAATTCACAAACTGTATATCATGAATTAAAACATTGATTTATTTTTCTGCAGATTTGTGTTTTAATCATTAAGAGTGATATCTTGTATGTATTTAACCTATGAAATAGGTTTATGTAACTGTATTTTAAAGGGGATCTTGGTGGTACTCTTAAGACAATATCCTTGGAACAAGACCACATGTAAATATTATGTGTCAGTGGTAAGATTAATACTTGAGACCTTGTGTGCCTTTCTTGGTTTTTGCAGGGCAATTTTTTTAAGTTTCCATGGAAATGAACTTGGTTTGAAGTTGATTTATGTAGAGAAAACAAATAAATCATGTGCTTTTTTCACTGGTTGAACCTTGTGTTGCCTGTTTTGTAGTATGCTACTGCAAGCCAGCTTTTACATTAATTTGTACATGATGTGGACTCACCTGGAAGTGGCAAGTGTTGTGGAAATGGTAAGCTGACAAGGAGAATCCCACTCAGTGATACATACAGACTCTAAGTTACACAGAAGCACATGAACAATAGAGAAAAGCCAAAGCTACATGATGATCCTTGAAATTAGCTAATAACACATTTATTCCATTAGATCCACCTTTCAGGCTTTGATTTCACTTTTCTTTGATGGTTGATGGTTACTACAAAGATGAGTACACACAAACAAAATTCAGTCCATTGGTAATATATGAAGGAAACTACAGTGAGGAAGACTCTTGCTTCCACCATACTACAGTATGGTGGAAGTAAGAGGCGTTTATCTGCCCACATATCTCTAAGGCCATTTCAAGCCTCATAGCACAAACAATCAGGCCTAAATACTCTCAGCTGTTAAGGACTAAACCATTATTTTACTGTCAGGCAAGTTTTCCCAATTCTAACCTTCCCCCAACATTGTACAATACACCATTTGAATAAATAAATAGACATTTTATTATTTTTATGGGATTGAATGTTTTTTATTTCACCCTTACACGTTAACAATGTTACAAAAATAAAACCCACTAAAAACCCCATGCACAGAGAGTTCCCACCCTTGGCCTCTCCCAGAACCTTTAAATGGTGTCCAGATCCCTGGGGAAACATTTGGGAGAGGACACGGAAAAGGCAGGTGAGTGATCACACCTCAACAGCAACATTTTGCACCAACCTTTACCTCTAAGCTTTGTACACACATTTGCCTAAGTTTTCCTTGTGTGTATATATCTATATATCTATAGAAAAAATAAAAAACACCCAGCACGCCCCTGTGGGCGGTTTATCCTTCAAGCTCGGGTCCTCTACCAGAGGCCTGGGAGCTTGAGGGTCCTGCGCAGTATCTTAGCTGTTCCCGGGACTGCGCTCTTCTGGACAGAGATCTCCGATGTTATTCCCGGGATCTGCTGGAGCCACTCGCCTAGCTTGGGAGTCACCGCACCTAGTGCTCCGATTACCACGGGGACCACCGTTACCTTCACCCTCCACATCCTCTCGAGCTCTTCTCTGAGCCCTTGGTATTTCTCCAGCTTCTCGTGTTCCTTCTTCCTGATATTGCTGTCATTCGGAACCGCTACATCGATCACTACGGCCGTCTTCTTCTGTTTGTCTACCACCACTATGTCCGGTTGGTTAGCCACCACCATTTTGTCCGTCTGTATCTGGAAGTCCCACAGGATCTTAGCTCGGTCATTCTCCACCACCCTTGGGGGCATCTCCCATTTTGACCTCGGGACTTCCAGGTTATACTCGGCACAGATGTTCCTGTACACTATGCCGGCCACTTGGTTATGGCGTTCCATGTATGCCTTGCCTGCTAGCATCTTGCACCCTGCTGTTATGTGCTGGATTGTCTCTGGGGCATCTTTACACAGCCTGCACCTGGGGTCTTGCCTGGTGTGATAGACCCCAGCCTCTATGGATCTTGTACTCAGAGCTTGTTCTTGTGCTGCCATGATTAGTGCCTCTGTGCTGTCTTTCAGTCCAGCTTTGTCCAGCCACTGGTAGGATTTCTGGATATCAGCCACCTCCTCTATCTGCCGGTGGTACATACCGTGCAGGGGCCTGTCCTTCCATGATGGTTCCTCGTCTCCCTCCTCTTTCTTGGGTTTCTGCTGCCTGAGGTATTCACTGAGCACTCGGTCAGTTGGGGCCATCTTCCCAATGTATTCGTGGATGTTCCTTGTCTCATCCTGGATTGTGGTGCTGACACTCACCAGTCCCTGGCCCCCTTCCTTCCACTTAGCGTACAGCCTCAGGGTGCTGGACTTGGGGTGAAACCCTCCATGCATGGTCAGGAGCTTTCTTGTCTTCATGTCAGTGGCTTCTATCTCCTCCTTTGGCCAGCCTATTACCCCAGCAGGGTACCTGATCACGGGCAGGGCGTACGTGTTGATGGCCCGGATCTTGTTCTTACCATTCAGCTGACTCCTCAGGACTTGCCTGACCCTCTGCAGGTACTTGGTGGTTGCAGCTTTTCTAGCGGCCTCTTCATGGTTCCCATTAGCCTGCGGGATCCCCAGGTACTTGTAACTGTCCTCTATGTCTGCAATGTTGCCTTCTGGTAGTTCATGAATACACATGTGACGTGACACACAACACAACACATGGCACAGTCCAAAAGAACTTCATCTGCATCCGGCAACAATATCAACATGACTCATTGGAATTCTCTTTATGATAATCTGGAACTGAGAACATTTCGATACACAGACCATAATGTTCTAGACTTAGAAAAGGATATAGACCCGGAAAATAATTTCTTCTACAACATCAGCTGTAACTGCTGCTACTTCACTGATGAACAGTTTAAGCACACCATCAACACGGAAAATAAATGATCAATAATCCATTTTAATAGCAGAAGTCTGTATGCCAACTTCAACAATATAAAGGAATATCTAAATGAGTTGACAAATCCATTTGGAATTATTGCCATTTCTGAAACATGGATCAATGCGGAGAAAGGAATGGACTTTGGACTGGAGGGATATGAAGTGAATTTTGTAAATAGAAGGAACAAGAGTGGAGGGGGAGTAGCTGTGTATGTGGATAAAAACCTAAACTACAAGGTGGTAGAAAGTATGACAACTGTAATTGATAATTTACTAGAATGTATAACAATTGAAATTTATAAGGAAAAAGAAAAAAATGTAATAATTAGCTGTATATATAGAACACCTGGCTCTAGTATTCAAGTATTTAATGACTTCATAGAGGAAATATTCTCTAAAACAAATCAAAAAGTTGTGTTTATCTGTGGTGATTTTAATATTGACCTGTTGAATCCAAAAAAGCATAAAATGACCGACGAATTCCTAAACACTATGTACAGTTTGAGTTTACATCCTAAAATAACCACGCCCAGCAGAATTACACCACATTGTGCCACCTTACTTGACAATATTTTCACTAACAATATGGAAAACAACATTGTGAGCGGAATATTAATTAATGACATCAGTGATCACCTACCAGTTTTTGCAGTTTATGACACTAATTATAAGAAAAATCAGCATGAAGAACAACTGAGATACAGACATGTAAGGACAGAAGAAACTATGACTGCATTTAAGAACGATCTATTAAATCAGGACTGGGACAAGGTGTACAAAGAAGCTGATATTGATATTGCATATGGCATATTTTTAAGAATATTCATGGAGTTGTACGATAAAAACTGTCCAACAATAAAATACAACAGAAAGCACAAATATTCAGATAGACCATGGCTCACTAAGGGTTTACAAAATGCATGTAAAAAGAAAAATACACTCTATAGGGAATACCTAAAACAAAGAACAAAAGAAGCTGAAAATAAATATAAAAAATACAAAAATAAGTTGACCAATATTATACGTGTATGTAGAAAGGAGTATTATAGTAAAATATTGAACAACAATAAACATAATATGAAAGGAATATGGGATGTTTTAAACGGTATCATTAAAAAATAATTCTGGACAACAAAGTTATCCACAATACTTTATCGATAATGGCAATATTATGGAAAACACTGCTGATAAGGTCAACAGCTTTAATCATTATTTTGTAAATATTGGACCAAAACTGGCAGAACAAATTCCTGAGTCACTGCCATCAGTAGACTGTAGTGAAAACCTGATTGATAGGAACCCTAACTCAATGTTCCTCACATCAGTGGAGGAAAAAGAAATAATTGACATTGTACACATGTGTAAATATAAAACATCTACTGATTGTAATGATATTGACATGAAAATCGTCAAGAAGGTCATTGAAGGAATTGTAGGACCTCTAACATATATTTGCAACTTATCATTTCAGACGGGAAAAGTGCCAAACAAAATGAAAATAGCTAAAGTTGTGCCGCTGTATAAAACCGGGGATAGACGCCACTTCACAAATTACAGGCCTGTTTCTTTACTACCACAATTCTCCAAAATCCTAGAAAACCTGTTTAATAAACGATTAGACAAATTCTTAGATAAATATAAATTACTCTCTGACAGTCAATATGGATTCAGATCAAAAAGATCAACATCTCTGGCATTAATCGAATCAATTGAGGAGATTACGAATGCTATAGATCAGAAACAGTATGCAGCTGGAGTATTTCTGGATCTCAAGAAAGCATTCGACACAATCAATCATGACATATTAATTAATAAACTGGAACGGTATGGGATTAGGGGGGTTGTACTGCAATGGGTGAAAAATTATTTAAGTGACCGGAAACAATTTGTGAAGCTGGGTGTCCATTCCTCATCATGCTTGGACATTGCTTGTGGTGTTCCACAAGGCTCTGTACTGGGTCCAAAATTATTTATTATTTATATAAATGATATTTGTAAGGCATCTGATATATTAAAATTAGTATTATTTGCAGATGACACAAATATTTTTTGTTCTGGGGGGAATCTAAAGGAGCTGCTGGATACAATTACTTCAGAAATGTGCAAAATTAAAAAATGGTTTAACAGGAACAAACTATCGCTAAATCTAAGTAAAACTAAAATTATCTTATTTGGGAATTCCCTTAGAAATGCACAAGTGCAGATTCATGTAGATGGTGTGGAAATTGAAAGAGTACTTGAACATAAGTTTCTTGGTGTGATTATAGATGATAAATTAAACTGGAAGTCTCATATAAATCATATACATAACAAAATTTCAAGAAGTGTCTCAATCTTGAGTAAAGTAAAACACATTCTGGACCACAAATCACTCCACATTCTCTATTGTTCCCTGATTGCACCGTATTTGAATTACTGTGCAGAGGTTTGGGGCAATACTTACAAATGTTCGCTATCATCAATCTTTATTACAAAAAAGGGCCATAAGGATAATCCATAAAACTGGTTACAGAGATCATACAAATCCACTATTCTTAAAATCAAAAATTCTAAAATTCACAGATCTGGTTCATTTTCTCACAGCACAAATTATATATAAAGCAATAAATAACCTGCTTCCTGACAATATTCTAAAAATGTTTTCTAAAAGGGAACGGGGATACAATTTGAGGGGGGAATTAAATTTAAAACATCCTCGTATCCGTACAACATTAAAAAGTTTTTGCATCTCTGTGTGTGGAGTGAAGCTGTGGAACAGACTAAGTAAAGATATGAAGCAATGTCCAAGCATGGCGCAGTTTAAAAAGCGGTTTAAGGATATGGTTTTTACAGGGTACAGGGAAAAGGTAGAGATTTGATAGGGTGTTCTTGTCTAATATTTTCACGTGTGTGCGCATGCACGGGTTTGTTGGTATGGGTATATATATACATATATATGTGTGTGTGTGTGTGTGTGTGTGTGTGTGTGTGTGTGTGTGTGTGTGTGTGTGTGTGTGTATATATATATATATATGTATGTATGTATGTGTATATACATATATGTGTGTGTGTGTGTATGTGTATATACATATATGTGTGTGTGTGTGTGTGTGTATGTATGTATATACATATATGTGTGTGTATGTATGTATATATACATATATATGTATATACATACCCATACCAACAAACCCGTGCATGCATATATGTGTATATATATACATATACACACACACATGTATATACATATACACACACATGTGTATATATATACCCATACCAACAAACCTGTGCATGCATATATGTATGTATGTATGTATGTATATATATATATATATATATATATATATATATATATATATATATATATATATATATATATATATATATATATATATATATATATATATATATCCATACCAACAAACCCGTGCATGCATATATATATGTATGTGTGTATATATATATATATACCCATACCAACAAACCTGTGCATGCATATATATGTGTGTGTGTGTGTGTATGTATATATATATATATATATATATATATATATATATATATATATATATACACACACACACACACACACACACACACACACACACACACACACACACACACACACACACATATACATACATGTATGTGTGTGTGTGTATATATAAAATTGTAGGTTGTGTATCCTTCAGGTGTTAATGGGGTTATTGAAAATGTGTATATGTGTGTATATACGTATGGATAGATAGAAACATATATGTGTATATATTAAAAAAAAAATTACACATAACATATAATGTAATTGCAAGGAGGTATTTCTGTAGTCTATTGATACTAGATAGTGGAAAAGGGGTGGGATTAAATAAGCTTATGCTTCTTCCTGCTCCTTTTTGAACATGGACGTTATTTGGAGTTGTGGTTGCTCGCTTTCCTTTTGTTTGCTTTGTTCATTTGTCTCTTTTAATTCTATTTTTTTTATACTTTTTCAACATGTTCAAAATAAAGATTCAATCAATCAATCAATCAATCCCCTCAGTTCTGACTACCTTCCCTCTCTTTGTTACCATCCGACTACACTTCTTCAGTCCGAATGACATTCTGATGTCTTTGCTGTATATCCTGGTGGTGTGGATCAGTGAATCAATGTCTCGTTCACTCTTGGCATACAGCTTGATGTCATCCATGTACAGGAGGTGGCTGACAACTGCTCCGTTCCGTAGTCGGTATCCGTAGCCAGTCTCGTTAATGATGTCACTGAAGGGGTTCAGGCCTATGCAGAACAGCAGTGGGGACAGAGCATCTCCTTGGTAGATCCCGCATTTGATGGTTACTTGTGCTATGGGCTTGAAGTTGGCCTCTAGTGTTGTCCGCCACATCCCCATTGAGTTCCTGATGAAGGCTCTCAGGGTCCTATTGATCTTATAGTTCTAGGCATTCCAGGAACCAGGTGTGGGGCATTGAGTCATTGGCCTTCTTGTAATCAATCCAGGCAGTGCACAGGTTGGTCAGTCTGGTCTTGCAGTCTCGGCTGACTGCTCGGTCTACCAGTAGCTGGTGTTTTGCACCTCTGGTATTCTTGCCCATCCCTTTCTGCGCCCCACTCATGTATTGACCCATGTGCCTGTTCATCTTAGCCGATATGATGCCTGACAGGAGCTTCCACGTGATACTGAATCAGGTTATTGGTCGGTAGTTGGAGGGTAACCAGTCCCTTCTGGGGGTCTTTGAGGATCAGGAATGTCCGGCCTTCGGTTAGCCATTCCGGGTGTCTCTTGTCAACTAGCAGCTGGTTCATTTGTACTGCCAGATGCTTGTGGAGTGCAGTCAGCTTCTTCAGCCAATAGGCGTAAACCATGTAAGAGCCGTGTACTGTCCAACTCCTCATACTGGAGACCCTTTCTTGGATGTCTGCCACTGTGATTGTTACTGGAACCTGTTCAGGAAGGTTGCTGTGGTCTGCCCTCAGATCAACTAACCACTTCTCGTTATGGGTTGCATCCTTCTCCCATATGCTCTTAGAGTATTGCTCCGTCTCCAGCCTTAGAGGTTCTGTTCTCATATTGTTCCCCTGCCACTCAGAGTATACCATGGCTGGTTCTGTGGAGAACAGCTGGTTTATTCTCCTGCCTTTGATCTCTCTGGTGTGCCTCTTCAAGCGGCTGGCCAAGGCTGTGAGTCGTTGTTTAGCAGTTTCAAAGGCCTCAGGTATGGATAGCTTGCTGTACTACTTAGGCACCTTTTTCATCGCACCTTTCTGCACCTCTGATAGTTGGCTAACCTCCCTCCTTGCTACCTTGATCTTAGCTTCTAGCCTCCTTTGCCATGGAGGGAACTGCTCCTTGTGGCTGTTCAACTTGTAGCCAAGCATCTCACTGATCACTGCTGCCGTAGTGTAGATCAGCTTGTTAGTCTCGGTAGTGGTGGCTGTAGGTATCGTCCGTAGTGCTGCATTAGCATCATCTAGCAGACCTTCTGAGGGTACTTCACATAGTCTTGGTAACCGGCTACGGGGGATCCAGGTTTCATGCTTGGCCATGATTTTATCTTTCAGGTCAGTTCCTTTCACACTCAACGATCCTTCTCCTATCGCACTTGGGGCTTGGTACCCAATCTGGCGTCCTGGCTCCCCCTTGCCATAGCATGTGTTTTGTACCTCGTCAGTCTCTACCTGTGAGAGCAGTCTCAGTGACCTCAGTGAGATTGGAGATAGACAAGCTCTCCCCCTCGTCCCCAGACTCTGCTTCCTACATGGAAGACGAAGGAGGTCCTTGAAGCAGTCCTTCCACTGCCTGGCAATGTTTTCTGGCAAAGTCAGCAGCAGTCCACCCGCACTATACACTGTGCAGGCAAAGCATCGCTTTCCCCTCCTGAGTTGCCTGATGGTTTGCCATGATCTCTTCAAGGGTGTCCCGAAAGTCTTTTTCAAGTTCTCTTCCCACACTCTGGTTTTTGCTTTAGCCACTGCCTGAGCTGCGTTCCACTTGGCCTGTCAGTACCTATTGGCTGCCTCCAAAGTCACACAGGCTAACCAAGCCTGATGGGACTCCTCCTTCAGCCTGATGGCTTATTTTATCTCTGGCGTCCACTATTTCATTCGGGTTTACCACCATAACAGACACCAACCACCTTGTGGCCGCAGTTCAGAGAAGCTTCTTGAGCAGCAGAGATGCTGAACATGGTCCCTTTGGACTCAGTGTCCCCAGTCTCCCTCAGAATGCTATCGAACCTCTGACAGAGGTGGACCGCGGACCGGGGCCTCTGCCAGGTGTCCCCAGGGCACCCTCACTATACATTTAGGTGCGCCAGGTCTGTGTCAACCATCCTCTCCTGCCACCTGATACAACTCACCACCAGAGCACCCCGCTCAGGGACTCCAAGAAGGCCAGTACTCGAACGCAAATAAGCTCAGATGACAGTCAGGACATGTTCCCTGATCTGAAGCCGCAGGGAACAAACCCTCTCATCCCCAAGTAGCTGCGTTAACAGGGTTGGGCCCTGATAACCCTATCCCGATCAGCATGAACTGTTCAGTTGATCGTCTTCTCGTAGGGGTTTTTTGAATCAGTCTTTGTCTGATCCCTCACCCAGGACCATGTGCCATGGGAGACCCTACCAGGGGGCAAAAGCCCCCAGACAACATAGCCCCTTGGATCTCTGAGACATACAAACACCTCCACCATTATAAGGTAGCGATTCACGCAGGGGGTATGACCAGCATTTGTTAAGTTAACCAGTTGGCTGATTGAAAGGCACATTCCCTAACTGACTATATTTCTCAGTCTGTCTCTTGCTCCTTCCTCTGGCTACAAATCACCATAAAATGCCATCAGCAGGTTTAGTAGCTGTGTTTATCAAGAGCGTTTTAATGAACATTTTCAGTTAATAATTTTAAGTACCGTATTTTCACGACCATAAGGCGCACTGTGCTAAAAGGCGCAGTCTCAGTTATGTGTGCCCTTACTGTATTTAACACACACATAAGGAGCACTGGACCATAGGGCGCTTACAAGTAGCGTATGCGTATTTAAAAATAAAGCGGGAGCAAACCTGAGTTCGGTACCTTACTCACATTTTTATTACCAATAATCGTCATCATCAACAACACACAAGCATACAAGTGTGCATATTTAAAAATAAAGCAGGAGCAAAACAAAGTTTGGTACTCACATTTTTATCATCAATCAAACCCATCGAAGTCCTCATCCTCTGTGTCTGAATTGAACAGCTGCGCTAAATCTCCATCAAACATGCCAGGTTCACTGTCTTCACCGTCAGAGTCACTTTCCGTGTCGTGCGGCTCCTCGGAAACGATGCCGGCTTTTGCGAAAGCTTGAACAACAGTGCCAGCAGACATGTTAGCCCAAGCATCTACAATCCATTGGCAAATTGTGGCGTAACTCGCCCGGCGCTGCCTTCCACTCTTAGTGAAACTGTGGTCTCCACCGGTCATCCATCGCTCCCAGGCCGCTCGCAGCCTTACTTTGAACGGGCGGTTCACACCGATGTCCAGCGGTTGGAGTTCCTTTGTCAGGCCTCCCGGAATGACAGCAAGCTCACAGTTCATTTGCTTCACAAGTTTTTTCACATCGGCTGTGAGATGGGCACGCATAGAGTCACAGATCAACAGCGATGGTGATGCGTGGAAAAAACCACCTGGTCTCCTTACATACACCTCCCTCAGCCACTCTTTCATCATTTCCTCATCCATCCAGCCCTTCTCATTTGCCTTAATGATGATTTCTGCTGGAAACTTCTCTTTAGGCAAAGTCTTTCTCTTAAAAATCACCATAGGCGGCAGTTTCTGTCCATTAGCATGGCAGCCAAGCACAACAGTAAAAGAAGACTTTTCATACCCCGTTGTGCGTATCGCTACCGTGCTGGTCCCCTTCTTCTCCACAGTGTGACTCACCGGGATGTCAAAAGTGAGCGGGACCTCGTCCATGTTTGTGATGTGGCTGGGCTGGATGTTTTTGTCGCCGATGTGTTTGCTGCAGTAGGAGCTGAAGATGGCCAGCTTTTCCTTATAATCCGCTGGAAGTTGCTGCGCTACCGTAGTCCTGGTCCGGATGGAAAAATGGCACCGTTTCATAAAACGAAAGCACCAAGACGGACCTCCTTGGAAATGTTCAATGTTCATCTCTTCAGCTAGTGAAACTGCTTTTAGCCGAATGGTGACCGTCGAAACGCTTCTCCCGCTCGTTCTTTGCTCGATGATCCACCGCTCGAGTCTTTCCTCCAACTCGGGCCACCTCGCCTTATGTCCGCGGAAACTCAGCTGCGTTTTCTTGACCTGCCGGAGCTTGTTTTCCAGCTTCCTCCATTTGCGAACCATCGATTCGTTAATCTTAAATTCTCTCGCCGCTGCTCGATTTCCATGTTCCTCCGCGTAGCTGATGGCCTTCAGTTTAAACTGTGCTTCGTAAGCGTGTCTCTTTGCCATTTTCAGGGTTGTTAAAACAACGATGTCCTGCATAATGCACATACCTGTTCTTTTATACAGGTATGTGCGATTGTCCCGGTATATACGATCAACGCCCACACTTCACCCTTTAACGTTCTCATGGTGTTCTCTACTACGTCCTCCTTACAACACATAGGGCGCACCGCGCTATAGGGCGCGCCGCACTTTTTGAAGAAAATCTAAGACTTTTAAGTGCGCCTTATGGTCGTGAAAATACGGTAATTAAACTATTCAATTCACTGGATTTTTATTTATACAGCACTGAATCCAGGGTCACTTTTGCAGGAAAATTATGTAAAACACTTTATCCAACAACCACGTTATAGAGGTCCATCTCTTTCACTAGCTTTCCAGTAGTGAAAGTCTAGTCAGTTTCTTCATTACTCATGCAAATGATTTACTAGGAAGTGGAAAATCACAAGCTTCATCATAAAAGCGCTCATGAAACTTCTCTTTGCAGTGTTCTTTGTCAAAGTAAAGGAGAGCACCAATGATGGGTATGTGCATCCACACACTCTGATTTCAGTTGTGACTTGTTACCAAAGTAACTCAATCACTTACATTATGGTGGCAAATTCATACATTAGTCAGTTATAACCACAGGATCCAAGATTAGACTGCATGAGTAGTTCACCAAGTATACTTTACCTTCAGCTTCATGTTGAAATGGCTACTTGCAATCACTGGAGACTTTTAGGTTGGAATATTTTCTAATTTCTTAATCAGTGCATTAGTTTGTAATGGTTCACTTAGCAAATCTTAAATATAAAATGACAGCTTTTTCTTTTCAGTTTGTTTTTGCATGTTATGCTCTAAAGATGAGTGGAGTATCTAAAGCAGAAAGTAATGAAATAACTAGATTATGCAAACTGAAAATATTGTAACTCTTCATTCGGAGGAGAAAATTGTTCTTTCTGGCATTTTATTATCTGGTTAAGAAACTCTTAAACTTCTTGGAAGTTCACTTCCTCAGTTCAAACACTTTTTGACCTTAGGAGCTCTCTTAAGGGCTGAGATGCTTTGAATAACTTCTACCCCAGGATTTATTGCTAAAGCTTGAGGGGAAATTCTTTTTCTAATTCTAAGAATTTTGTACTAGATTAACATCACTAAGCGCAGTTCTTCATACTAGGAAACTGCGTGATTATAGCCCTTGCTCGTGGAATTCACAGAGGTGATTCCTGGTAATGTGTTCATTTCTCATTTATTTTTATTGTGATGACATTTTATGCATGATATTATTTAACAATTCTAGGTGTCACCTGTGTCAGATGCTGCCGATAGCCCTGTCAAAAACAAAATAGGGTAGAAAAACCTTCACCTTTATTCTGCTGCATTTTTCATATGGTATACATATTATATAAATCCTTGTCTGGCACAGCTTTTTATAGTAAAACTACTGATTCACCTGCAAAGGTAATTTACTCCCATACTGTAAGATTGCTTGGACTGCACTCTGAGACCTAAATAAGATTCATTTATGGCTATGGCTTTAATTCATCTTAAGTCATCATGAAGTAAATAACTAGAGCAATAAATGTTTTTTCCTGCTTCCTGCTTTAATTCCTGCTTTAATTAAATAAAAAAAGTTATGCAATAAAAATGTACTTTATATAATTATATTCTGTTATAACAGTAGAAAATGTCATGCATAATGTATAATTAGAAAGCTGACACAAGAGCAGTTTGCTTTAATTATCTAAACACCTTATTTCTGTAAACAAAGGCCTCAGTTCAAGAAATAGAATTGAATTGAAATTGGAGTACAGGGTACAGAAACAGAAATCTATCACCAAATAACATGACATGAAGTGAATTGTCACTTCAAAGAAATGAAGAAATTCAATTTCTGAGAAAATCATACATCTCAAAGCAAGACACGTTAACACACATCAGGCTGGAAACGATTACAGAACCAAAACATTTGGACCCAACCAGTTCACAGTCAGAGGTTGAATAAACAAATGCAATTCAAGACCATTGTTACACTCGAAAGAAGAGGTAGACAAACAAAATCGCTCCAAGAAAGAAGACATGATCGTCTTGGAGGCTATATAACTTTTAAGAAGCTAAAAGCATTTGTCACATACTTTAAAAATCGCTAAACTTCAAGGGTCCATCATAATGAGAACAGGGAACAACCATCCTGTGCAAACTTGACCAGATGACACCTAAACTAGAACTGTCTGATTTGAGAAGCATTTCGTTTGGAGACAGTAATAACACTAACCCATGATTGGCCTCAGTGCCATAGATTTGATCTTTATCTTTCTAAGACTGCTCGCTATCACGGATGGAAATTGGTTCAGTAAGACAGCAATGCTCAGTATACAAGATATTCCATCAGGAATCCAAGAGGAATAAAGTCAGTGTTTTAGAACAGCCAAGTGCTGACCTTAATCCAAGAGAAATGTAGAAAAATGAAGCGAGCAGGTCATTTGAGGAGACCCTCCTCAATCCCAGAGTAAAAGCTTTTAAATTCCTCCAAGCCCAGGTTTAGGACTGCCCAGCGGTTACTATGAATGCTAGTTTCAGTTGTGCCTGCACCAGGATGTCTCACCAGATGCTAAAAGCAGATGTTCACATACCTTTGGCCCTCGGTGATATGGATAATTTTGATATGGTGATGTGGAAATGTCAGACAATTTTCAGCAATGAATAAAAACCACGTCTAAAATATAAGGTGGCGGTGATGCTTTGAATCACAATTTTGCAGAAATATTTGAGAAATGTAAAGAAACTTTAAACTTTTTAACAGTATATGTTAGAACAGAAGAGAGCAGGGAATACTATGGCATTAAAGCAAAGGAGAAGATAACCTGAAAATTATAAAGTCACCAGAGTGCACTTGAACTTTTTACTTAAGTGAGGAAATAAAATATTCACAGTTTGCTTTGCTTAATTGATGATGGGATTCCCTAAAACTTAAATGCTTATTAGATATGTACTCCTGGCTACATTATATCTTTCTGCCATTTTCTTAACTCCTAAGAAAAACTAAAAGTCCACTTCCTCACGCCTAACAGTTTTTAATCTTTCAGAGCTCTATTACAGACTGAGATACTTTGTGAATCACTTTTAGGCTTACCAGGATTTACTGCTAAATTTAGAAGGAAAATTATTCTAATTCTAGGAATTTTCTTAGAATCCATCACTGGGAGCAGTTCTTAGTACTACCTTACAGCCCTGGCTCATGGAATTTGCAACTATAGTTTCTCACAAGATAGTTCCTGGTAATGAGCTAATTTCCAATTTCCTTGTAGTGCGGTGACATTTTATGGAGTAAGTAAGCAAAGTTTATTTAATTACCACTTTTTGTAGACAGCCAGTCATAAAGCGCTGTACATGAAGGTTAAAATAAACAGAATGTTAAGTAACAAAATAGACAATATAAACAATACAAAAGGTTAAATGTAAATAAAAATTCAATGATTTTAAAAAAAGTATATTTAGCCATTTTCAGTGTCACCTGTGTCAGAAGCCACTAACAGAAGAAGAAAATCCCAAACTTTTATTCTTCTGCATGTTTCACATACGCACGATATAAATTCTGGTCTGGTGCAGCTTGTCACAGTTAAACTACTTATTCCCCCTCAGAGCTGCAAAGATTCCAGTGTACTGTAGTTTGTACTGTAATCTACTTGCATTTATTTAGTGTTTTTCTAGTCTTACTGACCATTGCTAAAGACTGAAAATCACATTTTAATCAGCACATTTTTTTTATTTTAATTGTTTTACTTAATTCTACACACTTTAAGCATGTGACATCACATTTATAGCCAATTTAGAAAGACAAATCTACATATTGTGCATATTTTTGGACTGTGGATGGAAGCTCGAGTACTCGGAAGAAAGCCACATAGTCACAGGCAGAACATGCAAACTCCACACAGACAGGCCCCAGTCAGGCTTTAGGACTCTTCCTGCAGTGGGGCACTCCACCAATAATGGAGAAAATATGATGGGGTTTAGCAAATACATGTACAGCCAGTATGATAGGTGCCAAGACAGGAATGATGGTACTGCATAAGTCAGGAGTGGCAGAGAAATATGTGAGGGTGGTGCAAGACATGTATAAGGACAGCGAGACAATGTGAGGGTGTGGTAGGAATGAGAGGTGGGTTAAAGGTGGGGTTGGAATTATATCAGGAATCTCCTCTGAGTCACTCCTTAGGAAGGCTGGCTCTGTGGTCGACAGTGGCAGAGAAGAGGACACCAAAGAAACTGATGGAAATTATGGGCAATGCTGGGCATCCTCTGCATATGGTCATAATAAACAACCAGAGGAGTCTGTTCAGTGACAGGTTGCTTCTCCCAAAGTCTACTACCAACATACTTAAAAACTCCTTTGTCCCACACGCCATCAAACTGTTTACCTCCTCACTGGAGGGGAGGGGGACAGGAGGACAAAGGAGGGCGGGGACAACTAAGCTGTAGAGTTTGCACAACCAAACACTAAATAAGAACTAATCACTGTGCAGTGGACTGAAAAAATGTGCAGAAAATCTGAAAAAATACTAAATCAACACTTTAAGTCAACTTTGAATATTATGCCTGAGTCATTTTATGAATGTGTTTCAGCATTGCATTTCAGCCGGTGTTGTTGGGGATCTTCTCAAATTTGTATGAATTATGAGTGCAGAAGAGTGAAGTCAGATTTTGATCCATCATGCATTACTGCCTGGTAAACATTGTTTTTCCAACTGCTCTTTTGTCAGCATGACAGTGATCCCAAACACACCACAAATACAGAGAAAGCATAACTGAAGAGAAACATGCACGATGGAGCTCTACAAGCGATCTCCCCAAAGACCAACCTCAACACCATCGAACCAGTGTGGAATCGTTTTGACGAAGAACAGAACAAAACGACGTCATGTGTCAAAGAAGAGCTTTGAATGTCTCTCAGGAAGCCCGGAGAACGATTTCTGAAGACTACTCACATAAATTACAGTAAATTACACAAAGCTTGGTTGAGGTAGTTCAAGCTATGTTGAAGAATACAGCCGGTCGTACTAAACATTGACTTTTAAACTTTGTTGCCACAAACTCTGTTTTTGTATTCTATACAATATATCCCTGAATATTTGTGCATCCATCCATCTTCTTCCGCTTATCTGGGGCCAGGTCGTGGGGGCAGCAGCCCACGCATAGAAGCACAGACCTCCCTCCTCCAGCTTGTCCAGGGGAACACCAAGGACTTCCCAGGCCAGCCAAGAGATATAATATATGTCCATATATGTATATGTGCATGTTTCAATAAGTTGCTGAAAGTATTTCCCATTTTCCTGGCTAAATATAAAGACTTGAGACTTTTGCACAATGTCATAGATCAGTGATCAACAAACAAAAACAAATTCCACTGGAAATGGTCAGGTACAAGGACGGTCAGGTACTGGACTGAAAACAAGTGAAAAAGCAATATCGTTGTTTTTTCAAAGTTGACCTTTACTCTAAAAGCTGCAAGGTCTGGTTGCTTGGAAACAAAAACTAAACAGAAAAGAGCAGTTTCAGAATTTTCCACAGGACTGTACATGCATAAATATCCGTCACACAGCGATACCGTCCGGTTTCTCTCCTAGCTGTTCCATACTTACCTATTAATTTCTTAATAATAAGAGGGTAAAAATGCACTCTTTGGAATTTCAATGTAGTGGTAATATCATAATAATGATCATTGCATTTACTGTGTTCATGGAAAAACAAGTGAAAAATCACCTTGACTGGTGAACTAATGCATCCACTCTATAACTGATCTTCATCACCATCGTTGAGCTCAGAAAGCCGTTCTTCCAATCCGATACCTTAGAGCGGGGCTGGCCCACCGAAGTATCCAAACTGGTCCACTGGATATCTTTGGAAAAACTGGGAATTTCAGACAAGAAGGGCATAAATATTAGACCTGTAAGTCTTCTTTCGGACAGAGTAAGTAACAGACAGATAATTCATTGACTTATGAATTATGACTGTTTTCCTCTCCTGAGTTAGTTTGCCAGAATCTCATCCAGGACGACTGCTGTGGTACCGGCCTGCTTCAAATCCACCTCCATCGTCCCGATACCCAAAAACTCCAACCCATCAAGCCTCAATGACTACCGCCCAGTAGCACTCACCCCCATCGTCACAAAGTGCTGAGAGCAGCTGGTCAACAACACCTACGCCAGAATGCTGTTTATAGACTTCAGCTCAGCGTTCAATACAATCCTCCCCTCACAACTCATCAGGAAACTGACAGGCCTGGGCATCAGTTCTCTCATCTGCAAATGGTTACTGGACTTCCTGACCAACCGGCCCCAACATGTCCGGCTGGATAACCGCTGCTCATCTACCATCACAATGAACAGTGTACCATAAGGCTGTGTGACGAGCCCTTTCCTCTACTCCCTCTTCACCCACGACTGCAGACCTGCTGATGGTTCCAACACCATCATTAAGTTTGCAGATGACACCACGGTGATTGGCCTCATCAATGACGAAGATGAGGCTTAGAAATGTGCTTAGAAATTTCCTCCTGCACCTCACCTCCATCATCAATAAAATCATCCATTTCTGAGTCATACTCATCTTCCTCATCCTCATATTTCCTCTTGTATGCAACACCGAGAAGACCAAGGAGCTCATCGTGGACTACAGGAGGAATGCTGACCCACATCCACCCATCCACATTAAGGGGACGGCTGTGGAGCGTGTGAGCAGCTTCAAGTTCCTGGGAGTCCACATCACATTTCTGTATAGTTTTCATATTTATATCCTTTTCATAGTCTGTACATAGCTTCTACACCACTACAGCCTGTACATACTTACAGTTATAGCATATTCATAACTTCCTACTGTGTACACTATTACATACCATAATAGACCCATTTCTGTAATGTATTTATATATCTATACTATTGCTAATATATATTTGTAATATATCTATATCATGGCTAAAGCACTTTTGGATAGATGCGAACTGCATTTCTTTGCCTTGTACTTGTGACACGTGCAATGACAATAAAAAATTCAAAAGCATCATAAAATTCCTCTCACACCACAATTTTGCTTTAGCAACTGATACCTAAGAGGTATCTAGTACAAATACGTCCAGTTTCCTGTGCACATCAAAGTGATGTGTAACTTTCTAATAAAAACACTTAAAACTAAGGTTTCACTGCTAAAAAGCAGCTTCAGCTCAAAGTGTGCAATATGCTGTTGAAACTTGTGCATTCTGCCTGCAGATTTGATTTTTTTAAAAGCTGCTTTCAGCTATTTGTTGTGGTTTGGCAGAGTTTTATATGAGACGCCCTTCCTACCACAACACCTGGGGCTGGAATCAAACCACTGACTCTTTGCCTGTTAGGCAAATGTGCAAACCACTACAATATGGAGTCACACGTGTGTTATTCCTGTGTTAATAACTAACCACTTTAGTAGCACTTAAAAAAATAATAATAAGGCCACTAAGTCACATCTCTGCTGCTGTAGCTGACGAGTGTTTCGTGCTGTGGAGAGGTTGAGTCCCACAGCAGACGAGTGAAAAAAGTGTCAGTTTTGCTTTTCTTGTGTGACTTGAGCCCACGTGTGAAACTGTTGGAATAAACTACTGTTGTGCTCACACATGAGATGTTGATGAAACGTTACAGAAGATCTTTTCATTTAACATCTTTTGTCACCCCTGACATGGCGCGAGCTGTGACTGTCTCCACACGATGATGAAGCAGTGTGTTTGAGTTTTCGCTCACACACACTAAACACTGGGTTCATCTAGACACGCATGCTCCACCATGTTTCAGCTGAGGCGTCTTTCCAATCACTTCAGCTGAAACAGTTTAACTAAGCACACAGAGCAATGCTGTTAACAAGTCTCCTGTCTGCAATGACCTGAGTGGATTTTTTTACAATTTCTTGTAGCGCTTAGTTTATTGGCCTGTGGCTTTGAACTTTGCCCACAATGCTGGAGCTTTAAGGCAGTAACAGGACTCTGTTTGTACATCCTGCTTGTTCCCACTGTGCGGTAAGAGGAATCAGAAGTGGCTTGTTAACACATTAAGCTGTCAGTAAGTCTCTGTTGTCTTCAAACACTATGTTAGTCACCAACAGCTAAGCCAAAGGGAAGAGGACACACTTTATTTATCTGTTCTGCCCCTGCCTTTTGTTGCTTGGCCTCTGTGACTGGTTTACACAATCTCTGTGTGTTCGTGCCTGTATGACGCAAAGAGAGAGTGTGTATTTATCCTAAATATTCATGCACAGCTCTTCTCGCTGCATTTTGTATTCACAATGAAATATTCTCCCTGAGTGGACTGAAGTTGTTTACACTAAGCCCTCAGTCTGTGTGTGTGTGTGTGTGTGTGTGTGTGTGTGGGGGGGGGGGCTGGGGTGGGAGGGGGTAGTACGTAACACCGCTCCATGCCTACTCTCTCTTCAGATAAAGAGGAACTCTTTCAGAATGTACTGACGCGAACAGAAGAGCAGTTTTCAAAGTAAGCAGATAGGTGAGTGCGCATGTTTCAGTCTAAATTTACTGTAAATGGTTTCTTTACACTCTGTTCTAACACCGTCTTTTATATTCCTTCTTTCAATTAGCTTGGCTTGGGGGTTTTGTAGAGCATTGTCCAGAAAACAGAAAACCTTGTATCTCCAAAACCTGAAACAGAATGATGAAAATGTCGGTTTTATAACTGCTGTGGCTTTTCTTTCATGTTCTTCACTTTGTATTAATTCAACGAGGCTATAACCCCACCTCGAGTTAACAGCAGCTGCAACTTGTTAATGTTACTGCTAGTTATCTGTTGTTGTCGTCGTATCTCTTCATCCGTATCTGCCTCTTTGAACTTTCACTTGTTGTTCCACAGATGATTCTGCTGCTTTTACTCTCATGTCATTTTCAAGCCAATGAAACATTTACGCAGTGTTGTTAGTGCTGTAATTCTGCAGTAGAGCAGAGCTTTGGTGGTTTGTCAAAGTCTGAAGCTGAAATAAAGGATCTTCATGTCTGAAAATAAATTTGCTGTGAGCAGTGAATTTGCACCTGCTGTGTTTTAAGACGAGCAGAAGAATATTTAACATTATTTGACTTACTGTCACATTTTTAATACAATAACATGTTTATGTATCTATGTAGCATTCTGCATGTGCTTCCTTATGACAGATGAGGTATGAAGACGGGCACCTGAAAGAGTTAAAATACAGCGACAGGCCAAAAATGAATAAACAACGGATATGGATTAATGTGAACACGTTCACAAGAATATAAATACTCTTGCTCTTACTAAGACAAAAACTATGTGTAAACATAACTGTTCATTGATCATTAAGCTTCTCCATGAGCTCCCTCGCTCCTTTATGAACTGTCAAGCTGGAGCAGTCATGCCAAATCTTGAAGCACCTTAATCTTTGAAGATATACTTACTGTAGACATTAGAAGTAAATATATGGAGTAGAGCAGTGCAGGAATGTGCAGTTCGGTATCAGTATTTGGACCATGACACAATTATTTGTCCTCATGACACCACAGTGTAATTTCAGGTTGAAAGGGAGACTTTGTCTCAGTGAGGAGACTGTGTGGAGTGGAGAATAGGGGACACAAAAGCAAACAATACAAAGCATGGAAATAAGCTTAATATTAACTGAAAGCGAGCCGTTTTATTACAGGCTGGTTTTAACTGTACAAAACAAGAGCCGAAAGCAAAACTAAACACTACATTAAACTGGGTGAACTAAGGATAAACATAAGAAACCCTGAAAGTGAATATGAAAACATGAACCGTGAAGACTTGGCATAAGTACATGAAATCCTGGAAAACATGGCGTGAGCATAGCAGGATAGCAGACAATCAGTCAAGGAATAAATGCAGACTCAAGGACACACAGGATGTGATCAGGGCAAACACATGTGGAAACAGCTGGGTGGAATAAACATAATGATGCCACAGGGGAAGTAGAACTAAACACAATGAACATGGGACACCAGACCTCTTCAAAATAAAAGAGGAAAGATGAACACATGACACATGACAGTCTAAGACACACAGACTTAACATAACAAACTGACGAGGAATACGCACATTATAAATACACACAGAGGAAAAAGGGAACTGGAGATGAGACATAGACATAAGCACGCACAAACTGAACATGATGGGTGCGGAAACACACACATGATGGATGGAAAGGGACTTGAGGGAAAACATGTAAACAAGAGGAGAAGACGGGAGACAAGGACATAAACACAAGGGCCGAAGACACAAGAGGAATCTAATAGAAAATAAACTATAACTGGGCAAACTAGGCAAAATAGATGAGATAAAGATAACTGCATGAACTTAAACATAAATATCAAAATAGATTAAAAAGCAAAGCGCTGGGTCAAATGAGCCAGGATGGTGGCAGATTTTCACCTTTAATTAGTGACTTTTTTAGAAGCTGTTAATTGTTGATTTGATTTTGATTGTTTGGTTTAGAGTCCCAGATGGTAGCCTTTCCATTTTCATTAACAACTTCTCCATTTCCTATTTCCCACCTACTTCCATGTGTCTGCAGGGCATTCAAAATCAACAAGCTGAAGACTGAGGTCACCAACCGTCTCACAATGTTGGAAAAGAGAGTAGAGCGTAAGTTCGTTCCCACCACTCTACAGTCACATTTACTGTCTTCCGTCATCAGCTGTTAATCTTGGATATAAAAGACACATTTGAAAAAGGAATGCAGTGTTTGATTAGTCATCACTATCCTCGTGACTTATAGCCAACTCACCGAAAAGTCAATGATCATATATGTCACATAGAAAGTGACACATTATGTGTTTATAGCCCCATTTTGGATTTGGGAGACAAACCTCCAACAGGTTCTGCTGAAGGGTTCTTCCTGTTAAAAGGAAGTTGTTCCTTTTCACTGTGCTTGCTTAAAGGGGGTCATATGATTGTTTGGGCTTTCTCTCTATTATTGTTGGTTCTCTGTCTTATAATATAAAGTGTTTTGCAGCACTCTTGTCATTTGGTGCTATATAAATTCAATTGAATGGCCGAGGCACCCAGGATCTCTCTTCTGGACTATACCCCTCCCAGTCCACGAGACAGGCCAAACATCCAGTAACCTCATCACAGAGTAGGCAGGTAGTGGCCAGAGGTCACAGACGGCTGGAACAGACTGGTTTAACCCTCGATACATTGCAAGACTTACAAATGTTCATATTTCTGGGTAAGACAGTTTCCTGACATCCTGGTCAGGAAACTGTCTGAACTGGGATTCCCCCCTCCCACTTGCTCTTGGTTCTTTAGCAACCTTCCAAACTCAGTCCACACCTTTCCTCTGCTGAGCACTGGCTCCCCACAAAGGTGTATGTTGAGCCTATGGCTCTACAGCCTCTACACCTCTGTCTGCAGACCTGCTTACACCAGCAAGACCATAGGGAAGTTTGCAGGTGATGATGATGACTCTGCCACAGAGACGATGTAATGAATCTGTCTGCATTATGTTGAGTAGACAGTGAACACCACAATGACACAGGAGATGATCCTGGACTTCAGAAGACACAGAGCAGACCACCTTTACCTCTACATAAATGATGACCCTGTGGAGAGACTTCAGGATTTCACATTCCTGGGCACCGTGATCTCTTCCAACCTCTCCTGGACTGTAAACACCTCCTCCATAATCAGGAAGGCACAGCAGTGTCTGCAATACTTCACAGTGCACAGAAGAAATAGCATTTGTGAGAAGACCGTCTAACGCTCCACTCATCCTGCATCTCACCTGTTCAAACTGCAGCCCTCTAGGAGATGCTGCACATTCATCCAAACCAGGACCAGCTTCTTTTGACAAGCCGTCGCGGTACTGAACACACACACACACATCACCCCAGCACAAGACGAGTGCAATACTTCAGAGCAAACCTTGGACATCTGTATAGTCTGGTAGCCCAACTCCTCCAGGATCACAGAGCAAAACAGTCACCATCTACCGGAACCAAATTCCTTGTATGTGTCTGCACATATACTTGGCCAATAAACACAACTCTGATTCTGACTCTGATTCTTTCTGATTACCAGAAGGTTTGCTGTGTCTTTCAAAGTATTTTTGTTTATGTCTGCCAGCACAGCCTCAAGCAGATATCAAAACATGCCATTATCAGAAAATTTGCTGCATCTTTCCCAGCACAGTCTCAACAGCATGGAGGGAATTCCAGGAGACAGGCAGTTACTCTAGCACAGGAATGTCAAAGTCACTTTACATCACGGGCCAAGAACATGCTTTAGGTCATGGAAGATGAAGGCCCTAACACCGCTGGCTGGCACTCACACTTGACAAACTAAATCCAGTAAAACACCTCTGAGATATTAAATCAAACCATAACTGAGCCTCCACCGTGACAAAAGGCTGTAGACACTTACTATTTTGTAAGTGTACATATTTTATATTCACTTCTTAATCCCTGTTTAAGGCTCCGTCGTTTTTTTTCTCGATGTTTCCACTCCTAAAGAATGACGTCTTCTCAGTCACTCATCCACTGAGACAGGTTCTGATAAATCTATTCATGGATCCACAGGGGCGTAATTTCCAGGGGAGTTAGGGGGGTTGTGACCCCCGCAATAATCAGACCCAACCAATATAGCCCCCCCAATAAAATTATGAATTATCTTGTATAAATAGGCTGTTGGTTTTCTTTACTCATTTCAGTTATTATCAGCAAAATAGTTGCATGTTTAATCATCTGGAAATTTACCCAGATTTATTTATTTATTTATTTAGACAGAGACCTTGACTCCCCCAGTGTTCAGCACACCGTCATGGTTCTGGGTCTTCGTCCCAGAATTTTCAATTTATGTTGTGGTCTCATGATTTGGTTTCTTTTAGGATTTGAGATGATTTATGATCTATTTCTATATCTTGTACTTTGGAGTTTTAGATTGTTCCCTAGTTTTGTTTTCTGTGCTCTTCTGAAGATGATCTTAGTTTCTGTTTTTGTGTAGTCCATCTTAGTCTTGTCTCTGTGATTGTATCCCTTTCTGTCCCCATTGTTGTGTCCCTATGTCCCTGTGCTTTGGTTAGCTAGCACCCTGTCTCTGTGCTCACTGTTTAGTTCTGTCAGGTTAGTATGTTTTAGTCCTGGTGCCAGGGATTATTACTTCCTGTTTTATTTTGATAGGTCCTCTTGTGAGCTATTGTCTCCTTGTCTCATTAGTTAGACTGAGTTCAGCTGTAGTTCCCAGTTGTCTTCACTCTGCCCTCCTCTTGTGTATTGATGACCTCCATTTGCCTCTGTTCTGTCACATCCTTCTTCTTGCTGTGTGCCTTGTGTGTTCCTCCAAGTTCCATGGTTTCCATTAAAGTGTGAAAGTTTTTGGTGTCTATGTTTTGACCTTCATTATTTTGTACTCTATTTTTAACCAGATATGGACTTCTATTTATTTAGAAGCCCACATCTGGTTTGTGGAGAGCAGATTGTTGTGTTTAATGATTATGATTTGAATCACCATTATGAGACTAAACACACAGAGAAATATCAGAACCTAATTGATATGGAGCTGGAAAAGTTGCTCATGAGGCTACACTTTTTACTGAGATTTACACCTCCATTGATGGAGTTGTCATGTCATTCTCTGTTACGAGATTATTAAAGTGTTTACTGTCCCTCTAATATGCTCAGAGAAAAAAAAGAAGAATCTGAAAATGTGCCCCTCCCCAGGCAAGTCATAACACACAGAAGGCATCTGTAACTGAAAGAAAAAAAATAATTGGGCAAGAGAAACAAATCACAGTCCTACCCCTACATTTTGTAGGGGCAGAAAATGGTGACAGAGGCTAGCAGACAGCTGTGAGGAGGACTGGCCTGGAAAAAATGTTAAAAACAACATGGAAGAATGAAAGATGTGGAAGCTTACTCATTGTTCATGTGACACGCTTTGCATTTCCACCTCAGATACTGAACATGGCTTTAATACACTATTGTCCAAGCTCAAAAACAGGCTAGATTTCTCTTACTAACCAAGAAAAAACCCTGAAAACACATGAAGTAAATAAACTACAAGTAACATGACTATAGCATTTTCTATAAAGTAGTCTTTGAAATGTTGCAAAAATATGCTCGTTTCTCACAACTCTTTTGGCGAATGTTGATTAAATACTAATAAAATGTTGATGTTATTACTACACCTACAGTATGTCTATTTACTAAATAAATATTAAGCAGAAACGAGTTTAGCTTATTAATGCGACTCCACAGGACTTGCAGTTTCTCATCTCTCGTCTGTTTCTCAAGGGAATTTCTCCCAAGACAATTGAGCAAAGAAACAATTTGAAATTATTTATTTAGGCACTTTGTTACTGACAGCCTTTTGCAAAAACACATTATTAGCATTAGTTTAAGAGTGCATATTTATGCAACCAGGTTTTTATACGTTTTTCATTTTTATTTTCCCCCTAAAACAGGGGTGTCAAACTCAAATACACAGTGGGCCAAAATTCAAAACTGGAACAAAGTCGCGGGCTAACGTTAATATTTATTGAAATATATTTATTGAAATATATTTATTCCTCCAGATATAAGAATGAATCTTTTCTTATTGACTCAAACACGTTTTGCTGAAAAACTGAATATGGAACAAGCAAAGCTTAATACTAAACAATATATATATTAGCTGTATAATACCAGTAGGCCAGCTCTAATAGTAATTTGGTATGGCTTCGCGGGCCAAATGTAATTAGGCTGCGGGCCAAATTTGGCCCGCGGGCCAGAGTTTGACACCTATGCCCTAAAAGATTGTTTTGCAAAATGAACTGTTTTCTCAAATGTCATAGCAATTCTCTGGAATTCTGTGGCTAAAAACAGGTTTGACATGAACCTCTTTCTGTATGGAGATTTATCAGATCATGGTGTTGTGTCAAATTATGTAGTTAGATTTTCTGAAATTCAACTTTCTGCAATAGAGGTATAAAACTATAGAAAAGACTTCACCATTAGATTACTGTAATGCTCAGCCTCATTCATGCACATTAGCGTACAGGTAACCGAGCACCTTCAATGCATTTTGTCTGAAGTTGTGTTCCTCTACAGTTAATGATACTGTGATTAGATAAGTTGATGCCCCACTGTGTGTGTGGTCTGCTAACCCACCTTGGGAGGCAGTTAACTTTGTGAGATCATTAGAGTCTATTGAACATTGACCTGTTCAGAGTATAAAAGTGTGTGCTGTCATTTTATACTTACACAACATCCAATGTAAGGTCATGCACCAATGCCATTTCCTCTAGCAAGCTTCTACCATTTTATTAAGTGCAAGCGGGAACTTTGCACTTCTGAGGCTGCCGAATTGTTCACCGTGCTGCTAGACTTAGTTTGACCAGCTTGTCTGATGGCGTCTTGGCAGGCAATACAAAGTTATGCAATATGATCAATGAATGTTGTGATCGTCTTACTTTTCTTATTCTTTTATCTTTTATAATATAGGAGTTTATTGTTAAAGTAATTACCAGCAGGAACATTTATTCTGTCGTTGTTTAGCAATGATTGCAGTGATTCAAGCAAGGCTATAATTATAGGCTATAATCTCCCGATAACAAACGTGCATTTTGTGTTTATTTGTGCTATCTTTGATATTTACATTTGTTTGATAATCTAAACATTTAAGTGCAACAAACATACAAAATAGTAGTAAATCAGGAAATGTAGTTATCACACCTGTTTTATTAACTGTGTGTTAACACTTTATATTAAGGTACCACCATAAAGTTCCACATGACTTATTAGCATAGCATGCAAAAAACACCAAAGAAAAAAACCATAAAAGCATAACTAGAACAGGGTTCAAGATTGCGTGATCCAGTAAGCTTGTAAGCTTTTCAAAAAAAGTACATTTGAAACTTAAAAAGTAAAGTTTAAAAGTAAAGACTGTGTCTGTTTTCTGAATCCAAGATGATCAAAGTGGTAGAAACACATTTTTTCTGTTGTATTGCAAATAAAGCTAAAGTAGTTATTCAGAGCAGCTAATGAAGCTCACTAACTCTGTGATGCATGATTTCTGCACTGTGAGGGCATCTTAGTGATGTAATCATGTGTTCAGAACAAAGTGAAGGTTTTTGCCATTTTTTGATGCAACAGCAGCAGAACAACTCAGCAGGGCGGACATCAAGAGCATACCATGAATTATGGCTTTAAACACAGCTGTTCAAACCTCATTAAATCCTGACTGTGATGACCTCTCAACATCACACTTTGGCAAAACACAACTCAAGATTTCTCCATGAAAGATATGAGAGTGCATCCTCTGCAAGTGCTCTGTCTCTATTCAATTCAATTCAATTTTATTTATATAGCGCTAAATCACAACATAAGTCGCCTCAAGGCGCTTCATAGAAAAACCCAACAATCACATGACCCCCTATGAGCAAGCACTTTGGCAACAGTGGGAAGGAAAAACTCCCTTTTAACAGGAAGAAACCTCCGGCAGAACCAGGCTCAGGGAGGGGCGGGGCCATCTGCTGTGATTGGTTGGGGTGAGAGAAGGAAGACAGGATAAAGACATGCTGTGGAAGAGAGACAGAGGTTAATAACAGATATGATTCAATGCAGAGAGGTCTGTTAATACATAGTGAGTGAGAAAGGTGACTGGAAAGGAAAAACTCAATGCATCATGGGAATCCCCCGGCAGCCTACGTCTATTGCAGCATAACTAAGGGAGGATTCAGGGTCACCTGGTCCAGCCCTAACTATATGCTTTAGCAAAAAGGAAAGTTTGAAGCCTAATCTTAAAAGTAGAGATAGTGTCTGTCTCCTGAATCCAAACTGGAAGCTGGTTCCACAGAAGAGGGGCCTGAAAACTGAAGGCTCTGCCTCCCATTCTACTTTTAAATACTCTAGGAACAACAAGTAGGCCTGCAGAGAGAGAGCCAAGTGCTCTAATAGGGTGATATGGTACTACAAGGTCATTGAGATAAGATGGGGCCTGATTATTTAAGACCTTGTATGTGAGGAGCAGGATTTTGAATTCAATTCTGGATTTAACAGGAAGCCAATGAAGGGAAGCCAAAACAGGAGAAATCTGCTCTCTCTTTCTAGTCCCTCTCAGGACTCTTGCTGCAGCATTTTGGATTAGCTGAAGGCTTTTCAGCGAGGTTTTAGGACTTCCTCATAATAATGAATTACAGTAGTCCAGCCTGGAAGTAATAAATGCATGAACTAGTTTTTCAGCGTCACTCTGAGACAGGATATTTCTAACTTTAGAGACGTTGCGCAAATGGAAGAAAGCAGTCTTACATATTTGTTTAATATGTGCGTTGAAGGACATGTCCTGGTCAAAAATGACTCCAAGGTTCCTCACAGTGTTACTGGAGGCCAAGGTAATGCCATCCAGAGGAAGAATCTGGTTAGATACCATATTTCTAAGATTTTCAGGGCCGAGTACAATAACCTCAGTTTGTTATAAAGAGAGCGATACAGTTATTTCAGAAATGCTCTTCCTTTGCTCGTGCTCCCTCATATGAATAAAGGTCAGTGTAAACTATAGCATAGACTGAGCATGTTGCTGCAATCCTTCATAGCAAGAATGGTCACTGAAGTTAAGTGTTGTACACAATACCTTGCAAATGCTAACTTTACAGGTCTGGCATGGTTTTAACGAATAACTCTGTCTGCAGTGGAGGGGATGAAGGTGATGGAGATTGAGAAGTGTCGCAATGACATCAAGAAGCTCCGTGAGGAGATCGCATCCAGAAACAACAGGTAACAGCAACACAATGAATTCTCTGCTCCTTTGAGATGACACATTAGTATTAGTGTGCTAAGCCCAGTGATGGTGATAGTTAATGCACTATTGGAACAATTAAAAACAATTAATCAGTCATTATAAAATCAGTCAACTACTATTTGTAATTTGTTTGGCTAACCTTAATAGTAGTACATGTAGCAGCAACAGTTCTTCTTTTAGCTGCTTTCTTCAGAGGTCAACACAGTGGATCATTTTCCTTCTCCCTACCCGATCCCTGGCATCCTCCATGGTCACACCAATCATCTGCATGTCCTCCTTCAGGACAAACCATCCAAACTTGCCTCTTTTGCTTAATATCCAATTTGCTCAACCTGAGCTTGTCATGGTCGGCTGTGTGGCAGGCAGGAGTGGTGGACCCAAAATGCAGGATTCTTAGGAAACGAGGTTTCAACTGAAAATGCAGCTTTATTGCTGGAACAAAACATCAAGATAAAAAAAACTCACAAAAGCAAACAAAACTCTAAACTGAGATGCAGGAGGACTGGAAATCATGAACACAGAGCAAGTGAAGGTGAACAGACATTAACGACGCAACGCTGACACAAAGACACACTGGGCTTAAATACACTGAGGGAGTCATCAAGGAATTAGAGACAGAAGGGGGACAGAGCTGGGAGAAATAAGACCTAAGGAGACAGGGAGAGCAAAGCCGGAACACAGACATCAGACAGGAACAAGAACCTTCAAAGTAAAACAGGAAACAAAACACACTTTACTAAGACACGGACTAGACAGAGAGAGACAGACTTGACACTGACCAAAGCCTACTAAATAATCATCATAATCAAAACAGTATCACTGATAAATCAAATCATAAATCATAATCTAGAAAAACACCAAAGCATGAAAAACAGAAAGCTGGGTCAACATGACCCAGAACCGTGACAGAGCTGTCCCTCTGACTTAATGTCATGGAGCAGCAACACTAACAGAAATAATTAGGAGTTCATGTAAATGATGAAGGTTATGCTAATAAAATGGTCTTTTGTATTATGATTAATATTACAGACATAAACTGTTGTGATGTTTTTTTTCCTTTTCAGTAATTTTTTGGATGACAACAAGAAGCGGAGTCCTTGCATTCCCTCTGACCTCAAAGTAAGGCTTTTACTCCATTTTATGTCCGTCACACCTCCACAGTGCTCAAATCACAAATCCACAAATGGAGATGAAATTTGTCAAGACAAAATTTAATGTGTCTAATTTTCAGAGATTGGCCACCTTTATTAACACTGATCAGGATAGAGTCGCTGTCTCTTAGTTTGAATGTGTAAAGAGTATAATGAGTGTGGATCGTATTTATGATCCATGCTTACTTACTATGCACCCCAAGCCAGATAGATGTAAACAGGGTTAACTGCAAATCAGCTGCCTGCAGTGCATGCTGTCACAGCAGACCTGTGGAGGCAGTGAACCCACATCACCCACAATATGTGTCTCTCCTCTCTTCTTCTCTTTGTGACTCCTGTGTGTCCTGTTGTCCTTTGTGTGTGTGTCAAGTGCCATCTGTCTAAGGAGACAATGGAAGCTCTTACATTGCCTACGTTTGATGCTTGGCAGTGGGAGCCCAATGAGGTGAGATTAATACATTGATTATTTTATTTATCAATGACGGGTGATTAGCCAGTGAATGTGATTTTAACAGTTTTCTGACTGTTAACTAGTTAGCACTTGTTTTTGAGTCATGGCTTAAAGTAAGAAAGTAGACGGACATTATCACTTAAAGAGAAGTCCACAGAGTTATCACCACCTGACTAGAACTGTGCCTTACTTGGGATGAGCAGTTTAATAAATCTTTCTTGTTCCCATTTTGATTGTGATGTTCCCTATGTTTCCAACAATGTAACCTGCTTTACAGAAGTTTAGTCAGTTATGCTAGGACAGTAAACATCCCTGGATCAGGTCCAAAGCAGAAGATTTTATGGTAAAACTTGAGATCAAAATTCTTTCCTATGCCTGAAAACATAATAATAATAATAATAATAATAATAATAATAATAATAATAATAATAATAATAATAATAATAATATATCCAAAACATAAACAAATGCACTTCATTTAAAAAAAAAAAATAATAATAATAATAATATAAATGACTATATAATTATACATAATTATATATTTATACTTAGTTTTATGTTAAAATTGTTAAAGGACAGTAACATCTGTTGAATTTTAAGAATAAGCCAAAAATAACATCCTATACTCTGCACTAACAAACTCCTTTGCTGTCCAGATGCTGAGCTGTCTGGAACATATGTACCATGACCTGGGCTTGGTCAGAGACTTTAATATAAATCCCATCACACTGAAAAGATGGCTGGTGAGACCTTGACCCCGTACAGTTGGCTCTACCTTTTTTCTATAAAATAAACCTTACCTGAACAGAAAATAAAGAAATAATTTCCAAAAGCTAATATTTATGTTTAGGGAATTTCTGTGATGAAACTGCTGCTTTCTCTCTCACTGTAGCTGTGTATCCATGACAACTACAGGAATAACCCCTACCACAACTTCCGCCACTGTTTCTGTGTCACCCAGATGATGTACAGCATGATCTGCCTCTGCAGCCTTCAGGTAATGTGATTCTCAGAGACTTTACCACGAGTTTTCTTCTGCTGTACCCGTCATGGCCCTTGGGTCGTTGACCCAGGATTTAGAGTTTGGGGATATTTAGGGGTTCTCTGATTTTGTTTATATTTGTTTTATAGCTTTGTATTCTGAAATCTCGACATGTTGTCTTTTTGTTATGGTATTATGGTTATATTGCAGTTATCTAATTCAGTTAAGTTCAGTTGCATTTTATTTTTATAGCGCCAAATCGCAGCAACAGTTGCCCCAACAATCATATGAGCCCCTATGAGTAAGTGCTTTGGTGACGGGGGAAGGAAAAACTTCCTTTTAACAGGAAGAAACCTCTGGCAGAACCAGGCTCAGGGAGGCTGTGGAAGCCAGAGATTAATAATTATTAATTAAACACAGAGTGGTCTATAAATAGACCCAGCAGCTTAGACCTACTGCAGTGTAACTATATATAAAAACACCCAGCACGCCCCTGCGGGCGGTTTATCCTTCAAGCTCGGGTCCTCTACCAGAGGCCTGGGAGCTTGAGGGTCCTGCGCAGTATCTTAGCTGTTCCCAGGACTGCGCTCTTCTGGACAGAGATCTCCGATGTTGTTCCCGGGATCTGCTGGAGCCACTCGCCTAGCTTGGGAGTCACCGCACCTAGTGCTCCGATTACCACGGGGACCACCGTTACCTTCACCCTCCACATCCTCTCGAGCTCTTCTCTGAGCCCTTGGTATTTCTCCAGCTTCTCGTGTTCCTTCTTCCTGATATTGCTGTCATTCGGAACCGCTACATCGATCACTACGGCCATCTTCTTCTGTTTGTCTACCACCACTATGTCCGGTTGGTTAGCCACCACCATTTTGTCCGTCTGTATCTGGAAGTCCCACAGGATCTTAGCTCGGTCATTCTCCACCACCCTTGGGGGCATCTCCCATTTTGACCTCGGGACTTCCAGGTTATACTCGGCACAGATGTTCCTGTACACTATGCCGGCCACTTGGTTATGGCGTTCCATGTATGCCTTGCCTGCTAGCATCTTGCACCCTGCTGTTATGTGCTGGATTGTCTCTGGGGCATCTTTACACAGCCTGCACCTGGGGTCTTGCCTGGTGTGATAGACCCCAGCCTCTATGGATCTTGTACTCAGAGCTTGTTCCTGTGCTGCCATGATTAGTGCCTCTGTGCTGTCTTTCAGTCCAGCTTTGTCCAGCCACTGGTAGGATTTCTGGATATCAGCCACCTCCTCTATCTGCCGGTGGTACATACCGTGCAGGGGCCTGTCCTTCCATGATGGTTCCTCGTCTCCCTCCTCTTTCTTGGGTTTCTGCTGCCTGAGGTATTCACTGAGCACTCGGTCAGTTGGGGCCATCTTCCCAATGTATTCTTGGATGTTCGTTGTCTCATCCTGGACTGTGGTGCTGACACTCACCAGTCCCCGGCCCCCTTCCTTCCGCTTAGCGTACAGCCTCAGGGTGCTGGACTTGGGGTGAAACCCTCCATGCATGGTCAGGAGCTTTCTTGTCTTCATGTCAGTGGCTTCTATCTCCTCCTTTGGCCAGCTTATTACCCCAGCAGGGTACCTGATCACGGGCAGGGCGTATGTGTTGATGGCCCGGATCTTGTTCTTACCATTCAGCTGACTCCTCAGGACTTGCCTGACCCTCTGCAGGTACTTGGTGGTTGCAGCCTTTCTAGCGGCCTCTTCATGGTTCCCATTTGCCTGCGGGATCCCCAGGTACTTGTAACTGTCCTCTATGTCTGCAATGTTGCCTTCTGGTAGTTCAATCCCCTCAGTTCTGACTACCTTCCCTCTCTTTGTTACCATCCGACTACACTTCTCCAGTCCGAACGACATTCCAATGTCATTGCTGTATAGCCTGGTAGTGTGGATCAGTGAATCGATGTCTCGTTCAGTCTTGGCATACAGCTTGATGTCATCCATGTACAGGAGGTGGCTGACAACTGCTCCGTTCCGTAGTCGGTATCCGTAGCCAGTCTTGTTAATGATCTCACTGAGGGGGTTCAGGCCTATGCAGAACAGCAGTGGGGACAGAGCATCTCCTTGGTAGATCCCGCACTTGATGGTGACTTGTGCTATGGGCTTGAAGTTGGCCTCTAGTGTTGTACGCCACATCCCCATTGAGTTCCTGATGAAGGCTCTTAGGGTCCCATTGATCTTGTACAATTCTAGGCATTCCAGTATCCAGCTGTGGGGCATTGAGTCATTGGCCTTCTTGTAATCAATCCAGGCAGTGCACAGGTTGGTCAGTCTGGTCTTGCAGTCTCGGCTGACTGTTCTGTCTACCAGTAGCTGGTGTTTTGCACCTCTGGTATTCTTGCCAATTCCTTTCTGTGTCCCGCTCATGTATTGACCCATGTGCCTGTTCATCTTAGCCGATATGATGCCTGACAGGAGCTTCCATGTAGTACTGAGGCAGGTTATTGGTCGGTAGTTGGAGGGGACCGGTCCCTTCTTGGGGTCCTTGGGGATCAGGACCGTCCGGCCTTCAGTTAGCCATTCCGGGTGTCTTTCGTTAACTAGTAGCTGGTTCATTTGTGCTGCCAGACGCTCGTGGAGTGCAGTCAGCTTCTTCATATATATATATATATATATATATATATATATATATATATATATATATATATATATATATATATATATATATATATATATATATATATATATATATATATATATATGTGTGTGTGTCAGCCCTCCCTTGCCCTTAAGAATTTTATTTTTGGATTATGTACACCTTTTTCCCCAGTAATAAAGCTTTTTGGTGTTTTACTTTTTTTTAAAAAATAAAACCAATGTTTATATTATGTTTTAGGAGAAGTTTACTCAGATGGAGATTCTGGCTCTCATGACAGCTGCTGTGTGTCATGACCTCGATCATCCTGGATTCAACAACATGTAAGAAAAGACACAGAAATGCAGCAATAGATGGTGCTTCTCTGTGTCATCTGTCTTCTTTTTTGCCCGTTCTATTCTTGATCACATGGAGCAAATACATGCAGACACTGGAGTCATGCCGGTTACACAAACAACAGATCAATTCAATAGGACAAACAGAGGTGCAGTATTAAACTGAGAGGATAAGTCAAAGGGATAGAAATATTAAAAAAAAAAAAAAAACTACATCAAAATAGCACAAATAATTGTAGTAACAGGATAGAGGATGAAAAAAAGAATAACAGGTATGTGTACAAACAATTTGTAAAAGACAAGTCTACACACTGATAGAGAGCTGAGAAGGGAATGAGACATCCCATATGGAAAAGAAATAGTAAAAACATATATGATTAACTCATGAAAGTGGCCACTTTCTCATTACTTTCATATATTTTTTTGTAAGTATCCAAAACATACAAGTTTCATTATATAATTTTTCAAGGGATCTTATATGTGTTTTCACTCTTGTATGCTTTTCATACAAGTTTCATACAAGACAGATAAAAACTTTATAAGATTTATATATATCTTTTTCATATGGGATAGGCTGTGTCCCAATTCAGGGTCTGCACGCTTGAAGTACGCGCACTACGTGTACTACGTACGGTGCGTACTATAAGTACGCACCTTAGGGTCCTAAGGCTAGACCCCCTATGCTAAGCAAGCCTACCGCAGACATGAGCGAGACAGATAAATATGAAGGCATGCCGGCTCGGACGTCGCCCGGATCAACAAGGTCCGCATCAGGTGTTGAGGAACCAGGGCACCCTGACGAAAAGTGGGCTACTGGAACAAGAAGGCATCGGTGGGCAAGAGACGAAAACAGGGCGTTGTTGGAATGCAACTACGCAAGTAACCCCGGCGGAAGGGGCTACATGAATAGGATGCGGGACCTATGGATTCTTCGATACCCAACATCCACAATGACGGCGAAACAACCAAGGGCTCAGAGAAGAGCTCGAGAGGATGTGGAGGGTGAAGGTAACGGTGGTCCCCGTGGTAATCGGAGCACTAGGTGCGGTGACTCCCAAGCTAGGCGAGTGGCTCCAGCAGATCCCGGGAACAACATCGGAGATCTCTGTCCAGAAGAGCGCAGTCCTGGGAACAGCTAAGATACTGCAGGACCCTCAAGCTCCCAGGCCTCTGGTAGAGGACCCGAGTTTGAAAGATAAAACCGCCCGCAGGGGCGTGCTGGGTGTTTTCTTTTTTTTTTTTTTATATAAATATGTGTGTGTGTGTGTGTGTGTGTGTGTACAGTTAATGCTGAAAGTACAGACATCACTAATGTCACATAACTTTGCCGACATGTGGCCAACAGCAATGTTTTAATGTTCTTCGTTATTAAACATTCGCACATAAATAAGTGACATCATATTCAGTACTTACTTTTGACAGTTCACTCTTCAGCCGCTCCCGTCTGCCGTATTTTGCGGCAAAATTATCCACACCCACCGCCGCGCTATGAATTGTGGGATATATGGGACCACGAAGCGTGCACCGGACCACGCTTGATATTTGGGGAAATCGACGGCGCATTTGGAGTATGCATTTGAAGTACACTTCGAATTGGGACAGCCGTCGTCGCGTGGCGGTGACGTAATCACACTTAAAATGCGTACTTCAAGCGTGCAGACCCTGAATTGGGACACAGCCATAGAACATGAGACAATTACCTTTCAAACTAAAACAGGAAGTTCTTTGTGTTTTCAATTTTCTATTAACTCAGTCTTCAGTCTCTCTCCTCCTGTCACGTTTGTCCCTGTGCCTCTCACTCCTCTTATTGATCCTCTTTGTCATAATTCCCTCCGCAGGTATCAGATCAACGCTAGAACGGAGATGGCCCTTCGCTACAATGATATTTCTCCTCTGGAGAACCACCACTGTGCTGTGGCCTTCCAGATTTTCTCCCAGCCTGATTGCAACATATTCTTCAACTTTGACCCTGAGGCCTTTAAACAGATACGACAGGTACTTATGTGCAGCTGCAGAAACAGAAGTATTGTTTGGGTTAATACATGCACTACAATGGCAAAAATAATTATATTATTATTTGATGAGACCCTGCACAAAATATTTAACAGGTGCTTCAGGACTCTTTCTGCTTGGGACAGTGATGTACAAGGCCTTCATCTTTGTTCGATCTGGGTTTTATCCCTGCTTCTCTGACCTCATGTCTCTTGAGTCTCTGAAAGTCAAGATAACCTGATATTCTTTCCACTCAACCTTTCAGTGAGAGGGGTAGTTGTAGTTCTCTAGATCTAGATTCCCAGCCACCTGCTAAGGTACTTGTTGATCTTTTACTTCATTCCTTTCAGTACAGTAAATGGGACAGCATGCACTGTCATGGGCTACATTAACCTGGGGAACAGGCCATGTTGGCCTTAAACTCCCATGTAATCCACATCTATCAGTGTTCTTCAGCCATCCTTCTACTTGCTTCTCAGTGCTATGGACATTGTGGCTGTCCCTAGTGGCTGGGGTGACTGTAGCTCAGGGGGTAGTGCGGGTTACTGTATGTGCTAATAAGAAGGGCGGTGGTTTAAATCCTGGCTGCTCCAGTCTGCATGCTAAATATTCTTGAGCAAAATAGTAACCCCAAGTTGTCCTCTGATGCATCTATGAATATGTGTGAATGTTAGATTGTGGTAATATGACATTTACAATTTGCATTTTGTTTTAATTCACATTTTACATCCAACTGTTTCAAAATTAGATTTAAATGACTAATTAAGACTATTTCACACCATGCTCTTTATCTTAAACTACATCTACAGAAAATAGCATAAGACACTGAGTTCTCCGTGTCTATACTGATGATTTATTTCCTTTGTCTTGTTTATCAGGAAACTATCACATTGATCCTGGCCACAGACATGGCACGCCACAGTGAGATCCTAAAAACCTTCAAGCAGAAAGTTGACAACTTTGACTACACAAATAAGGAGCATGTTGCCTGCGTAAGGACACATTTATAAATAAATCTTGGTGCTGTCACCTACAGTTAGGATCAGCTAATCTCAACCAACAAATACATGAATTATAACACATGAATTAAAGATTAATGTGGAAAACTCAGTAACTGGACAGTTAGTAAATAAAGTATCAGTCTTGCAAGGACAGACAGTAAAATGAAAATAATGTGATTGGTAACTCCTGCTTCACTTTGCTGAGCAAACTGGAAGAGAGAGAGAAGATTAGTTCGTTCCCCAGCCTGTCCAATGGAAAAGATTACTGAAAAATATGCAAATGTACTTAGCTACATCAGCATTCATGGTAGCCTTGACCCTCTGACCCTGTGTTGTTTGCAGCTGAAGATGGTACTTATCAAATGTTGTGACATCTCCAATGAAGTGCGGCCCATGGAGGTGGCTGAGCCTTGGGTCGATTGCCTGCTGGAGGAGTACTTCATGCAGGTAGGTATAGCAGTCAAGGAGCATTTGAATACAAGCAGGCAGCATTCCAAAGTCTGTTTCATTTGTACACAGAAAGTTCTGGTTAGCTGTGATGCTACACAAGGTTAATAAATAACAATGAGACACCTGCAGTCACTTGAAGTCTAGCCTCATTTACTTTAGTAGGAGGACAAAAAAAGTGAGCTGCTTATGGAAAATATGTGTTTGTGCTGCTCAGAGTGACAGGGAGAAGGCTGAGGGACTTCCTGTGGCTCCGTTCATGGACAGAGAAAAGGTCACCAAGTCAACAGCCCAGACTGGCTTCATCAAATTCGTCCTCCTCCCCATGTTTGAGACTGTGATGAAGGTGAGTGGACGGTGACAGTCAAGGACAGACAAAATAAGAGAGGTGTAAGATAGGAGTGGGTCCTTGCTCTCCTTTATAATTCTTCAAATTGGGTAAAGGGTTCAAACTGAAAGGAAACTAGCTGCTGCTTTAGGCTAACTGCTTTCCTATTACACCTGAAGCGAGACGGCTATCTACTTTGAATTCCTGAATTTTCAGTATTACCCTGCTAATTTTAAGAATGTAGCAAACAGAGATACAACAAATATATGTGAAGGTCTACCGTGTTTATTCCTCTGCATATTATTAGAGCTTTTTTATAATTTCATGTTTTGCATTACAATACCACAGAGACACAACAACTGACATATTTAAACTGTACAGTCTGAGGCAGAAATATTTCAGTAGCTAACACATTTATTCAAACTGCATGTCACTGCTGTTGTACATTAAAATCATTTGTGGAAATAGTGTCCTGGACTTTTACAAACAATTCTACAAGTTTAGCAGGTTCATTTGAGAGTGATGATGATAGACCTGAAAAGACTCAGCTTAATGATTCCTCTGCAGAAATGAAGCTCTTGTTCCTGCTGGAAAATGTTAACTGCTAAAAGGAAGATGTTTCAGATGAATCGAAGCAATATGTCCCAGGGGTGTTCTGTTGGATTTTGGTCAGGGGTCCAGTCAATGGTATCAAATCTTTGATCTTTACTGGCCTACCACCAAACCAGTCATGCAGACCGTGTCACCACTGTCACATATGCCCGGGTGAACCTGCCAGTGGCTGACCTGCCAATTCTGGTATTCTATGGCAAAGTGCTGCGCAGTGAGCGCGGAGCCCAGTAGAGGATATCGGACCTTACCTTATGAATTCTGTTTGTGATCGTTTGGTCAGAGACATTCACAGCACTGGCAACGCTAAGCCTGTTCTTCCTTCCACAAGCAAATCCTGTTTAGGCACTAGGGACCTTGTGTTGCCCTGCCCAGCTTTCAGAGAGTAACTACCTGTGCCCTCAATTATTATTATTATTACAGTGGGGCAAAAAAGTATTTAGTCAGCCACCGATTGTGCAAGTTCCCCCACTTAAAATGATGACAGAGGTCAGTAATTTGCACCAGAGGTACACTTCAACTGTGAGAGACAGAATGTGAAAAAAAAATCCATGAATCCACATGGTAGGATTTGTAAAGAATTTATTGGTAAATCAGGGTGGAAAATAAGTATTTGGTCACCTCAAACAAGGAAAATCTCTGGCTCTCACAGACCTGTAACGTCTTCTGTAAGAAGCTTTTCTGTCCCCCACTCGTTACCTGTATGAATGGCACCTGTTTGAACTCATCATCTGTATAAAAGACACCTGTCCACAGCCTCAAACAGTCAGACTCCAAACTCCGCCATGGCCAAGACCAAAGAGCTTTCGAAGGACACCAGGAAAAGTATTGTAGACCTGCACCAGACTGGGAAGAGTGAATCTACAATAGGCAAGCAGCTTGGTGTGAAAAACTGTGGGAGCAATCATCAGAAAATGGAAGACATACAAGACCACTGATAATCTCCCTCGATCTGGGGCTCCACGCAAGATCTCATCCCGTGGGGTCAAAATGATCATGAGAACGGTGAGCAAAGATCCCAGAACCACACGGGGGGACCTGGTGAATGACCTGCAGAGAGCTGGGACCAAAGTAACAAAGGTCACCATCAGTAACACACTACAACGGCAGGGAATCAAATCCCGCAGTGCCAGACGTGTTCCGCTGCTGAAGCCAGTGCATGTCCAGGCCCGTCTGAAGTTTGCCAGAGAGCACATGGATGATACAGCAGAGGATTGGGAGAATGTCATGTGGTCAGATGAAACCAAAGTAGAACTTTTTGGTATAAACTCAACTTGTCGTGTTTGGAGGAAGAAGAATACTGAGTTGCATCCCAAGAACACCATACCTACTGTGAAACATGGGGGTGGAAACATCATGCTATGGGGCTGTTTTTCTGCCAAGGGGACAGGACGACTGATCCGTGTTAAGGACAGAATGAATGGGGCCATGTATCGTGAGATTTTGAGCCAAAACCTCCTTCCATCAGTGAGAACTTTGAAGATGAAACGAGGCTGGGTCTTCCAACATGACAATGATCCAAAACACACCGCCCGGGCAACAAAGGAGTGGCTCCGTAAGAAGCATTTGAAAGTCCTGGAGTGGCCTAGCCAGTCTCCAGACCTCAACCCCATAGAAAATCTGTGGCGGGAGTTGAAAGTCCGTGTTGCTCGGCGACAGCCCCGAATCATCACTGCTCTCGAGAAGATCTGCATGGAGGAATGGGCCAAAATACCAGCTACTGTGTGTGCAAACCTGGTAAAGACCTATAGTAAACGTTTGACCTCTGCTATTGCCAACAAAGGTTATGTTACAAAGTATTGAGTTGTATTTTTGTTATTGACCAAATACTTATTTTCCACCCTGATTTACGAATAAATTCTTTATAAATTCTTTACAAATCCTACCATGTGGATTCATGGATTTTTTTTTTCACATTCTGTCTCTCACAGTTGAAGTGTACCTCTGGTGCAAATTACTGACCTCTGTCATCATTTTAAGTGGGGGAACTTGCACAATCGGTGGCTGACTAAATACTTTTTTGCCCCACTGTATATGAAATCCAACAGGAGTTGGACTACCTCCTGTCCAGCTTTGTGGAGTCTTTTATAAACTGTTTACGATCAGTCTGGAGAGGGTCCCAGTGCTGTGGAAGCTGTTATTGCTTGTTCCTGTACCAAAGATGCCACGCAGCAGGTTTACAGATCTGTGGCGTTAATTTAAGACATCATGCAGACCCTGGATAGGCTGATCCTCGATCAGCTCTGACCTATGGTCAGGCCACATCTGCTTACCAACCCCACCTCGGAGTTCAGAACTCCATTACTTGCTCAATCATGTCTATGCCACTTGGAACAGCAGGTGAGCACTGTGAAGGTCATTTTTTCTTTTGTACTTTTCCAGTGCATTCAACATCATCAGACCAGTCCTCCTGAGTGATAAACTAACAGCCATGCCTGTCTCATGCGCTGGATTATAGATTACCTGGCAGAAAGACCACACTATGTGTCTGACAAGTTGATCAACAACACCGGGGCACCACAAGGGGCCGTCCTCCCCCGTTACCCTATCCCCTGTTCACCCTCTACACCAGGGGTGTCGAACTCCAGGCCTCGAGGGCCGGTGTCCTGCAGGTTTTAGATCTCACCCTGGGTCAGCACACCTGAATCAAATGATTAGTTCATTATCAGGCCTCTGGAGAACTTCAAGACACTTGAGGAGGTAGTTTAGCCATTTAAATCAGCCGTGTTGGATCAAGGACACATCTAAAACCTGCAGGACACCGGCCCTCGAGGACTGGCGTTCAAGACCCCTGCTCTACACCTTGGACTTCAGCCACTGTACAGAGACCTGCCATCTACAAAGATTTTCTGATGTGGTGGATAAATTCACCACGTTTGGTGAGATGATGCACCAACCTGTGGTGGACTCCTTTGTCATGTGGAGTGAGTGGAATCACTTGCAGTAACAAAGAACAAGGAAATGACTGTGGACTTTAGGAGGATCAGGAAACCAGTGACCCATATTTCAGTTCAGCGGGTCAACACGGTGTGACAGACGTTCCTGCGGTGGAGTGGGTGCTGGGGGCTGCTGCTTTTGGGGGAGGCACAGATGGGGGCTCTGAGCCTAGCGCTAGTCAGGGGAGCTTTGCAGATACCTCCAGGGATGTCTTGGACTGGGCAGGCCTCTCACCAGAAGAACATTGCCAGTGGTTCAGGAGAAGCCAGATGGCAGTGGAAGATTGGCCTTTGGGATGGGGCTACACGACAGCGGAGGCCACACGACTCAGGGGCAAGGTGGCTACGACCTGAGCGACCAAGAGAGAAGCGCAGGTGTTAGGGCAGGTGGTCCTTGAGCAGTTCGTGGAAGGGCTCCCCTGGGAGACAGCACGGTGGCTTTGCTGCCACCAGCCGGAAGAGGAGGACCACCTGGCCATGCAGCCAGAGGAGGCAGAGGGTCACTGGAACTGGTCTCGTCCCACTGGCCGGCTGGCTCCCCAGCCCTGCCCTGGCAGAACCGCCACTGCAGCTACAGCCCACTAACCCCTTTCTCCCCGATCTGCCTCCCCAGGACCTGGCAGCGACAAACACCACGCAGGGCGGCACCGATGCCAAGGCAGGGGTGTTGGGGTTATGGGCGGCAGGGACACCTGTGGTGGGAGTGTGCCCACTGATAGACATGGAGCAGGTGTTCAGCGTCGCAGGGGCTCCAACACCCTCCTCCGGTCCAGGAGGGCCACACAGTGTTCCGGTAAGGTGCCCAGGGGATATATGCCAAGCTTTGGTGGAAATGGGCTTCACAGGCATTGTTGGACGCAGAGTGGGTGGAGGTCAGGTGTGTGCATGGAGACATTCACAAATATCCCCTGGTGGCGCTGGCTGCAGATAAAGTTTCAGGGCAAAACACATAGAGTAAAGGCTTCAGTTCTGGGGACAGATTGGCCGGGGTTTAAGAATCTATTGGGTCAGTGTGTGGGGATGCATCTACAACCTGTCTCGCACACTAAAAGAACTGTACAAATTAACTGGCATTAAATCTGTTCGGACCAGTGTCTACCACCCTAGATCGACGGTTTAGTGGAGCGACTGAATAGGACTTTAAGGTCCATGATTCGTAAGTTCATTCACAAGAATGAACACAACTGGGATCACTGGATAGAGCCTCTGTTGTTTTCAGTGCGAGAGGTTCACCAGGCATCCATGGGATTTTCTCCCTTTGAGTTACTGTTCGGCAGGAAGCCAGCAGATCCAAGCCCAGCTAAGAATGAAATTCAATTTTGGACCTGAGAGCAAAGCTGCACACTTTGGGGAGGTTATCATGAGAAAAGGTGTGGATATGAACCGAGTCTCACAGGCGGTTTGATACATCAGCATTTATGGTAGCCTCGACCCTCTGACCCTGTGTTGTGTGCAGCTGAAGATGGTACTTATCAAATGTTGTGACATCTCCAATGAAGTGAGGGCCATGGAGGTGGCTGAGCCTTGGGTCGATTGCCTGCTGGCAATAATACAAAGAAAACTGAGAAAACCCTAACAATGATATGATCTCCTGTGAGCAAGTGAATTGGCAACATCATGGCAAGATTCGTCCAGATGCTTGGCTACAAGATGAACAGCCACAAGAAGCAGTATCCTCCATGGAGAAGGAGACTAGAGGCCACACAGAGGGAATGCTGGAGATGGAGATAGAGCAATATTGGAAGAGCACAAGGAAGGAGGCCAGACTTAAAGCCAATTGCACAAGTTGCCATCAAGTGTGGGATTTACCAAAAGAGATGCTTTTTCCCCACTTCTGTTCTGCATAAGTCTGAATCCACTCATTCAAATAGAATGGCTACAGATACCAACTACAGAATGGGATCTGTAGTTGGTATCTGGGATCCTCTTTATATATATAAAAGAGATGGCCGCAACCACCAAATACCTGCAGAGGGTCAGCCAAGTCCTGAAGAGCAGCTGAATGGGAAAAACAAGATCTGGGCAATCAACACCTATGCCCTGCCGGTGATTAGATACCCTGCTGGGATATATACCCTGCTGGGATATATACCCAGCTGGCCAAAGAAGGAGATAGACGGCAATGTATGCTAAGCGAAAGGAAGGAGGCCAACCACCGATGAAACAACGAACATCCATAAGTACATCGGGAAGATGGAAACAACTGACATGTGCTTAGTGAATACCTCAAGCAGCAGAAACCCAAGAAAGAGGAGGAACAAGGAGAGGAACCATCATGGAAGGACAGTATGACCACTGACAGAAGCGACTGACATTGAGAGATCTTACCAAAGATGGACTGAAAGACAGCACAGATAGCACGGGCACTAACCGCGGCAGCACAGGAACAAACTCTGAGCACAAGATTGTGTCTAAAATTTTGAAGTGACCTAACATGAAAAATGTGGACTAAATGAAGCGCTGTGAATACTTCCCAGGTGTTCTGTATGTGCTGTATATTCTTCCTCAGATGTTACACTAAATTTCTTAGATAAAGTGAGTGTTTTCTGACCAAGCGTCTTGTTCAAACAACAAACAACATTTCCCTCAGATACGATAATGTCTTTTATTTAAACTGATGTTTGGTCTCTGAATTGTAAGTGGAGACCCAACTCCAATAACACTAATCAGAGAAGTGTTTTGATGCATGCTAAATCATCCCAAAACATTGATTCTGTTCATCTAGAATCAACGTTTTCAGTGGGAGAAACATTTCATCACTCATCCAAGTGACTTCTTAAGTCAAAGTTAGTTAAAGTTGGAAACTAGAACCACTGGTGAGGTCAGTTTCTTGATCATAAATATGCAAATTGTCATGACCACTGATCAGTGACCATTGATCAATAACAAACACATTTTCCCTAAACACGGTGTCTCTGTGGCTTTCAAACGCCAAATCACACTGCGCCAGAATCGAGGAATTGTTCACCAGTGGTGCTAGTTTCAGTCATCATGTAAATGTATCCTTTATACCCTTTATAGTCAGAGAAGTTAACACTTGCTCTCTGTGTAAGTGTGCAAGAATGGGAGAACAGGAAGTGGTGCAGAGGTCCAGTAGCAGATGGCCTTAAAGGGAGATTAGCCAAAATAGATTTTTTTTTGGTGATGGTGCAGAACTTTTTGATCACCTATAAGAATGAGTATATAAAGCAGTTTAAACTAGTTCCACCTCAAGCACCTGTTACCGTAAATGTGTGCTTTAGCAGTGACACATCAGCAATAATGATAAAATGGAGGATAATGCATAAACTGTCAAAGCAATAATTATAAATTCCAACCAGGAAGTTCCTGCTAAAATTCCAAAGTGTTACATTTTACAAGTGTAAACCTGTCTGTGCTAAGGATCTAAATGGACTGCTTATTGTTATACACTGTTACACTGTCTCTTGACTTCACACATTTTGACTCTTAGAGTTACATAAACACAAAATAATGAGGCGTTTGCAGCTTTAATACTGACTGCATGTGTGTGTGTGCATCTGTTAGCTGTTCCCACAGATTGAGGAGGTGATGGTAAAGCCACTCAGAGAGTCAAGAGACCGGTACGAAGAGCTCAAACAGACTGATGATGCCGTGAACGAGGTTGGATGATTTTTACAAGTGTGTGTGTTTTTAAATGCGGCTGCATTTAATTTATCCGATTGGTCCTGAGTGTACTTTGTAACTGAGAAAGTGTGTTTCCTTCAGGTGCAGAAAAAGAAAAGTGAGAATTTAACAATGGATGGTGAGAAGTGAAAAGTTCTGAAAAGGTAGGAACCAAACACAAGTGTTTGCTGCAATGTTTCAGTCAGACTATGCATGAACCGCTTTCTTTGTGATCCGTGTGTTTCAGGACCAGTGAGCACAGAGCACAAGTACAGTGGAATAATGAGATGTGTTGTTCCACTGGGAGCTGTAAGACCTTCCATCACCCTGTCCACTCCTCACATGGAGCAGCATGAAGGGTGTTGTCGTTTCCAGTGTGCCACAGGAAGATGATGGCCGATGTTTAAGAGCAGCTTCTTAAGCTGCTACAGGACTTGAGGACCAGAGGGACTCTGAATTGAGTGGTTTTAGCTGAATGCTAGCATTCGAATACCACAGACTACTTCAGTGAACAATATTTAGATATAATTTGTGTATTGTGTTTGTTTTTACATATTTTTATTGGCTTTTGTTATTTTATACAAAAATTAAAAGTATAATCTTAATAGCAAAGTTCTGTCTAGACTGTTTCTTTTATTTTCACACAAAATAGCCAATTATTCGTCATGGAAAGGCAGCAAAAGAGAAGAGGAAAAAAGGAGGTCAAAGATAGACAAGGACAAAATACAAGAGAGGGAGAAGCCAAAAGTTAACGAAATGCAGTGAAATGAAATGCTTCCTAATTCTTCTTGTGATTGCTCCCTCTCACTGGATCATCTGCATCCATCTTACCCTATCCTCCTCTGTCACACCCTCTGCATATCCTCCTTAACTTCATGGGTCATTGTGGCGCCAGTGTGTATGGCATGCCATCTGCTGCATCTTTTGCTCTCCACTTTGTTTTTGTTGTTGTGTGTCAAGCAAAATGTCAAGTGTCTACCGATGTATGATCACCAGACAGTTCTAAAGCTTTTTTCTACCAACCTCCGTGCTCACCTCACTGGAAGCGGCACAGACGTCAGGGTAAGTGAGGTGGGCGGTTAGCTAAAACGCCTGTTTGGCCTGCTGTCCCAAACTTTTCCTGGCCCAAAAGGAATCGGCTCCTCACCTCTTTGCTTTGTTGCGCTCGTTGGATCAGGTCTATCACATCGATCATATCTTGTGTTGTACAATGTGTGGTACAACACAAGTCTGTGGGGGGTGTGATGAAGCCCTGGGAATGTGACGAATCTTTCTGACCAACTGTGAAGTACTGACATCAGCTCATTTGATTTACAGCAGCCCTGCTGTGATAATACATGTGGGCTACGTACCAGTGGATATGTAAACGTAATGATGTATCAATAGCAGAATACCCATATGAGGTCCCGTATAATCTAAATATATACACACACACACATAACTAACCATCCACTCTGAGTTGATTTAAGTCTTATGTACATGTACATGAAGTACATGGACACACTGCACAGGTGGTTTCATGTCTGCGCAGCTGCTTTATACGTGTGCTGTGGGGAGTGGGCAGGCTAGGCAGAGTGTCTTAAAGAAGTATCTACACATCCAACCAATGGGGATCATTCCCTGTACATATGGAATATGTAACGGAGTGGAGAGAGAGTCTCGATGTGATAGAGAATAAATTATTTGACCAAAAAAACCCCAAAACACACACAGCACAAGAGCAAAAAGCATCTCAGCAGCTGTCTGCACTGTGGTGCACAGGTAATGATGTGAGCTTCTTTTCTCGCCGCCTGACCTGGGAAAGGAGGTGTTGCAGTAACTCAAACTCCAGGCCTCAACCCTACAGTGTCAGGACAGCTATGCATAAACCATGTAAAACAGAAGAGGCCCAATTTCCTTCACAATTATATGAAACAGTCATTGAGAAAATGATTACTTCAATTTATTGCTGAGAGGCCGTGAAGCCCAGAGTGTTTAATTAAATCCTAGTCTCATATTCTTTTTAAGCTGTGGAACACATTTTCCTGTTTCATTCATTCTCATAACTCACTCAGCTTTTCCTACACGTCAGAATCCTGCTCTGGAAAAACTCTGAGGAAGTTTAGTAGTCACTTCCTCAGCTGCTGCTAACACACACTGCAATCGCATGCAATCAGAAATGTGAACAGAGAGCAACTCTAACCCGAAGACAGTGTGAGTGCATATGGTTCCGTGAACAGCATGTTTCCTTCACTGGTGATGGTGGAAACATAGGGCAGACTTTAATGATAATGTTTCTACAACATTCTTCTTTAAAAATAAGAGAAATTTGAGTCAAACATAAGAACCCCTCATCGGGCCTGTGTGGTGAAGCTCACACATTTTATCAATGCATCAAAACAAGGAAATAAATGTTCTTCAAGTGTCTTCAGGCAAATGGCTGAGTCACCGACTCAGTTTCCTTCTTGACCTTCTTGTTGCCCTTTGCTCTTTGACCCCCGCTCCTCTTCAGGTGCTGCTCCTCCAGCCTTTGTTGTTTCCTCTGGAGGTACACCGCCACATTGTCAAAGGTCACCTTGTGCAGCTGCTCAAACCGGTTATTAGTCCTTAAGGAGGCTGGTATTTAAGAGAAGGTACAGTAAGTATATGTCTGCGTCAGTATATGAAAAATATAATAATACAGACAGATGTCCTGATGCAGGCTCAATCATCCAGGTAAGGAAATCCCAAAAGGTTGATTCTGTTCAACCCAACGTAGCGTTTTCAGCAGGAGAAACATATTGTCACTCATCCAGGTGACGTCTTCAGTCTCAGCTGACTGAAGGTTTCCAACTTTATAAACAGTACATTTGCACAATGACTGGAACCGGCCCACTGAATGAACAATGGGCTGGGAGGTCAGTTTCTTCATCAATAATTTGCAAATTTTAGGCAATTTGCAAATTGCCTAAAAATCTTAGAAATATGGTACCAGCCAGATGTTTACTCTGGGTTGTTTTGCCTTTGAGGAACCTTGGAGTCCTTTTTGACCAGGACATGTCCTTCAACGCACATATTAAACAAATATGTAAGACTGCGTTCTTCCAGTTGTGCAACATCTCTAAAGTTAGAAATATCCTGTCTCAGAGTGACGCTGAAAAACTAGTTCATGCATTTATTACTTCCAGGCTGGACGACTGTAATTCATTATTATCAGGAAGTCCTAAAAACTCCCTGAAAAGCCTTCAGCTAATCCAAAATGCTGCAGCAAGAGTCCTGACAGGGACTAGAAAGAGAGCAGATTTCTCCTGTTTTGGCTTCCTGTTAAATCCAGAATTCAAAATCCTGCTCCTCACATACAAGGTCTTAAATAATCAGGCCCCATCTTATCTTAATGACCTCGTAGTACCATATCACCCTATTAGAGCACTTCGCTCTCGATCTGCAGGCCTACTTGTTGTTCCTAGAGTATTTAAAAGCAGAATGGGAGGGAGAGCCTTCAGTTTTCAGGCCCCTCTTCTGTGGAACCAGCTTCCAGTTTGGATTCAGGAGACAGACACTATCTCTACTTTCAAGATTAGGCTTCAAACTTTCCTTTTTGCTAAAGCATATAGTTAGGGCTGGACCAGGTGACCCTGAATCCTCTCTTAGTTATGCTGCAACAGGTGTAGGCTGCCGGGGGATGATGCACTGAATGTTTCTTCACTCACCACGTGTGTTCATACACCTCTCTGCATGTAATCATTAGCTATTATTAAACTGTGGCTCTCCTGCACTGCGTGTCTTTTTGTCTTCCGCCCTTCACCCTAAAATGGTCGCAGCAGATGGCCCCGCCCCTCCCTGACCCAGGGTCTGCCGGAGGTTTCTTCCTGCTAAAAGGGAGTTTTTCCTTCCTACCGTCGCCAAATCGTTTGCTCAGTCTGACTGTTGGGGTTTCTTTCTATTACTGTAGGGTCTTTAACAATATAAAGCACCTTCAGGCAATTTGTGTTGTGATTTGGCGCTAAATAAATAAAACTGAATTAAACTCACCTTCAAGTGTCTCCCAGTGTGGCCTGAAGGCTTTAGTCACTCTGTTAAGTTCAGGTACATGAACAACACACTAGAGAGACCCAGAGAGCAGACACGTCAGCCAGAGTCAACACACCCATACACATTTATGGGAGAGAATTAAACAGGGAATTAAACGATAGCAGCAGACTATATTTATGACTATATACACTGAAACACTGGCCAACATCCCTGGAAGAGAGAACAATACCATGGCAACCATAAAGGTACAGCTGTACTGCCCCATGTCATAGGATCTGATTCGCTGAGCCTGTGTTTCATCAGAGTTAGTGTATCACAAAGAACAAACTCGTTTTCAATACTTAAAACTATTGTCATATATCCAATATGGACCCTGGATGTGTCCAGTCTCCAATCTTGTGTATCCAGTGTATGAATGTAACCAATACAGAGACTCCAATCATCTGAAAATATCTGAGTGCAGTTTCTTCTCTACATATATTCATTATGAATTATGGCATTGTACCTCCCAGGAGCTGTGTGTCAGTGAGTAGATTTGAAGTGGTGCATCACTAGAGTCCATCAGCACCCACAGTCGTCCTTCGGGGTCAAAGTTCACGTCCAGGGGACAGCAGGGCAGGGAGATCCTGCTGTGTGGCACAAGCTTCTCCTTGCCCTTCTGAGTCAGTGTGAAAAGCTGGAGTATGGGCACGCTGAGAACACACGGGGCGCAAGCAAATCATCAGTGGGACCCCTCCGTAAGACTCTAGCTTTAATTCTGAAACTGGATTAACTACTACAGAGACTTGGCTTAGTCTCTGTAGACCACATTTTTTCCTGACAAAAGCCAGATGCTAACTAAATAAAAAGTAAAGCACAAGGATAGAAACTGTGATGAAATATACTGACACTTTTTGTCAATGTTTAGAAACGAGATCGAATCAGAACTAATGTGTAGCTGTGTAGAAAGGCGGCCATTCTTATATTTTGCTTGTTTTTATGTTATTGTATTTTTGCACACGTCTGTTGCTTGTGAAGCTCGCACAAGAATTTCACTCACATGTACTGTACCAGTGTACCTGCACATGTGATGTGACAATCAAAGTGATTTGATTTGAAGTGCTTGGTGTTGGCTCTGCAGTAACATTTCCTGTTACAAAGCACAGCAGTGTTTTATGTAGCTTACGTGTGTAGCCCATTTAATTAAACACTTTTACATAACGTCTTATTTGATAGTGCAATTCACATTGGTGCCCTGCACGAATGCACAGGATGGGTTTAAAGTTGCTGTAGGTGGGAGCTGGCAGCTAAACATAGACAGTGGGTCCCAGGACTGTCAGCAGGATGGAGAGTGCAACTGATTCTGATAACAAAACTAAAGGTGAAGAATGTTTGATCTAATGTTTGGAGAAATCGTTATAAACAAAGAAAGTAAAGGTAAAGAGCTGGACTTTGCTGCACTTCTCACAACACACAAAGTGCTTGTGTTTAGTTTTCAGTCTTGTGACTGACCCTGGTGGGCAAAACATTACTCCATTGTGACCACAGTACCACAGTCGGTGGTACTGCAGGACAAAATGTTTTGTTATTTCCTCATCTGTCTTGAGCCCAGACTACTTGGATTATCTATCAATGGAGGAAAAAACGAACACATGCATAGAAACTACGACTTTTGGGGAAGTGTGATCCATATTCTTCCCCAGCAGCTTTATTTAAATCCCTGAAAATGGCATCTCTCACAGAGTGACATATACAGCTATGATAGCAGCCTTCAAAGTAAGGACAGCAACATGTAATTTTGATCTGGATGGTTAAATAGTGCCATCATGTAGGAGGTGAAGAAGAAATGTTTCATCGTTAAAGCAAAGGTAAGCCTTACATAACTAGCTTAAACCAACTACCACACATAAGCTAGCTACTCGGAAGCCTCTTCCTCGGAAGCCTAAACAGAATCGCTCAGTGCACCACTCCACACGTCCATCTGGCCTTTACTTGGAGTTTCTATCAGATTTCTCAGGTTTTTTTTAAATCCGATTTAGTGCTTAGATTAAATTAAAGAATTATTGTGGGTGATTTTAAAATCCATCTCAACACAGCATTTAATCTATTAAAATATAAGAAATAGCTGTAATATATACAAATAGCTTAATTATAAATATCAAGACTATAACGGAGGTGAAAGAGATTTTACTCCAACCTGTAAAACTTCATTTGTTATTTTACTGTAGAGCAAAAGGGTAAAACTGCTGCACTGTGTATTATATAGAAGAGTTGTACAGAGAGACACAGGCAGGAATCATTTCCTGTGTCGCTCAGTGGTGCATTATGGGTAATCTGTCTCACTGAATGTGCTCCTGTGACTGGCCAGCACGTCACAGAGTGGGTGGGAGGTATAGTCCAGCATTGTCCTTATCTTAGATGACCTCCGCCTGCCACTGAGCATGATGATAAATGATAACTGTATTTGTTGTTCCATTACTCATTTTTCCTTTAATTTGGCGCTCATCTGGTTAAATTTGTAAAGTTGTATATAGTGCACAGTCCAACAACAACAGAGTCACACACGGGGACTCACCTGTCACACTGCACAGCTACATACTGACCGTCACTCGAGCTGGTAATTCGGCACACTGTTGTATCCTGAGCATTGAAATGAAAAAAACAAACAAACATACGTTGGATTGGTTCACTCTGACTACTTGGCCTTTTAACAAAGCGACTTGTTTCGACAGTCCCAGGATTTCTAATATGAAAATGTTTGGTTGGTGAGATAAATCCACAGGTCTTTTTCAGCAGTTTCCCCAACGCCTCGTGACAACTGTCATGATGATCCATGGATTTAACTGTAAAAACGTTCAGATGCCTCCTAAAGCTGTACAGCAGCAAACAGACAACTGTCAAGAAGTAAGAAATGTTTCAGACTTGGATGTCTCTGAACAGGTTTCAGTGATGTGCTACACTGACACCTGTGTCTGAAACGGAGAGAAAAGTGCTACAAATGTCTACCGTATGATCCATCAGCAAAAACTAGGAAGTGTGCAATGATTTGTGTGTAATGTCTAAGGACTCACAAGCGTGTGCTTTAATCTGCATGCAAATACTAACCAATTTGAGCACACACAAACCAATTTTACAAATGCGTGTACCCAAAGTGATCACAGTTCAAGTTCAGCTTCATAAATCGGATCATTTTTCTCTGAAAAAGCCGTCTGTGCGTGCACATGTGTAAAACTACACACACTTCCCTTTCGCTCACAACATCTTAAATGCAAGTGGACGAATCGCCTCACACGCACAGATCACTTTGCACGCCCATGTAGGGTTGTGAGACACACTGCCAGCTTCGCACAGATCCACACAAATGTGTTCAAGTCCCAGTGTGAAGCTCGGCCTTCTGCTTTCTTTTTCCAAAAAAGTGGACATTTCTTTCTCTAAATAAACAAAAAAGCTCTACTAGAAAACAGATTTGCCAATTACAGACACTACACCAGGGGTGGGCAACTCCAGGCCTCGAGTGCCGGTGTCCTGCAGGTTTTAGATGTGTCCATGACCCATCACAGCTGATTTAAAGGGCTAAATCACTCCTCAGCATTTCTAAAGTTCTCCAGAGGCCTGGTAATGAACTAATCATTTGATTCAGGTGTGTTAACCCAGGGTGCAATCTAAAACCTGCAGGACACCGGCACCCGAGGCCTGGAGTTGCCTACCCCTGCACTACACAGTTCAAAGATTAACAAATGGCTCAGCTGCTTCTACATGCTGGGCGTTTTTCTGCAGGGAAAAGTGCACAGCTGCAGAGGGAACATCATATCTATACAGAACATCACTGTGGCTCAACTGGAAGAGTACGTGTATATTTTCAATATAGATATAATCCAGGTAATGTGTGATAGCACTTTGAAATTAGGTTACCATTTTCTGATAAAAGCAGGCTAACATTGATATTAGCTTAATATAAATCCCAAACACTTCAGGATGTAGCAGCAGGTTATTCAAACCATATATTAATCTTTAAAGTTTACTGTCTACAGTCTGTAATATGTAAACCTATGCTTTCTAGTAGAAGGATCATTATAGGCCACTTTATGGCCATATACAAAATACAGGTATGAGTGGAAGCCCAGATGTCCCAGTTTTACACCGGGACTTGAACGCAGGTTACATTTATGTGCACAGGAAGCTTTTTGAAAGAAAATGATGATTCATGAAGCTGAACTTAATAAATCCTGTGTAAATCATCACCAACAGAACTGAAACACATGCAGTCCTCAGATGTCACACACATCACTGCACACTTTAGTTTATATGCTATGCATTTTTAACACTTCTGAGGCAATTTCTCTCCATCCAGCTACATCGTGCAGCTTTAGAGAAGCCACACAGGTTAGGTTAGGCTGAACCTGTGTTGTAGCCTCAGTGTTACAGGATGAAACACACTGGATACCTTGTCTTTGTCAGCCTCAGAGCTTGTGGTCTCGTCAAGCTGTCTGAGGTCCAAACTCTGCAGCTCAGAACCAGATTCATAGTCCCACAGCTTCAACGTCCCATCCTGGTGAAGAAGCACACTGACACTCAAACTGCACAGTCAAAGTACTTCAATAAAATCCAACCCCAGCAAATGTGCATTTTTGCTGTTTTGACTTGTTATTTTTTCCAATCTCATTCACATGATTTGTTCATCAGTAGAGTACAGTGTGTCAAAAGACACAAAACAAGACATTGTTTCAATAAAACACATTTATGACCCTTCTATTCTATGACCACTCTTTTTTTTAATGTTGATGTAGAGTGAAGCTCATGGAGAACTGCCCATGACAGGTAACAATGGCCTGACATGCTTTACAACAGTGGGACAAACTGTGAGAAAACTCATACATAGGGGTGGGCGATAGAAACGATATACGATAGAAACGATATAAATTTGGCCAACGATAGAGATTTTAACTATACCGCTCTATCACCATAGCGCATGTTGATGTCATCAAGCTGCGCCTGTTTTGGTCGAAAGCATCGCAGCGGCTACAACCATCATCATCTGCAAATTATGCCGACAGTCACAGCAAAGAGATGAAGCACTTTTGAAATATGGGGAAAGCCAAAAACTGCGCTTCCTCCACTTCCGTAACATTGATTCATTAATGTTGAATTCTCTCGCAGCTGCTCTATTCCCATGTTGCTGCAGTATATTAATAACTAACCTCGTATTGTGGATGAATAATCTTAGTTGTCCAGACTGAAGTTTGGCCCGTGTACAGCATCCTGCTATGCGACTGCATTTGTCCCTGACCACCAGAATCCCTCACGTTAACTTTTATCAGTGGAAAAAAAGTTGGCGTTCAGCCTCCAGCTTCACTGTGCTAATGTTATGCTAACATAGCTGTGTCGCTAGCAATCAGGTAGCACAACATTATATACCAGGTAGTCCAACTTCAGTAACCCTGCAAACGTCACTGCTGTTTAGTTTTCTGTCTTCATTTATGTTGGAAGTGGTAGCAGAGCTGTGCGTTTGAATTAGTTTCAGAAATCTCTCAGTCAGAACATGCTATGTCATGTTTAGGTGTAAACTAGCGAGCTAACTTCCTGTTAACTTCTACAGTTAACAGGAAGTGAAAACAGAAATTTAATAAATCCTGTTTTCATGGATGCCTGGATGTTAAACTTAATTGTTACACCCGATAAAGCAGCAACGCTGATGATTTTATTAAAGATGAAAGAATTTAGACCATTTTTAACTCTCAGTGTTTGTTTGACTTTGGGACCTGAATCGGACGGAGTTTTGGACCCAGCTTACTCCACGAAGCTCCTCACTACGGCAGCCGTAATGCTCTGACAATCCATCAAGCAGTGCGGCTTACCAAAGTTGTACTAAAACATTTTTTAACAGATTTCTGCAGCCAAAATCTGTTCAAGGTCAGTAAGCACAACCGGAATTCATACATAAGGAACACTCTTGATTTTTGAGAAAATTAAAGGATTTTAAGTCCTTACAGTGTGGAAAATACGTTATACAGAAGAAGAGAATATATCGCGTTACATATCGTTACTGCACATGCTTCAAATTATATCACGATATGAATTTTAGGCCATATCGCCCAGCCCTACTCATACATATACTGGGAGAACACGCAGACTTCATGTTAGATGTCACGTACCCCTGATCCAGACAGAAGCCAGTGTGGATGTGCTGACAGGATCTGCAGGGCGCTGACAAACCTGAGAGAACACATAAAAAACACTGAAGCAAACCTCACCTACACGCTGCTACAGTGAAACCGTGCACAGACAGTGTTCTCCCTTTCTGTTAACACACTCACTGACGATGTCCCAGGCAGAAGGACTGGATGTTGTATGGAGACCTGAGATGGCTCACTCTGATCTTCTCATCACGGTCAGCTGTGATGATGTACTTGTCATCCAGCGCCACTGTCTGAAAGACGGCACAAGAGCATCTTTAGCAGACATTCTGATAAAAAATACACTGATGACTACCCAACGGCAGATTTCAGTGCAGTATGTTGTCAGACAGCTGCCACTAAAGGCAAGAGCAACATGCTATAAATGACTGATGGAAACGCATACATAAAACACACATACTGCTAACATGTTTGTTTATCCACCGTGAGGAATCAGCAGCCAAAACACTTCTTTTGATAGACTTATTTATAAGGCACTGAATGATAGTGGTGTTTCTTACTAGAGCTAGCAGCATAGATAGGTGGCCCATCTTCAGCTCGCCTTCTTTCTGTGGCTCAACCACCGAGAACACGTACACATCTCCTGATTTGTCCGCCACCAGCAGCTCCTCCTCAGCCTGGGTGAACACCAGGGACGTGCACCTCCTCACCACCCACCTGTTAGACACACAGCGCCGTTCTGAACACTTCCGTGCAGTAGATGAAGCTACTGAAACTGAGTGACAGAGGTGAAGTCATACCTGATGCTGATGTAGTGCCATGAAGGCTCACAGCGAAACAGAACTAGTCTCTTGTTGTCATCAGTCAGTGCCAGGAGCTTTCCAGATGGAGATACAGCAAAGGCGAGGACTTTATCACTTCCTGTTTCTTCTGAGGAACCACCATCACTGATGAACAGAGCAGATACGTTATAGCTATATCCTAAAGCCTGACGGAAACTTCTGTGAGATTTCCCACAGCAGTCTAAATGCTGCATAAATCTGCTTCTACTCTGCGTCTATTTTTCTCTTGTTCATATTCTTATTTTCATTTGCACAATACAAACACATTACCAGCCCATTTATACCTGTTCTTCTCATCCTTTGTATTCTTAGGCTTCTTCTCAGCAGTGCTGCAGTCAAACACAAATGGATCTCTGTGATCAAGGAGAGTAAATCAGTTACAATTCCATCTGAAATTTTACTGCCCGTTATCCACTCAACAATCATATATTTCAGCAGCAATAAAGTAACAGGACAGCTGGCAGATGACTTGTTTCTGTGTTCCTATTATTTAAAAGTGTCACATTTGGATTTAGTTCATGTTAATTTGTCCCAACACAAGTTGCTGATGCAAATGAAATAATACTTTCATTAGGCTGGTAAAGAAAAAAAAAGCTTATAGGAGAGCAAACACCTAAACATCCATCCATCCATCCATCCATCTTCATCCGCTTTGTCCGGGGCCGGGTCGCGGGGGCAGCAGCCTAAGCAAAGAGGCCCAGACCTCCCTCTCCCCAGCCACCTCCTCCAGCTTGTCCGGGGGAATACCAAGGCGTTCCCAGGCCAGCCGAGAGATATAATCTGTCCAGCGTGTCCTGGGTCTGCCCCGGGGCCTCCTCCCGGTGGGACATGCCTGGAACACCTCACCCAGGAGGCGCCCAGGGGGCATCCTCGCCAGATGCCCGAACCACCTCAGCTGGCTCCTTTCGATGTGGAGCAGCAGCTGCTCTACTCTGAGCCCCTCCCGGATGGCCGAACTTCTCACCCTATCTCTAAGGGAGAGGCCAGCCACCCTTCGGAGGAAGCTCATTTCTGCCGCTTGTATCCGCGATCTCGTTCTTTCGGTCACTACCCACAGCTCGTGGCCATAGGTGAGGGTAGAGACGTAGATCGACCGGTAAATTGAGAGCTTCGCTTTTACACTCAGCTCCCTCTTCACCACGACGGACCGGTGCAGCGTCCGCATTACTGCAGCTGCAGCCCCAATCCGTCTGTCGATCTCCGGCTCCCTTCTCCCATCACTCGCGAACAAGACCCCGAGATACTTGAACTCCTCCACTTGTGGCAGGAACTCATCCCCGACCCGGAGTGGGCACTCCACCCTTTTCCGGCTGAGAACCATGGCCTCAGATTTGGAGGTGCTGATCCTCATTCCCGCTGCTTCACACTCGGCTGTGAACCGTTCCAGCGCGGGCAGTGGCTGAAGCAAAAACTCGGGTGTGGGAGGAGTTCGGAGAGGCCATGGAAAAAGACTTTCGGACTGCCTCGAAGAGATTCTGGCAAACCGTCAGACGTCTCAGGAGGGGAAAGCGGTGCTCTACCTGCACTGTATAGTGCTGGCGGAGCGCTGCTGACGTCGACTGAGAAAATTGTCAGGCGGTGGAAGGAATACTTCGAGGACCTCCTTAATCCCACTGACACGTCTTCCGAGGAGGAAGCAGAGTCTGGGGATGAGGGGAATGACCCGCCAATTTCCGGGGGCGAGGTCACTGAGGCAGTTAAACAACTCCTTGGTGGCAGAGCCCCTGGTGTTGATGAGGTCCGCCCCGAGTTCCTGAAGGCTCTGGATGTTGTAGGGCTGTCCTGGTTGATACGCCTCTGCAATGTTGCGTGGAGATCAGGGGCAGTACCTGTGGACTGGAAGACCGGGGTGGTGGTCCCCATCTTTAAGAAAGGGGACCGGAGGGTGTGTTCCAACTACAGGGGGATCACACTCCTCAGCCTCCCTGGGAAAGTCTATGCCAGGGTGCTGGAAAGGAGAGTTCGTCCGTTAGTCGAACCTCGGATACAGGAGGAACACCTAAACATGTACCAACAATTTGTTACTTTTTAGCATTTTATCTGTAGATAGCAACACTTAAAGAGGAGCAGAAAGAAATCACAGGCTGCCAGATACCAAGCAAACCTAGGCCTCTGTAACAAGAGCTCAGTGTTTCATATACAGACAGCTCAACCAGGAGAGCTACAGCAGTATTTTCCAGATGTCCAAAGTCAAAAGATGCCATCATGAATGTACTCAGAGGTTTGAAGCAGCTGAAGGTGGTGGCAGGCGGCAGAGCATCTCAGAGGAGGAAACTATTCGCTAATGTTCATCGGTTCCAGACTTCAAGCAGTCTTTGACGCAGAGGATGTTAATCTAATGTTCAAATAACCCTCATAACTTTGCCGGCTCAGTTTCTGTTGAGCCTGTGGAAATGGAGGAACCCCTTTAATTAAAGCTGAGAGCTTTCAGCTTGTTTTACATCACTTCCCCTGTTGGTGTTTGCAGGAGCAACACTGCAAAAATGTGATCCCCGTACACGTTTTTGTGGAACCAAGTGTAATTCGTAAGTGGCGGTTTTTATCATTTGAAACCATCGTTGTGTCATGATTTATATATCTCTACACAATAAACAAGAGTTACCCCCTATTCACAGATTTTCTTGTATGATTATCCACAAGTATAGATTGAGCAAGGAGAGCGCTTGGTTGGGTGGGGTGTAAGGGTAACAGCACTTTCTTTAAACAGTATAATTAAGTATGACCTCCTATTTTAGAAAGCCCTAAAAGCAAGCTAACCATACGTCCATGTCCCAGTGTATTCGCTCTAACGTGAAGAGCTGCGAGCATTTCTAACACGGAGCCAATGAAAGAGATTTAAAGTCAAACCTGGCTTCCTTTGTATGCACTGCAAACAGTTTTTTGTCGCAGGTGATAATAATCCAGTTTCCACAAAAACCTACAGCACTCATGATGCTTAACGCGACTGGGCACCCATGTGTGCGACGGGAAACTGCCGTATTTTGTCGCGTACGAAATACGTCACGGAACGCCCCTTGAGTACGGGACGCACATAAGAAGCGCGGCCGTGTCCACAGGAGAAGAAGTACGAGTAAAAATAACTTTAAAATCGGAGCAAAACCTTGAAAATTAAGATTTAAAGACTGCTCATACTTCCAGCACAGGTAGCGCTTAGCTTGAAAGGCGGGGAAGTTTATTATTGAGGTATTTTAACATTGCTGTGATGCTGCTGTTCAGGTTTAGGGTCTGTTGTTTTAGTGAATGGCTCATTGTGCCCAGCGCACGCAGGCTGTACAGAAATATGTACAACAGCTCGAGCACTGGGGCCTGGCAGCATGGCAGCCCCACCCTGTCAACATGGCATCTGTTGTTACAGTTTTGCTCATATCCATCATACCCACGGGGATACCCACAGTGAATACTTTTTTAAACGGCATTTGTGGGAAACTTGCACCATGTCACTGAGATGGCATCCAGCCACAGGGAGGGATACACGGGGCAACGCAAGCAAGCTCTAAATGAAACAGTTTCCCTTGTGAAATAGAGCAAGGTGCTGGTGAAAATTCTCCATAAGAAACTGGGTCTGTTGTCAGCTGTGGCTGTGGCTCAAATAGTAAAGCAAGCTGGAAGGTTGGTGGATGAATCCCTTGCCCCTCCTGTCCTGTGTCAAAGTATCTTTGAGCAAGATGCTGAACCCTGAGTTGCCCCCAGTATGTCCAAAAGAGTATATGTATGTGAATGTTAGGGTATGAGTGACTGTGTTACTCCCTCTCCATGGCAACCAAGGGACCCGGGGGATTGCATCCAAAGCTGGTACAGCTCCACCCTCGCTGGGAGACAGACTGACCTGTACTTTGATTTTTCCCCCTTTTTTGAACATACTGCACCCTTTTATTTATGTCTGTGACAGCGTTGTTCTGCACCTCTTTGTGCAGGATGGCTTGACACATCGGCAACAACTGAGGCAAAACACTTTTTATCGTAATGTCTCTGTGGACCCTGTTGGTGGGACACCTGGTCCTCAGATGCCTGGAAAGGAGGACCCTTAAAGCCTACATTAGCTTTTTCTCAATTCAGGAGCTGCATCCTTCGGGGGACCCGGCCTTCACAGTCTACGTGGGCCAAGTCCTCCGAAGACTGAGAATGCTGGAAGTGAGTGGCTGTGAAAGGGGACGGTCTAGCCTTCAGATTTGTGTCACCAGCTGTCTCAGTGGAGTTTAATAGACTCAGCCGTCTGCTCCTTGTTACTTAAAATATAACAGGACACTGGAGTAAATTCTCTACCAACTCCAAAAGTAGAAAAGTTGTAACACTGTGTAAAATATAAATAAAAACAGAATACAGTAATTCATGATTATAATTTCTCATTTTGAATTTGATGGCAGCGTCAGCTCTTCGAAGTTGGGGTGGGGAGAACAAAAAGCTGGAAAAGTAAGTGACATCAAAAGAAATATCTTTTGCCATTGATTATGTTAACTGGCCAGGTCAGTGACATGATTGGGTATAAAAAGAGCAGCTAATGCATAATTTATGGTCCCAGAAACACGTCTGTCTACATACATGTTCTAACAGCAAGAGCAAGCTGTTCACCCACTTCAGATGTGCTCCCATGAAAGCCTTTAAGGTCCTAATTGTACATCGCTGGGAGCAGATGTAAAACTAAATACAGCAAGAAAAGCATAGACAGCATCTGTCGTGGACATTTTTTCATTACAATTAACAGTCAGTTTCACTTCAGCTCTCCAGGTACTTTCGTATATCTTCCCTCTTCACCGCCCTGGCTGCTTACTTTGTACAGCACAAGCAACAGTGGCCCACAGACTATTCATACAAATTGTCATATACAGATAACATTGTAGCAACATTTAGTCCTATTGAAATTCTTAGACGCGTGTCCCCCAACTTTACATGAACATATATAAAGTAAACAGGTATATTAAAGAAAAAATAATAATACTAAAATTAAAAATGTAATAAAAATACTAAAAGTGTTAAAAATTATGGAGAATTTAAAACAAATAGTTTAGCATTTACAGTTTGTGCAAAACTGTGCAGTGAGCATTCAAAGTGGCATTGTTTAAAGTGACAGTGTGTAGAGTCCAGTAACTGTAGTGAGTGTGTACAACACAGTAAAGCACTGTGTTGTACGGATACACAGTGGCTGTGGTGCTCATGCTCAGATTTAGGTTTTATCAAGTCTGGCAGAGATGAATTTGTATTTAAGCTGATGATGCTTAGATTAATTCACTGAACTCCAGCTGTACACTGTCAAGTGTAAAGACAGTATAAACTGTATAGTGTCAGTGTGGGGGATGAAACTGCTGACATCTTGTTAAATTCAGTTGTTTAAGGACACAGAGAGCAGCAGGTCAGCAGATTACAGCATGTGCATAAAGAAAATCTACAGAAGCCCACAATAGAAATTGCTGGGAGTCGATCCTTCTCCCTATGTGGAGCCATTACAGCCAGTGTTAGGGTTTTCTGACCTGCTGAATCCTACTTGGAAATGCAGCTGGAAACCTGTGTGCTTATTGCAGCAAACACAGCAGTCTCCTCTCTGTGTGTTTTACTTTATAAACTGATTTATTGTAAAGAGCAGCACGATTGTTAACAGAGGGAGAATCCATTACAGTCACAGCTTGTTGTCTTTAACAGTCTCAATATTTTTGTTTGTTGTTTGTGTGGATTTCTCCGAAATTTGTGTTGAGTTATTCACAGTCACAGTATAATAAGCAGTTGTGACCACAGCCAAATTGGCCAGCAGGTGTCACTGTGGAGATGGGTTTCATCTCCACGGGGATAGATGGAGGCAGGTGATCCGCTGTGGCGCCGCCACAAGAGTGAGTCTCGCTTATTTACACGAGGAGAAGCCTCCAAATGTCTGTACTGACACAACCTAAACCACTATATAGTAAAAGTAAAAAGAAGGCCTATCGAATCACGTCGCTTTTAAATCCTTTAAAATCAAAACATTGTTTTTCAAAGTTCCATTGGTATCACGGAACTCTTGTATTTAAGCCCAGTTTCCGACCGGAGAATAATATTGGGAACACGAAATGGCGACTTTCTTGTTTCGCATAGGACGATTGGGTCCTCTCAAGGTAACAAGAACTGTACTAGCTCTCAGTGTTTTACTGTATCGGTGTCGTGTTTAGTTGTACTAGTACAGATACAACACTTGGACTCAGTCACATCAACGCTGGCGTCTGTAGTACAGACCAGACGGCAACTGTCGGAACAGGACAGGCCAACCGCAGCACCGACACATGACCCTGAAACTGTCACAGTTACAGGTCACATCGTTTGTTCCTGTTGTTATTGGAAAGAGGCGAACCACTTTGAAAAAGGGGAAATAAATGATCTCTGTGCTCTGATAGTTTAAGCCGGTTTTTATCACGGTTAGGACTGATTTTTTTCTTAGGGGGGATGGATTGCACAGCATACAGGCACAAAACTGAATTGTTGGTGGCTGATGGCTCCTGTCAGATGATGATGATGATGGTCCTCACGTACTTTTTGTCCCTTGGTCCAAAATGTGAACATCGGCATCCTTTATGTGCAGGTGTACAACTGAGTCTTACGCTGTGGTGGCTCTTCCATGTTGTGGGATGGCTGTTTGGTTTCTCCTTTGTAGAGGTCCCAGCATTCCCTGCTGCACTTGACTGTATACATGTTTTATACATGTTTTTAGCTTGTGTTTGGGAGTGTTGGCCTTGGGACCGACTTTTAGAACCCTTCCCAGGCGTGTCAGCCCCAACTCACACCTTTCCTCGGTGACTTGATAAAATAGGTGATAAACGAACATAATAAAGCTAAAATGTCTTCACAGTCTGATTTTATGAATAGATGAATTTACTCATCAGGCATAACATTATGATCATTGACATGTGAAGTAAAATTTTGATTTGCTGACCTGATTTGGAATATATTTGGGAGTAAGTGGACATTTTCTCCCCAAGGATCATGTGTTAGAAGCAGGAAGAAACGGGGAAGCATGAGGATTTGACTGTTTGATAAGGGCCAAAGTGGGATGGCTAGACGACGGGGTCAGAGCATCTCCTAGTGTGACGGCAATGTGATGCTTTGGGTAAAGTTCTGCTGGGAAAACGTGAATCTTTGTGGGTATTCTCTGATGGCCGAGGTAATGCATGCTGCCACGGAGCAAAAAGGTTCAGAAATGGTTCATGGTTCACAACAATGATTTTGAGGCGCTCACTTGGCCTCCAAATCCCAAGATCTCAGTTCAGTCGAGCATCTGTGAGACGTGTAGGACAAAAAAGTCAGATCTATGGAGGTCCCAGCTCGCAGCTTACAGGACTTGAAGGATCTGACATGTTGGTGCCAGATTCCACTGCGCACCATCAGGAGTCTGGTGTAGTCCATGCCTCGGCCTGAAGTCAGGGTTGTTTTGGCAGCTGAAGGAGGACCAACACTATGTTAGGAAGATGATTATAATGTTACAGTTGATCAGTCTAAGTAAGAGCGCTCAAAACGAGCAGTGTGTACAGTTTAGGTCAGAAGTTTATATACGCTCATCACTGGGCATGAATGTCACGCTAATTTGACTTGTTCTTTTTTCCAGGGTGGAATGATTGTACAGCATATATCTTTAATGGCTTTAAAGTTTGAATTTATTTTGGATTTTCCATACACAGTCAAAAATATACATACTGGCTTGAATATATGCAAACACTGACACCTCAACCAGATGCTTTTGGTAGTCACCAGTAAACCTCTGGCATAATTCTGGCTGGTTATATGACCAATCTTTCTGGTACAATTGGTAGAGTTTATTTAAATTGGTTGGATTCCTGGGATGGATCCAACTTTTAAGTGTAGTCCACAAATTTTCAATAAGGTTGAAGTTGGGATCTTTGGGAAGGACATTCAGTAAGGCTGCGTTCACACTGCAGGCGAAAGCGCATCAAATCTGATTTTTTTTTTTTTTTTTTTTTGTGACCCTATTCGACCCATCTATCCGATCATGGTGTGACAGTGTGAACGGCACAAATCCAATCTGGGTCACTTTCGTATGTGGTCCTGAATCCGATACATATCTGATGTTTTAGAAAGCGACTGCTGTTTGATGGTCATGTCGCATTAAATCCGTCTTTTACGTCACTGACACAAGACAGACACTAATTATCAGCTCCGGAGAAGACATCACGAACGCTTCCTGGCCATCCAGCGTAGATGTCAGTGAAACTGTTGGGAAGACAGCGTTGGAGAAACGTGAACATTTTATTTGTACTGTATAATCTGCAGATTCTGACAGAAATCTGCAGCTATCCTTTGAAGCACCGCTCCTCTAAAACAGCAGTAAGGATCATTATTAGGTTATTTACATTATTATGTCAATAACAAAATAACTTAAAGCAAAAATTGGAAAACGTAAAGTCTGAAGTCTTTACATTAAGGCCATCAGTCAAACATGCTGTTGTTCTGGGTCTAAACAGAGCGTGTTGTGTGTGACGTCTTCTTTTGCGCATGCGGCCGCTTTGAGCGTTCACACTAGAGCGCGTTTGCTGTCGCATTTTATTTGTAGTGTGAACGAGCAGACAAAAAAATCGGATTTGGTCAAAAAATCTGAATTGAGCATTAAGACCTGCAGAGTGAACGTAGCCTCAGTGTGATGTTAGCCTGCTCTATCCATTCTAAAAACACTTTTGATGTGTGTTAAGGATCATAGTTTATTCAGATGTGTTGCAGCAGGGACACATTTAAACGTTTCAGGACTCCGGCCCTCGAGGGCTGCAGTTTGACACCCGTGCCCTAGTGTGTCCAAGTTTCAGGTGGTTTGAGGTGAAGTCGGAGAATTTGGAGGTAGACCAGAGGTTTCTTAATAGGTCAGCACCCTCTCAGACCATGACAATGTAAAACTCACTTCACGGTGGACAGTGTTGATGGTGTTCAGGCAGTTTCCTCTTCGTGGCAGACTTTAAAATTGGTCAGATAAATAAATGCTTAGTGGTGGTGGATGCAAAAATGGTGCAGATAGACTTAAAGTGACTATAAAGAAGTTAATGTGTGTCAGGTCTTTTCAGACAGGATTAAGAAAATAGGACACTGCGAGAACCAGTGAAATGATCACAAAAACGAGCCTGAATGTGTGGTTCTGTACTCTCACTGGACAATGTTTTGTTCTCTTCTGCAGCGTCTCCAGTTGGAGAACTTGGGAATCCTGAGGACTTCTCCAGCTGCTTCGTTCTGCACCAAGACTGAAAAACCAGCAAAACCTGGGAAGAAGACCAAGAGTGCAGGCAAGAAAAAGACCTTTGGGTTCTGTTAACTGCTTTACGCTGTGGCTTTTTAAGTTGTGCTGGGTGGTTGCTTTTGTTCATTCATACAATAATGCATATGTGCATGATGAGTATATGTGTACTTTCAGTTATGATGCCTTTAAAGCGTAATATGCACCTCTTTCCACAGTGAAGCTAATGTGCCATATGGTCAAAGGAGCTTGCAAAGAAAAGCGTCTGGACTTCTTTAAGTTGCTTGAAGACGTTTCACCTCTCATCCGAGAAGCTTCTTCAGTTCTAAGGTCAAATGGTGGAGAGTCCCAGATATAAACCTAGTGGGAGTTTCCCCCCACAGAGGGACAAAAGGACCCCCTGATGATCCTCTAATCGCCTGAGCCAAGGTGTGAAACTGGGTGTGGGTCCCAATCAGCCAGAGTTTCGGGTGAAGAAGCTTCTCGGATGAGAGGTGAAACGTCTTCAAGTAACTCAAAGAGGTCCAGACTAGGGCTGCCACAAACGATTATTTTGATAGTCGACTAGTCACCGATTATTTTTGCGATTAGTCGACTAATCAGATCATCATCCATTGGACGTAAAACTACAGCTTATTGCACCAGCAGCATCTGCTCTTATATAACTATCATTAGCTTACAGCTTTAAGTGTTTAAGGTCTGTGCTAACTAAAAATAAAGACAAGATGATAGTTTATTAAATTTTAATGAAATTTGCAGATTGTTTCGGTGAAGTTTAATAAACTCCTTGCTATCTAAAATATACCCCAGAATATGCTCCAGAATATACCCCAGGACACTGGGGTATATTCTGGAGCATCTCACACTTCTGATAATCAGTTGTCTGCTTGAGTTTATTCAGCTGTGTAAAAACTATAACTTTAATCTCAGACAAACTGATTTACTCAGGAACAAATAAAATACAAAAAAAAAGAGCCAAACAATAACATTGTTAAGTTATCTAAGTGACTCATATATATTTAACCTGAGTAGCGAAAGACGGCGGTGGGTTTGAAAACGATTTGCGGGGAGTCCGGTGTCCTCGCGGCGCTAGTGAGCCTAGCCCCCGGCTCGCTAACGAGCTAGTGGGTAACAGATGTCTCCGAAAACGTCGGAGCGCTTTTGAAAATATGTGGTGTCCTGATAAACTGAGCAGATATTTGAGGTTTACACAGCTACATTCTCGCCTGAAAATATGTTAAACGTTTATTTTGTGACCCAGAAAGAATAATAAGAGTAACATTAAAACTAACTAGCTGCCGCCATTGTTGGAAACTGCGCTGGGCCGCGCTATGAATTCTGGGACACAGCTGCTTCTTCTTCTTCGGGGTTTAACGGCAGCTGGCATCCTTGTATATGCAATGCTGCCATCTTCTGTTTCAGTCCGTTATTACACTCTTAAATCCTGCCACTTATTCCTGCGTCTTTTGTGATCTTACAAAGCTTCAAACGACGCTTCGACTATTAAATCAGTCGTCGACGATTTTGATAGTCGACGTAATCGTGACTAGTCGACAAATCGTGGCAGCCCTAGTCCAGACGCTTTTCTTTGCAAGCTCCTTTGACTACGATGACCTGGATGACTGAGAACCTTCACAGACAATGTGCCATATGATTTTTACATTTTAGAGCATGTGGTACATTTGAATCATTTTAATTGAATTCACTAGAAGTCTGTAAGGGAGAAAGCTGCTGCTGTTTTACTCTGTGACATGTTGTTAGTTTTGTGGTCCTTCTGTCTAATAGCCAATTTTCTAAATTTGTACGACGCTATTCTGAATGATCTTAAACATGTTATTTCTTGATAATCAAAATTCCCCATCTCCTATTTTAGTGTAGAGATGCAGACTTTGGGTCGTCCCTCTTCTCTTCAGTGTTCATGCCCGTTTTAATGTTGTGGAGCTTGAAGCCCTAAAAATCCAGTATTTGTTTGCAGCACGTACCTGCTTAGAGATTCTCTTAATTCTGATTCTTTTGATGATACCATGAACTGCAGCTGACGCGATTTCAAAGTCTCCATAATTTTACGTTATACTGAAATCGTTCCACAGTTTGCAGAGGCAGTTTTTAGAAGTTGGTGATCATCTGTTCATCTTTGCTTCTTTAGAAATTCGACCTCATTAAGATGCTCTCTTCAATCATGTCACTGACCTGTTGCCTGTTAAACTAATCGGTTACAAAATATTTTCCCTGCCATTTCTTTTTTTAGTAACACTTTTCAAAAAAGCTTATATTGTTCATAAAATTGTAAGATGTGTCAGAAAACATCAAATGTTTAAACGATGTTCTGTTACGTATACAATAGGTTTGTGAGGTAACAGTTCCAGATTCTGGGATTGGGGAAGTACATTTGATTCGAAGTGGGATTTAAAAGTATCTAAGAGGAGTTGTGAATGCACACCCACAAATCAAATTGAATATATTATTTTATTATTTAACTGTTCATGTTATATTTACCATTTTCTTCAGCAACAGAGGCTCCAGATGAGAGAGCAAACCTGTTAGCCTACAAGACAGCAGTTGCCTTCCCAGTTAGACTTTCAGGGCCTGGATGTTTCCCAGCACAGTCTGTGGATGGAACGGGACCAGCGGTTGTCTCCACTGCAGAAAGCATTGTAGCTGCACAAGCCATCACTCCTGTTACTGCTGCCAGTGAGCAAGTAGCTGCTGAACCAGCAGCCGACTCCGATTCAGACTCTACCGACTCCGATTCAGACTCTACCGACTCCGATTCGGACTCTGACTCTGAGGATGAGAAGAAGAAAGAAATCAAGGGCTTTGCACCAGAGGCAGAACCCCAGAGGATCACAGTCACAGGAGTAAAGGCAGGCACTATCGAAGCTCAGAATGAATATGGGGCTCCTATCACACCTGGTGTAGAAACACCAGCACCCTTAGGAGCAGCTCAAGCTACAGTGACTGTACCCAGTGTTGGTTTTGAGAAGCTGGTGAAGTCAGGCCCAGAAATCATCACTCGAGAGGTGACTGGGTCTGACGTTTCAGCCAAAACTGCTGCAGGAGTGACAAAAGATGCTGCATTTCCTGTTGATGCTCAAATAGAAGCCATTGGTGAGGCTCTAAAAGACCCAAGGTCTTCCTCTGCTGAAGCTGCTCCTGTGGCTGGAGGCAAAGCTGCTGAAGCTGGAGCAGAAGACGCCCGTCCTGCTGACGCTGCTGCTGAAGCTGGAGCAGAAGACGCCCGTCCTGCTGAAGCTGTTGACGCTGCTGCTGAAGCTGGAGCAGAAGACGCCCGTCCTGCTGAAGCTGTTGACGCTGCTGCTGAAGCTGGAGCAGAAGACGCCCGTCCTGCTGAAGCTGTTGACGCTGCTGCTGAAGCTGGAGCAGAAGACGCCCGTCCTGCTGAAGCTGTTGACGCTGCTGCTGAAGCTGGAGCAGAAGACGCCCGTCCTGCTGAAGCTGTTGACGCTGCTGCTGAAGCTGGAGCAGAAGACGCCCGTCCTGCTGAAGTTGCTGCTGCGGCTGAAGCTTCAGTCTGTGCAGGGAGCACCGAGGAGCAGATGGACCTTGCTCCTATTGTAACTGAAACTGCAGGAGAGGAACTGCAGACAGAGGCCACAGCTGAACACTCTAAGGGTACACACTACACTACCCTGACCCTTAAATCTTTACCTCCCTCTCTTTTTATTTATGGCTCTTCTAGAAATGACCATTGTTTTTCTGCCTGTGCCTCCAAACACAGTCTGAGTGCTGTTGCTCTGTTAACCAGGCGGCAGCTTCCCTCACATGTAACAGTTCATGTTGTATTTTAAAAGTATCGTCCGTGTTTTCTATTTAATGGCCTCCTTTAAGGGTCTCTAGGTGTTGGTTTTATTATCAGAATGCTACTATGTTTAGCACCGTTTGTCCAAGACAAATTTCCCATGTGGGACAAGAGGATAAGAATAAACATTATTAACTTAGAAGTTACAGCAACTAAAGCAATATCTCTGATCCCAACATAAATAAGGGAGATGCAGTAGTTTAAACTTGTCTGTAATATTAGAGAGTACTTTGGGATATGCAACTTGTTTTTCTCTGACAAACCCCAAAACACTGGCAACAATGATGTTCAGGTTAAAGACAAACGTCGGAGGTTTGTTGTTCCTGACATTAGAATATGCCAACTTTACACTGATGTTGATTGTTTTAAGTTCCCTGAAAGTTCTGCTCATCCACATAAGAGAACTGAAAAAGTAAACGGGATGAAAACCTCTATGGAGGTCATCTTTGCAGATTGAACTGCTTGCCAATTTAGTGCTGGCAAACAATAACGGGACTAGAAAGTAGACTGAAATCATCTCAGGAACATACTGTAGGCACATGAAAACTGGCACAATATCATGTTTGTGACAGAAACAAGCTTCATTGAGTTTTCTTCGTTCTTTCTGGGATCGATTATATTGGAGTGCATGATGCCAGATAGTGTTTTCTGCAGCTCCTGACCCCTCCCACACCCTCTAGTCACAGAATGGCTAAAATGCTTATTTCCTGCTAATAACATTGAAGCAATCATATAGTGGACATATAGGGAACACAGGTTGAGCTGATTTCAGTTGTGCTACAGTGGTTACTGTACTCTAATGTGGAACACTTCTTTTTTTCTTTTTTTAATATACACTGCCGGTCAAACGTTTTAGAGCACCACAGTTCTTCCAGTTGTTTGTTGCAGTTCAAGTCATTCAGGTCCAATGAACAGCTTGAAAATGTACAAAGGTAAGTGGTGAACTGCCAGAGGTTTACAAAAAAAAAGTTACCCAAAACTGTAAAATAATGTACAGAATTATACACAAAGGCCTTTTTCAGGGAACACAACATAGGTTAACAATTTAAGGCTGTTGTGCAGCAAAGGAGGTTGATCAAGCCTTGAAAGCTGCTGCTACTAATTCCTACAGGTGTTCCAACCTTTCTGGATTACTTCCCCCTCTGCCTGCATAAAAGCAGTGTTGGAACACACTGTGGTACCATACCCTCGTGAGCATCAGTTGAACTGTATTGTACTGCTGAAAGTAGAGTGTTGCTACAAAAATAGCGAGAAACAGGCAGTTAAAAATGGAAGAGAGATGGACCATCATAACACTTAAAAATTTCTTCTACAGAGAAACTGCAAAGAAAGTCCAGGTGTCAGTGAGTAGTTTCTTTCACCATCCAAAGGCTCAGAAACAAACTGTGACAGGAAGAGGTCTGCAGACCCAAAGACACAACTGAATCAGAGGACAAGTTTCTGAGAGTTAACAGCTTGTGTGATGGCGGCTCACGGGACAACAGCTCAATAGTAGTCGTAGTAAGCCCCAAACCCCATCGAGCTGGTTTGGGATGAACTGGAGAGAAGAGTGGAAGCAAAGCAACCTACAGGTGCGACATTTATGGGAACTTCTGCAACAGATATTGGAAGAACTTTGTGAAGAATATTTGATTTCTATTGTAGAGAGAATGCCACGGGTGTGTGCTGCTGTTATATCTGCCAAAGTGGCTACTTTGAGTCAAAAGTTTAGAATACATTTTACTCTGTAAATTGATTCTATGATTTGTTTTTTAACTCAAATTGCTCATTTGTACCGTTGTTTCATTTCAGAGTGCAATGAGACATTGAACTGCATAATTTCCACTGAAAATTGGGATGTTCTAAAACTGTTGACCGGTAGTGTATATCACGAGGTGGAATCTTTTAACTTCCTGTTAATCATGATAGAATCGTTTTAAATTGGAATAAGTAGTTCTTCTCCAGTTGTGCTTTCTACTGTACACACTGTGGGTCGATGCTTGTAGAGCTTTTGGGCTCTTTTCATCCATACTCTGTTATGCTACTGTTGGAGGATTTACTTGACTTGTATACTCAAACTGAAGTTAATTGTTGTGGAGGATCAAGGGCAAAGGTGTATGTGATTAAAGGTTTGTCATCAGATGAACTTACTTCTTGCATACTGCTACACTAAACCTGCTTGTGCAGTCTTCCTTTTGACTTTGTGACCAACTGAACTCTTTCACAGTTTGAGTGTTCTTGTCCTAGGACTGCTAACAGTGTCTGTTTTCCCTCACAGAGTAGTTGACTGCTATTTTCTCATGTTAACGTCTGTTCACATGGGCTCATTTGCACCCTTATCTTTGTGTGTATGGAATGTGAGTTACAGGTGCCTGAGGTAATGTTGAGGTCACAGATCATTAACCCTGGTGCATCAGTGGCTCATGATTGTAGTGTAGATGAATATACTGCTCTTCCCTAACAGCAGCTGGACGAGGAGAAGCTGGGAGTGGCTGCAGTTGGTGGGAGTACTCCAGGAATCAGGATTGCAGGCCCTTTTTTAAAAACTGAGTCCCAAAAAAGAAGAGTGCAAATCCTTTCAGATGATCCAACTACACAGCTGTTAGATGTGTTTGAAGTTGGAAGTGTCCCACACATCCCAAGACTGTATTCCTGCTTCCTGAAGTAACCTTCCTTCCCCACTCCTCACCTTGCACCACTTGTTTATTTCACATTTTGAAATCTTAGCTTTTGGTTTATCTGGAATCATATTCGTTAAGTGTAGGTGGAAAAAAGTTTTTAATGTGTTTTCATTTAAAAAAGAAAAACAAAACTTTACTGTCACAGCATGCTGGCAGATTTACAGGAAATCCCTCTCTCTTGTATCTCTGTTTAAGAGTAACATAGCGCTGTGCGGGTGTCGGACATCCCCCCCCCCCCCCCCCCTTTTTTTTTTTTGACTTGTTCCATTTCTTTTCTTACCTCTGCAGTATCACTCTTTCTCTATGATGGGCTGTTTTACTCTCTGGAAACATGTTTTTCTTGACATCCTTTTTCCAGTCACAAACATGATCCTTGATGCTCCTTATGCTAGTGTCTCCATACTCCATTGGGGGTTGCTGCCACTGTAAAATGTGGCCACAAACCTCCTTGGGTTGGCATGAGTAATGTGGAAATGTGCAGTCCCCTCAAAAAACTCTTACAAAACTGCATCTTTGTTCTCATTTTTAGAAATTATCAAATGTGGTGTGATGAATCCCTTCAAGCAGCAGTTACTACTTTAAAATCAGTAACAGGGACACAGGACTAAACCTAGTACTGCATTAACTGACCTGGTTTTATTTCTGTTCCCAGACAAGACATTTTGTAAAGCTCACCCTTCTACCAGTTTTCTTACATCTTTCTTTCCCTCCCCCTCCTTACTGCAGAAGCTGCAGCTGTGCCTTCGGAGCCAGAAGAACTGTTTGATAACAGCACTTACAAAAACTACCAGCACCACAGCTACAACCCCTACACATTTGCAGACCTGGATATGCAGATGGCCAAGTTTCGTCTCCCTCAGCCCTCCTCTGGCAAGCCTTCACCCAGGCACTAAAAAGAGCTGATATGACCATAAGTTATGGCTTAAAGATGACAGTGATGGCAGTGTCTCTTTTTTCATTGTCCCCCTACTTCTGTTGTTTTTAAAGTAAATCATTAAAGTCCACACATAAGAATTGAGGTCTGTTTTTTGCCTGACTTGGTTGTTTTGTCTTGTATAAAGCAATTGGTGTATAAAGAAATGGGAAAGATCAAACAGTTCTTTTATCGTGCTTTTCTGCCTTAGGGGCATCATTTGAATAGAGCTGAGTGTGCAAGTGGTTTATCTGTGGTTCTATTTTAATGATTACAATTTTGACTCGTTTAGCATGCCTGCATGCACATAATGTTCAAATTATCCATACGCATTCGTTTAGGAATAAGCACTCAGCAGTCTGTTGTCTTTCACACATTAGTATGTTGATGATTAAAACGCGTGTATATAAAGGAACGAAGCATAAAGCGAGGGAAGTGAATCGCTTTTGCTAAGACAAAAAAAAAAACAGGACTCGCAGGCAGCAGAACGTCATGTCTCCGCCCACCTAATACATAATCATGAGTCCTGCGCCCCTGCGTGCCCTTGCGCGATGACGTAACGCAACAACTGCGGGTCCCGATTGCTGCAGCCGCTTGTCAGTGTGACGAAGATTGGCACTCAGGTAAGCTGTCACTCAAAGTCCCTCTTTTTCCGTTCCCTATCAATCAAACAATCTGGGCCGCACGCAAAAATGTCCCGGGGCGAGGAGCGCGGACTTAGTCAGGGCAGCAGAGGGTGTTTTTTAGAGGAAACAGAAGCGGCAGAGCTCTGTGAAGGATAAAAAAAACTGTATACATGGGAGGGGGGGTTAAAAAATATGTCGGCGTTTTGGGGGCTGAGGAGGATTGTGGAAAAGCAAAGGGCGAGCGCTAGAAACGAGGCCCAACACTTTACCACGTAGGGGAGGGGAAGTAGAGGGCAGCTGTCCCCGCTTGATTGATTGACTGAAAAGGGGAGGAATTTAGGATCAACCGGGCTAGCAATCCAATACTTAATAATTTCTTTGCTGCCCAATTATTTCATATAGCTGACAAGAAATATAATTTAATTTTAAATGCATACTGTTAAGCGACCGACGCTGTCTTATTATTTGGTAAAATGGCTTACTTCGTATCAATCCGCAGGAGGGTCTTTTTCTGTACCTGGCTAGATTGGTCAGCTAGCTTGTTTTTTGGCCGCGATTACCTTCGCTAAATATGGCGCTTTGCGTTTTGGTTGCACTACCAACACGAATACACTTTGAAGTTAATACTTAGCTACGTCGAAGACGTTAGCTCGGCCATATGGTTGCTTATTTGACTGAAGCCTAGGTTGGCTTCGTGAACTAGCGCAAATGTGTCGTTTACGTTACTGGATAATTGTTAGCTGTACGAAAACGACCGTTTTCCCAGTCGGGCTGCTTTGTTTACGAGTAACGTTAGTCGGGTTATAGGAGAGTAGGCTAATATTAGCCCAAAGGATTTATTTCACTTTAATGTCCCCTTGCCGCCACGGTTGCCACAGCTAACACGAGCTAAAGGCTAAATCGTGGTGGGTGTGTTAACATCAATTGCAAGACACGCTAAGATATAACATCAGCATTATTATTTGTACAACACCCCTTAGGTTCATGATACCAGCCTCTTCTTGGCTTTTAGAGGTGAGCTGGATAAGCTATATGCAAAGAAGAGTAACGTTGGACCCCGTAGTGTGCTTTCGCTACTAGCACGTATGAAGACAACATTCATATTCAACATATCATTAGCCCCTCTCCATTTCTGTTCTAATATTGACATTTTGTATATATTTTGCATCTTGGTGTTACAAAGGGGAACGGTATTATGTCCATACTTCTGTATTTTACCGTAACAATGCCAACCTAATTAACAAAGCCAGTAACACTGATAATAGTTTAATAATGAAATCAGAACAGTTCTGTCATTTGAAGCTTATGTGCAAACACCTGAGGCAGTCTAACTGAAACTGTGTGTACTGTGTAGGTTGGCCACCAGTCCCTGCACTCTATAATGCCCCAGTGTTTGCAGCATCTGCAGTGAACGTGATGGCAGCCCACTCAGTCTCCATAGATAAGTACCCAAAGGGAGAGCAGCAGGTGGGTGAGAGGGACAAACTTTGCTTGGACCTGCAGGGAGCTATAGTCTGCTCTTTTGAGATACTAGTTAACTAAAGAGAATAAGCACAACAGCAGGACGGGATACTGTTTATAATTGGGACAGCTAAACATTCTAGGCTAAAACTTTGAGTGTTCTGGACTCTGCCTAATAGATAATTTATTTTTAGTGGTGAGAAGTCAGCCTTGGTAGCAGAATAACGTGAACACGCAATCGGTGTCAATGCTGTTACACCAGTTTGAGTAATATATAGACTGTGAGCTTGTCTCTGAAACTCAGTATGGGAGACATCAGTAATGCATTGTAAGCCTCATTTCCTCCTAGTATTTATCTGTATGCATATTTGTAAATTGCTTAAAAAACATCTTTATTTAGGTGCTAAAATTTGTGGGTGTTGAGAGCTAAGAATGAACTATGACTAAGAAGAAATGTTCCTCCCTACGCAGGCAATCATTTTTGGTCTATTTGTGTTCAATCTAAGTCATTGTTGGCTGCAGTCACATGGTTGGGGATGAGATTTATGCTCCTTGAAGGGACTGTGTTGCCAGTAGGCAGGCACAGTGTAAAAAGGGAGAAAGACTTTGCTCAATAAAGTTTTTTGCAGAGCCTCTGCTCACATTTCAATTCAATTCAGTTTTATTTATAAAGCACCAAATCACAACTACAGTCGCCTCAAGGTGCTTCATATTGTAAGGTAGACCCTACAGTAATACAGAGAAAAACCCAACAATCATATGACCCCCTGTGAGCAAGCACTTTGGTGATAGTGGGAAGGAAAAACTCCCTTTTAACAGGAAGAAACCTCCGGCAGAACCAGGCTCAGGGAGGGGCGGGGCCATCTGCTGTGACTGGTTGGGGTGAGAGAAGGAAGACAGGATAAAGGCATGCTGTGGAAGAGAGACAGAGATTAATAACAAGTATGATTCGGTGCAGAGAGGTCTGTTAACACAGGTGTATAGAAGTTGGGGGAGTGTATTCTCAGTTGTTATTCTTTGGACACCAGAGATGGTAGTGTTTCACTTTCTGGATCATGAGGGTTCTGCCAGACCTATGCACTGGGGACTTAAAAAAATATTTCAGAAAAGGGTTACAACCTAATGAATCTTAATAGCTTTCCATTTCTTTTAACAGTTTGTTTGAAAAAAGTATGGAGATGTTAACAAAGGGAATGGAAGTAGTGACTCTTAGTGGAGGAGTTGTTGATCTCCTGTCTACAGCCCCACAGGATGTAAACGTGAGCATATCCCATGTGCTTTTTATGTAGCCGGGGTTGTTCAGTTTTAACATCTCTGCTGGTGGTTTTACTGCTCCTCAAGACTCAGGAAATTAAGGCAAATAAAGCCATGTTGGTTTAATTAAAAAGGCACACATCTTACCATACTATAGTTGTATACAACATCTAACATCCTCCTCCTTCATCCTTGCTAATTTGTTAGTTGGATTAGCAGTTAGCACACACACTGTTAGAAGCTTGTTGTTATACACCAGTGTTGCTCATAGTCGAGATGTTTGACTTATTAGTCAGTGTAACTTTGTTATCCTGACTTTAGACAAGAGAAATGACAGCTACATACACACCTCAGAAACACAGTGTTACTGTAATTATCTAAAGATTCAATGTTGCCTTTTGAGATTTTAACATAAAGAGAACTGGAGACTTGCACTCTCTGAGCAGTATAATTTTTTTCTTTTCATTTAACAACATGACCCAGAGTAGTAGTAGTTTGTTTTTTAAATCAACAGCTGCATTTACTCAGCTAAAAACAAGTGAGGGAGACTATCAGAGCCAACTGGGTCTGGATTCTTGGGTCCAGTGATTTGTAGAAACCTACTATTCTTACAACACAGCTGTCCTGTGCCAGATGTTCGTTTGACCCACTGAGGCAGACATCGTGTCAGAAACATCAGGAGGACTGAGGTTCATTAGAGGGATCAAGAAGAGCTCAGGCTTCAGCATCAGCTCCCTCAAAGGGAAATCTTCAGATCTCCACCGTAGGCCTAAAAGGAGGACAAACCCAGCACTTAAACAGTGTTTCTCAACTTTTACACAATGGTGTTACATTTAGTTCAGTAGAAAATTATTTAAAATCTAAACATATAGTAATCACAGAAGTGTTGCCCTAATATGTACAGAAGCTGAGCACAGCGGACATCATCAGTTTTCTTGAATCCCAAACTGAGTAACTGTTTATGCGCCTAAAGGTAAAGAGGATAACGGTACATATGATACCAATTACATGGATATATAATCCCTTTGACTTTCTTTCATGAACTTCCTCAGTAAGACAGCTGCAGCCTTCACTGACGGTAAATAATCTGGCAGTTTAGCCTTTGTTCTTTTTTAATCAGGTCATTTTTGAGTTACTATAATTTTGCTCCAAAGTTAAATAAGTGAATTTAGCATAAAGAGTGGGCTTATTGGATGATTCGTCTGTCACTGGGTGGTGCTGAGAGCAACTCCTGTAATCAAAGAATCATTGCAGTCAAATGTGAAGTTTATCCTTTAAAGCTCATCCTTTCATTATCCTGACACACTTTGGTTCTGAACGTCTTATATATTTTACAGTCTGCAATTCTGATGACAGCTGACATGCAAAGTGTTTGTTAAAAAACAAAGCTTTATATAGAGCAATACAATAAGCATTAGTTCTTTCCATGGATTTTTAAATTGGATTCAGGTCGTGTGATTGGCTGGCCCTGATGGCAGTTGATTTTTATCAGGAATGTCGGTATATTTTTCCATTCATCCTTCCTTCAGATATATGAAGTGTGCGAGTGCCGTATGCTGGAAAAATGGCCCCACACCATGATGTTCTCACCTCCAAACTTCACTCTCGGTTTGGGGTGTTTGACTTCCAAACATGGTGTGTATTACAGCCAGTGTTGGTCAAGTTACTTGAAAAAAGTAATCAGTAACTAATTACTGATTACAATTCTACTTTTTCTGCATAATCCATCATGCAAAATGTAATCAAATGGAAAAGTCTCTTTTTTTTTTAACTTGTTTTATCAGTTTTAATCTTTTAACTTTATGCATCAAGCAAAAATTAAATTATATGCAACATTCTCTGACTGGAAGAAATTAGTTTAACATTTAAACCTATTTTCTGCACATTCCAGCGCATAAAATAAAATATTTTTTGTGTTTACACTCAGTCTTTCAAAGTAAGTAAGTAAAACACAGCAGAAAATAAATAAAGTCAAAGACTAGTGGTCCTGTTGCTCTATTTTCACCTGTAAAGTAGGAGTGGGTCAGGCGGAGGTTTACCCTGGTGCAGGTGTGCCGCAGCGGTCAGTGGAAGAATCCGCGAGTTTTTGTGAATTTCCCATTACGTCGTTGTGCACTCGGTGCTTGTTTAGGGGTTTTTTTCGCTGTAAAAAGAAGTTTTCTTCCCACGCACAACTGACACTAATGTTTTTGTCACTTTTTATGGAATCAAACTCAAAGTAAGGTCAGTACTTCCACGCTTTAAACGCTGCACGCTCATACTCTCTCCCACACTCGATATATTATCCACTGTTGATCTGCACACAGCTGTTGTCACGAACGTCGCACTCGCTTACGTCACTGTCTTGAGACATTCTAACGCATTACTGCCCATCTCTGATTACAGCATCCAAAGGTTTCAGTTTTGGTCTCGCCTGACCAGAATATGTTCTCCCAGTATTTCACAGGCTTGTCTAAATGTTGTTTAGTCAGGCTTAAAACACACTTCAACATGCTTTTTCTTCAGCGGTGGAGTCTTGTGTGGTCATTGTGCATACAGGCCAGTCGTACCTGCTAATTCCAGATCTCTTCTCATAATTCTTTTGACTCCTCTATGGGCTCAAATTGTGGTCATAAATATTTTGTACTTGTAAATCAGTTTTGTATGTGTAAAAAAAGATTTGTGTGTGGACTTAGCCAAAGAATACATGTGAAACTCTGCACTCAAGTTTCAAGTTACAAGTACGAATTTTGATCCTATTTTTCTTCCTTTCATCTGATTGGTCAATGTCATGTCAATCACAAATGTAACTATTCAATCAGAAAACAGATGGGTTTGGCTGTCGGAGGGGCGCTTTTTTGAACTGCAGGTCCTTGAAGGGTGATACAGTTTGAAGCTGGAGGATCTCTATATAAATTAGAGATGGCACGATACCACTTTTTTATGTCCGATACCGATATCATAAATTTGGATATCTGCCGATACCGATATGAATCCGATATAGTGTTTTTTAATCAATAAAACTGTTTTTTTAATATCTTGCTGCTTTTTGTATAAGTTCATACTCAAGTTAAAAAAAAAAAACAAAAAGCACTAAAGCTATTCTGTTATACCTGTATGCCAAAAATACACTGCACCCAAAATATTTCATAGTTCAGCAACACTGATCAATCTAACAAACTTAAACCTGCTCCATCCTCCCTATTCTGGTATTTTAAAGAGTAAGCAAGCTAACTAATAGGGTCCTAAAACTCCCAGCAAAAAAAAAAAAAAAAAAAAAAAAAAAAAAAAAAGGGAACCACCCCCCACCTCATGATGCTTAATCGACGTAATCAACTTTAATTTGATGCAGTGTGAAAAAAAAATGTACATAAATCAATTATTCTTTTCAAGAATAATTAAATAGATTCAATAGATAAAGTACTATAGCTTACTGGGGTATATTAGACTTAACAGTTACTATATACAGTAATGGACTTCTATACATTTTACATCAGATTAAAACTTTGGGTGTAAGATTCAGATAATTATTTATTAAAAGCTCGACATTTTAAATGAGAATAAGAAAGAAAAGTATGTCTTTGTGCCCCCTTTTCCCTGTTCATGCCCTATCGGCCCCCCTGACTAAACTTTTCTAGATCCGCCCCTGCACAGTTACCAGCCGTCAGCTGTAGAAAAGGATCCTGGTGTAGAAAGTAATATTAAATAAATTCTAACAGCATCAAGCTTAAACGTGCTGCGGTTGTTCAGCCGCTGGTTTCCTCTTTCTGGCGCGAAGTGGGCGATAAACAAAGAAGAGAGACGGACTCGCGACAGAAAAGCCGATCAGCTGATCATTGATCAGTGTCACGATTGAAGTAGCAGCAGGAGAGGGAGGGAGAGAGAGGCAGTCGCTCCATATCGGTTGTTAAGCTTAACACAGGAATGCTTTACAAACATTCAGAGATGAACTTACACACTTGCTTTACTTCTCTCTGGGAAAACTTCCTCGGAGATAAAATGCTGGTTTGGTAGCGAGGCTACAAATACACACAGTCTCTCTATCACGTGAGCATACTGCTCCAACGTTCTAAGGTTATGAGCCGAGTTACGCCATGTCGCAAGTTTTGTGAGGTGCTTTTTTGATATTTAATGGATCGGATTACATTTTTTATTTCTCTCAAATATCCGATCCAGGAATTTACGTCAGTATCGGACCGATACGTAATATCGGATCGGTCCATCTCTAATATAAATATCTAGCAGCTAGGTCCCCTAACTTTCAGCAGCTGTTGAAAGGATAAAGTTGTGGTATATCTAGTGGTTAGAAATACCATCATTAATTTTGGATTAGTTTAACACAAAGTCAGGGCTGACCCGGGACCATTGCTGTGAATCACAGTGCGCAGCATAAAAGTCCTTTCACATCAGAGGCAGCATGTGCTGCTAATGCTAACTAAAAGCAAAGGATCCAGAATTTGTTACGCTGGCTGGTGAGCTCTGTGGGGTTTTGCAGCAGCTCTACCTGTATTAGATGCACCTGCTCCTTGTCGCTTCTATCTCTGACTTCATGTCCTCTACAAGAGTTTGGTTTTTTTGCTGGTTCTTCAAATGTTCAATAAAACCATGTATGCTAATTCATAACGAAGAAAGCTTTGTAACTATCCCCACCAGTGAAGACTGTCATTTCAAAGCACTTGAATTAATATGTGTAACTGGGTGTAGAAACATGTTCTTTCTGTTAGTCCAGTTTCCTTATTGTCAGTTTGAAACAGCAGGTTGTGGTTATGGAAGGTAAACAGACCTTCTCTCAGTATCTAGACTCTGCCTCCAGTTCCCAAGCAGATACACCCAAATTTCTCTAACTGTTGCTGCTAATCAGACTTCTAAGAAAGGTGACTCCTTGAACCCAAATCAACATGAGTAGTAGTAATGGCAGTACTAGTACTAGTAATCTGAGGTGAACTTCTTTTGTTTTTGTTTGAGCCCTGCCCCATTTGCTAACAGAGAGGGTGGGCTTTATGACCTGTACTGCAGCCTCACACCAGGGGGCAGTAGATACTTTTTGAGGAGCTGTCAGGTCGTCCAGGTTTTCTGTAGTCATTTGTTAGTAACTTGTGGATCTCAGAAAGTAGTCTTTTTGCTTGAAAATTCCTATGACTTTGAAAAGGAGTGCTATTAAAATGAAGCCACACGCTGTCACATGTCATCTTTGTCTTGAACGCTTCGTGCTGTAATTGTCTGTTTCTTGTCTGTTCTCACCTTCCTTGCAGATGCAAGGCATCATAAAGGTAGACAGTGATTCGGAGCAGAAGTTTATGGAGGGTACGTTGGGAGAGGTGCCCAGCCCGGCACCAACAGAGCCACAGACACCCATGGACGCTGACAAGGCATCCATATATCGGTAGGAGTGTATGTTTGTTTAAATAGAAATAGAAAATCAGACATTCTCAACAGTAACAGTATATGCAAGCTGTTTAATTAAAATTAAATCAAACTATATATGAACAAAAGTTTGCACATGCATATTTCCTCTGGAGAAGGAAGCTTCTCCACCACTGCTCTCTCTCACACCTCTTTTTCTCTTCATCCTCACCTCCAAACTGACTTCCTGAACTGAAGTCAAATCTTTAATACATGAAAACGTGCATAGACATGATTATTTATTCCAAATGTTGTCCTAATTACATATCGTCAGCAGATTAGACTTGTAACCCTGCTGCCCCCTGATCGCTTACAATGAGCATCATGTTAGCTTATAACCATTGTTGTTTAGGCAGCAACAGTTGGTTATAAGCTAACATTATGTCAGCTGATGTTAGGCTAGTGTCCTAAAAGGGTCCAGACAAAGAGTTTGGTTACATCCTCACATCAAATGAGAGTTTATTTTCCAAGTGTTAGAGTCCAACAACGTGAGCTCCACTTCGAAGAAAGTTTCACCAAGTTCAGGATATCCTCCACACCTCACCTGAGGAGGGAAGCAGGTTGAACGGTTGAAAGAGTTTAGGACTGTGTGTGTATGTATTTGTGTGTGTAAATATACATATATTAAATGTCTGATGTCAACACAGAGTTCTGATTCATTTAGGTCTCATGTCCTGCTGCTAATACTTTTTTTGTTTTTCCCCGTCCTTGTGGATTTTCCAAGTTCTTACTGATGAAGCTTGAAGTGATCCTTTTTCTGTGTGTGTGTGTGTGTGTGTGTGTGTGTGTGTGTGTGTGTGTGTGTGTGTGTGTGTGTGTGTGTGTGTGTGTGTGTGTGTGTGTGTGTGTGTGTCTCTTTCGTAGGCATCCTCTGTTCCCTCTGTTGGCCCTGCTGTTTGAGAAGTGTGAGCAGTCCACGCTGAGCTCTGATTGCATCACCTCAGCGAGCTTTGATGTGGACATTGAGAATTTTGTCCGTAATCAAGAGAAGGAGGGGAAGCCTTTCTTCAGTGAAGACCCTGAACTTGACAACTTGGTGAGACATTGTTGCTTCAGAAAGCTAAACCTTATTTCACAGCATTTATGTTTGTACATGCAGAGGGCTGTGTAACCTATCCGAACACGCTTGCATATTGTCTTCCAAACAACCAACAACTTGGAGCTCAGCAGGGATGTCGATACACCGATTGGTTGAAAAGAAAGGGAGTGACAGAAGGTCAACACAAACCACAAAAACTAAACTATAATAAAAGATAATCAAGAACAGCATGAAAAGCTTTAGTGGACACTTTTCATTGTTTTCACTTCAGCTCTTTGTTTGTTGATTTCACTTCTCTCTGAAGGGCCAGCAACAGTAGAAGCCCACAGACTTTTGTGACAGTAAACGGCTACAGGGGCCAGAATCGGCCTGTTAAAGACAGCCCACGGGATGGCTTTGGAAATGTGAAGGAGGGCATAAATTTGAGACTTTTTTAGGTGTATTTTCCTTCTGAGAAAGACCTTGTGCTACAACAAATAAGTAGTAATTAAATCTTCACAGGGTGGCATCGTGCTGTATTGTAATTCTGTGCTGTGATTGGAAGCGACTGTCATAACTGGACCTGACCTTTGACCTCCCTGTAATACCCTCAGGTAAACATTTGTTAAACAGAAAGATGTTGAGCCTAAGAACTCTTTCCATTCCTTCTATCTGAAGATGGTGAAAGCCATCCAGGTGCTGCGGATCCACCTGCTGGAGCTGGAGAAGGTGAGCGACCTGTGCAAGGACTTTTGCAGTCGCTACATCGCCTGCCTCAAGACTAAGATGAACAGTGAGACTCTGCTGAGTGGTGACCCGGGAAGCCCATACTCGCCTGTACAAGGCCAGGCCCAGAGCTTCTCACCCACCAAGTCTCAGGTATGCAGTGTAGGTGAACTGCAGGCGTCACCACCAAATGCCTCAGGTGAAGAGTTAGCTACCACTGATCAGTGCCCCTGCTGGGGTATATTAGCCAGCTAAATGGGAATACTTTAAAAATGGCGTTATAAGAGTTAGCAGCATGGAAGACATACATGCGCCTACTTTATGTATGCATGCTCTATTACACAGACCCCCAGCTCCATATCAGGGACCATTAGTCCCCAGGGTCAAATTGTAGTTCCAGCATCGGCCCTGCAGCAAGGAAACGTTACTGTGACAACTGTCAACCCCACCCAGGTGGTCGCAGGTATGTCATCTTGGCGTACGACCCCTTCCTCAGGTACTGCACTAATGACTGTAGCCCAGATATTCACATGTACCAACAGGACTCTGATTGAGTCTTCTGCACTCAGCTGAGCAGGTTAGAAAATTGTGTGTTTGTATTTCAGGCGGGACTGTGTACCAGCCAGTCACAGTTGTAACTCCTCAGGGCCAGGTGGTAACACAGGCTCTTTCTCCCGGGACAATACGCGTCCAGAACAATCAGGTAATACATCTGTCTATGTTGCTGCCGTGCTATTAAGTGGAATCCCTGTCATTGAATTTTACTGCTCCCACTTGTGGTTCCTAGAGTATTTAAAAGTAGAATGAGAGGCAGAGTAAAAGTTAATTGAACTAAATGAAGACAAGCTTAGAGGTGTTGGAGGGCTTCATGTTGTAACTTTGTTCTATAACAATGTAACAACAACCTTTGCTGCGTATTGACTATGGCAGATAATGTGTTGTCTGCTCCTAATATCAAATGGTGTAGCTTTTTAAGATCGGTGCTCTGTCATTAAGGGCAAATAATTCAAAATTAGAGCTGAGGTCCTTGGTTAAATGATGTGGAACAGTATTGTAATTTAACATAACCTTTCATTCTGTTGAGATAATTAAAAGATGGCTAAACAAACATCTGTGTACTCAGCTTCAGCTGCAGTTTCACCAGGACTTGAACCTCTTTAGTCATGAGGACAACTCAACCAAGAACAAGCGCGGCGTTCTTCCAAAGCATGCCACAAATGTCATGCGCTCATGGCTCTTCCAGCACATCGGGGTGAGTCTCTGTGCATAAATCATCTGCCTGTATAGAACTCAAGTCCTTACAAAATAGTGATGCATTTCAACCCTGTTCTGTTGTGCAGCATCCGTATCCCACAGAGGATGAAAAGAAGCAGATTGCTACTCAAACAAACCTGACACTTCTGCAGGTCAACAACTGGTGAGTTGCTCTTTACCCAAGAAAATACTAACTACATCACTATTTACAGTCATGTTTGTGATGGCAGGCAATTTTCCACTAATTGTTGTAGTATAATTGGTCAGCCAGGTAATTGTGCAGGGCTTCCTGCGATCAGCTGAGGGTTTCTTCTTTGCTCATCTCGTTTCACTTTTCACTGATGAAACTCTGACTTGTTCCCATAGTTTGCCATTTGACCTCTCTGCTTTTTTGCCTAATGAAAACAAAACAAAAAAGATGATATTTAACTTTGCCCTAAGTTAATAACTGCAACTTCTTTAAGTAAAGGTGGGAAGTGTCACCTTTTTAGCTAAGTTTAAGGAGGTTACGGTGTATTTAATATGTACAGGACATCAGACAGTTCCTATTCTTTGTGTCCTTTGAGTCAGGGTGTGTAAAATCCAGCTAACCATACAGCTGTCCATACCTGACAGTGAGCCTAATCAGCACCTGTTAGCATTTGAAGTGCAAAGGTCTGTACAGCCAGCATCACCCTGTGTCTGCAGGTTTATAAATGCACGGAGACGGATCCTGCAGCCCATGTTGGATGCCAGCTCTTCAGAGACACCCAAAGCCAAGAAAAAGACACCTCAAAACCGGCCACTGCAGCGCTTCTGGCCTGATTCCATCGCAGCAGGAGGAGGGGCCATGCCTGATGGTAGGCAGCACAACACCGTATCGAGATGCTTTCGTTGTTGTACTTGGCCCATATATTAGAGTTAATGCAGAGAAACAAACACTAGTCAATGTAGTGATACCAGCAGACTTCCTGTCCGCTGCTGCTGCTGCTGCTTAACAAACTGTTGTTCTAGTTTGGCAACAAATGTCATCACTGTATCACAAATGTTGCTGCTTTTAACAAATTGCTGACAATGTCACTAGGACTGCAACATTTCACAACTTGATTGTTTAAAAATCCTCGACACAAATGGTTTGATTCAATGCTTTAATGTACAGCTCTGTAGCACTCAGGTGTCACTATTAAGTAGCTTAATGTGGAAAGCACAGAGGAGTTGGTACTGTTACAGAGACGGTGCACTCAGGTAGAGAAAAAAAGATTTTTCCAGCATCCAAAACAACAGTGCTGTCGCTATGACAGGAAGTTTTACTAGGAAAAAGCTGGCAGGAGTTCTTGAACAAACCACCTGATCAACAAGCTCCAGCATGAAGAACAGCGAACTTTGTAAGCTGCTCTGGCCACCCCCGTTTGTTTTACACAGCAAAAAAATCTGGACTACAGACATTAAACAGATGAACTAAAGACTCACTGCTGCTCTAATTTGGTGGTCCAACTTAAAACCAAGGTCAGTAACAACAGGTTTAAAATAGATTTCCAGAGGTCCCAAATCTACAGAGGACGACTTGCAGGGACCACTAGGTCCAAACACCAACAACTCTGTTTTATTTTCATTAAAATTTAAAAAGTTTAGAGCCAACCAAGCTTTAATGTCATCTAGACATGTCAAGAGAGGTTTTATGGAGATGCCACCTTTCTGCTTCAGTGGCAAATAAATTTGGCAGTCATCGGCATAACAATGAACTGCGATCCCATGCCTTCTAAGGGTGGAACCCAGAGGCAATAGATACAATAAAAAGAGCAGAGGCCCTAAGATTGAACCCTGTGTCCCACAGGCCGCATGACAGAGGAGCAGAAGATGATTCGGAACCGAGAAGGCTGACAGAGAAAGTTTCTCTAAAACCTTGGAGACTAAAGGCAGCTTGGAAATAGGCCTATAGTTCACTTAAACTGTGTGATCAAGGCCAGGTTTCTTAAGCAGTGGCTGCACTACTGCATGCTTGAAATTTGCAGGAACCACACCAGAAGGCAGACTGCTATTAATAATTTCAAGGACATACTGTCATATACTAGGAATAATTTCTTTAAAAAATTGTGGAGGAAAAGGATCCCGAGGGGAACCTGTGGGCTTAATATGGCGAACCACAGCCTCTAAAGTGGAGAGCGTCACAAGCTCAAACTGAGTGAAAACAGCAGTGCGAGGGACAGAGACAGAGGGTCAGAGTCAGGAGCTGTGATAAGAACCCTGGTGGTGACAACCTTTACAATAAAAAAGTTAAAAAATCATTGCAAATATCAGGAGAAACTTCCAAACAGACATTCAATGGAGTATTTAGAACAGTGTCAATGGTCCTAAATAACACACGTGGGTTATGACCGTTGTAGCAGGAACAAACTTGGCAATGACAGACGAGCAGCCACACACACCGGCGCCATCTTGTCAATCCCAACTTAGTCTGATACAGTTTGAGTTTAAACAAAGATGCTGAAGGCTCACAGCAGCTCTTCTACTTCATATAGTGAGATGAAAGAGGACATGAGGTGTAACAGACCATATTTATTTCAAGGCTGCAAGGCAGATTGAAACAAATACAGTTTTAATTCAACAAAAACAAAACTGTAAGATCATATGTGTGTTTTACATGATACAGCAGAATAAAAGCACACAAAGCAAACGTTTGTCATTTCCTGGAAAACAACGAGACATGTTCGTGACTCGTGTCGGGAGTTTCCAGCCACAGCTTTTCCCTTCTGACTTTTTTGGTAATAAGCTTTTAAAAAAACTGTCTCAATATTTTAGGTACAATGGTGACGATGAACATGGAGGGTCTGCAGAGCCTGACATCAGACGGTGCCACGCTGGCAGTACAGCAGGTGATGCTGGGAGGCCACAGTGAAGACGAGTCGGGGGACAGCGGAGATGAGGACAATGACGCGGACATGGCGGGGCTGGGCCTGGACAATAGCAACTCATTGCAGTAGAGGACAAGCACCGCCCACACGCAGAGGACACACAAAATGAGTTCGACAGAACAGAGGTGCGTCCGTTTGATTTCCACAGAGCACAGGACACACTGGGATGGACCCTGCACTCTTCCAAGCCTCCACCCTGCTGAACGGCGGTTGTTGCTGCACGTGTATGTCAGGAGTGTCATTTCACAAACAGTTTTTTATTGTATAAATGATGTAGGTGAGTGCACTTTTTGTATATTTAAGCTCAAAAAGATGAAATCAAACTGAAAAAAACAAGTGTTAAAAACACCTGAGACAAGTTTGTATACTCCGTTAATAAACGTTGACTTTTTTTGTCCCCGCCCCCGTCCCCCCCTGCTCCCAGCTAGATTGTCATTTTGGATGAGACCACTTCTGTCTTGTTCTTGTGTCTCTGGTTTGTCTTGACTTTTGCATGCTTGTGTTTTAAGTAGACGTGTGTGCTCTTATGACTGACTCCATGGCTCACACTGCCCCCTGCAGGCAGAGTAGAGCACAGGTGGAGAGATTAAAAGTAAATTAGAGGAGAGATGCTTATTTTTCTATACAAACATATGAAATGAGTGTTTTTTTTTGTTTGTTTGTTTTTTGGTTTCATTTTTGTGTTCTCCTGTTTTGTAAGAAATATTTATGTACAGATTCATAATAAATGCTGTGACCCTGTTTTCCAGGGTTCTTTTGAAGTTTTCTAAAAAACAGAAAAAGGAATTGAATGCTGATGAAAATTACTATTTAAATTGGTTTTAAGCTTAAAATATTAACAAGGCCTTATCTGTGTTCTTTTCTAAAATAAATCTTACCAAGAAGCACAAAAAGGAAGTATGACCCTTGGAGAAATTGGCCAAAAAGACACTAAACAGTGGAACACTTGTGGCTCCTTAAAGCATATTTTTACTTTGTGTACTGCAGTATCACAGGAACTCTCTCCAGCAGCAAAGCGACTGCAGCGTTCCCGTCTTTGTTTGGCCCACAATGTGTATACCATACATTGTCTTTTAACCATTTTACAGTAGTAGCATAGGTGTCACTTTCTAAAATGCACAATCCAGAACACTATGCTAACCACACAATCAGGAGGGGTTACGGACTCCATCAATAAGAAGCAGTGGACTTTTTGCACGCATTTAGCTTTTATTTTATGTACACGCTACATACATGCTGTTGCATTGAAAACAGAGCAGCTGGAAACTTGGAGTCATTGCCCTCCTGAAGGAATGATCCCCAAGGGCTGCAGCTGCGACCATGACCCCCCGCCCCACTACACACACACACACACACACACACACACACACACACACACACACACACACACACACACACAGTGAAGGATCTGAAAGCTCCATCAGTTTGACATTACTGCACATAATGGGGTGCCTCTTGTTTAAATAACTGTAATGCTGTACTGTAAAACAGTTGTTTGTAAGTAGTTGCAGTAACTTGGTTTTTATCCTTCTTGTAAAGTTAACTTTGTTCATTTGATTCAGCCTGAGGGTTTAATGGCTACGCGTTGCCCTCGCTGAACTCTGTCACCTCTGTCTAGCTTTTTATGAAGCATTCACTTTTCTCTTGTACTTCTCGCTCGTCTGTTTTGCCTTAGAGCTTTCTATTTTGGAATAAATGATGCCTAACTCTGCTGTCCACTGTCTCTTTACTCTTTTTCCGTCATGTTCTCCACCAGACAGGACTGCTTCAAAGTCTCTGTGATAATGTGTACAGTTTGTCTCTACAGGTACTTGTTGCCAAATGTGGAGACGTGTGGATAGTCCGGTGAGAAGTCACTGTGGGGGGATTCAGTTTCCTGTTTTCAGAGCCTCTTCTTTCTGAAATGTACAGAGACGCTTATTAATACATAAAATGCACTCGATATGTTTTAAAACATGCAGTTTTATCTTTACTCCAGGCTGCAGTGCTCAATTTGAAATCCTTGTGGCTTTGCACAAATGTTAACCATGTTCCTAAACACCAAGGATCACAGACCTTAATGGCTGTTGCTCTGAGGTCTGTACTCGTGAAGACATTTGAGCGTCTGGTACTATATCATCTCAGATCTATCACTGACCCTCATGTGGACCTCCTTTTCACTTACAGAGCCAGCAGGTCAGTAGGTGATGCTGTTAACATGGGACTGCACTGGAACCTATGCAAGTGACATTTCTTAGTACTGCTTTGAATACAATCATCCCGCCTCTGCTGCAGGACAAGCTCCCCAGCTGATTCTTCCTGCTCCCACCTGCACTTCCTGTCTGACAGCAGGCAGCATACGAGACTGGGCAGGCACGTCTCAGACTTCCAGTGCATCAGGGCTGTGTACTTTCTCCTCTGCTATTCTGCCTGTACACAGGGTTCGTACGGGTGCTTGAAATCCTTGAAAATGCTTGAATTTTAATGTTGTCTTTTCAAGGTGGAAGTATAGCTGTATTTCATTCACCACAAATAACTATCTGATTGAATAGTTTTCTTATCAGATAGAGAAATAAAATGAGTCGCAAAATGTCTGTTTCAACGTGTGACCCCGCCCCTCCCTCGGACAGTCGGGGATGAGTGCGCTAACATACCTGTAGGCCGCTGTTTTAATGAGTGTTTGATGGAAAACAACAATGGTGGAGTTTGCGCTCTCCAGTCGCATGATAGGTGAGTCCTAGTAAATCATTTTCCAGTACGTGTACGTTACACATGCTATTTTTTAAAATTATGATTATTATTACTATTAATACAACAGTGGCGTTTACTCCGGGAAGAAACGGTAAAAACGGCGTTTTCTAAGGAGAGCGCTAGCAGACACGCTTTGCTTGTGAGTGAAAAAAGAAAAGGAAAATACACACTACTTCCCTATTGGTGGAAAAATATACCACGTCGACCAATCAAAAAATGATATGGCAACATGTGGCATCTGGTTGTTTGGGAAGAGGGGGAAGTTTTAGGAGTGACCGGCAAGAGAGAGTTTTGATACATGAGACATTTGTGACGTTTACCGTGTTTGGAGTCTCAAGTTAGTGTGTTGTCTTGTGTAGTTAGTGTGTAGTGTAGTCGTTGTTTTGTTTTGTGTGTCAGTTCTACAAGTGATTGTCACAGTTGCTGCAAAAAAGGCAGATTGCAGTGTAAACGCTGAGTGACACACCTGCTGTCAGACCTGCAGGTTTATCCCTGTGCTGTTCTCATCTGTGTTACAGTGACACAAACTATTTTTTGGAGTTGCATAAATAATTTGTGTGCCTTCTTCTTTGATGCAGAACAGCTGATTGTTCTGTAAATAGTTTTAAAGGGTTATATAAAAAACGTCTGAGCCTTGGCTGCATTTTTAGGTAAATACTTTGTTTGCAAAACTTGTGCATATTTTTTAAAAATGTACAATTTCTATTTGCATTTCAAGTTATGAAAATGATTCATTAAACATGCTTCTGGTTTTTACAGTCAAAAATATCACTTTCTACTCTTATTTTAAATTTTGTCTGAATTTAGATAAATTGTGCTGATACAGTTTGTCAAAATGAGTAAACAACAGATTGGCAAGATAAACAGTTTTTAAAGGTGAAATATAGAGGCCAAATCAAAAGTAGTCATAAACGGCCAATTGTACCCTGGACCCCAGAGGGTTAGAGGCTAAAAGCAAAGTTGTCACCAAGTACTGTTTATATTTGTGTGTATTGCTGCAGCTTTTTTGAGTATTAACTTGGTGCCTTTGGGTGAAATAATGGTAATATGAGTGATCCATATGGTCACAAAGAATAGCCTCTTGTTTCTGTGCCACCAAAGTTCCCCGGCTTTCATTCAAAATGTGTTTATCGTCAGCACCGACACATTAAACTACTTAAACATTATAAATGTCTTCAAGCTCACACTGAGGCCTGTGGGGCACAATCAGCCACTGAGACAGTTCACACATTTATATGTGTATTTGTATATGAATATTTCATATTTTAAGGCTGCCTGTTTAAGGCAGATGAACAAAATACACTGGATTTGTACAAAATAATATCACAGATGATAAATTAAATAGATTTTAAGTGGATGCTTGTGCATCCTTAAAGTCGTATATGTTGAATTGAACTATGTGATCTGTTCAAAGCCTCCCAGTCAGTGCTGTTCTCCATGCCTGTCTGACTGTGCATGATGTTATTAGCACAAACACTTTAAAGGTGACGTTTAGGACTTCAGCAATAATACAGACAGCAATGTAGTTAGCAGTAAAACAGTTCGTTTTATTGGGAATTACCTTAAAAAACAAACAAACATCTGTCTCCTATTTTTTTGTCGCACAGGAAAGAAGCATCAATATCTGATGAGAAGACTTATTTATTCTTTTTTTGGGGGGGGGGGGGTCAACAGGAGATGAATATCTCTAACAAGTTGATTTGTTCACATTTTCACATCTTAATTTTTAAGTGAAATGTGCATTTTGAGTTTATACACGATGTATATAAGGCGACCGTTTCCATTTGCAGTATTTTTGTATGGTGCGTTTTTCTATGTCTTAACAAAAGGGGAACAAAGGTGTTTAAGTTCACCTAGGATGATTTGTCTTAATTTTCACATGGTCTTTATGAGGTGATGTGAATTGAAACATGCATTCTTTTTTTTTGGCGGGGAGGGGGGGAATGTGCTGCAAAAGTTTGAAAAGGGACCTTGAAAGTGCTTGAATTTGACCCTGAAAAAGGCGTATGAACCCTGTGTAAGACAGTGAAGTCCTTACACTTACACTTTAATTGGCTGCAATCTGCCTTCCCTACAAGACCTATTTAGGGATTTATCTACCTTTAAAAGCAGGGTCAGACCATCCGCAGCTCTTATTACGCTGCCTTGACGATGTCAAAAAGTGGTTGTCATTAAATTTTTTGAAGCTAAATGAAAATAAAACTGAGGTTGTCATTTTTGGAAACTTAATCATATCGACAGCACTCTGGGCCTCCTTTCCTTCTATTGTAAAACACATGTAAAAAACCTCGGTGTCTATATTGATGGTTCTTTTAAATTGAATAAGCAGGTGAGTGCAGTAGTTCAGTCCTGCTTCTTTCAGTTAACGCAGCTAGCCAAGGTAAAGCCATCCCTCCCGGCTAACATCTTTGAGCGTGTTATTCACCTTTTCCTTACTTGCAGATTAGACTACTGCAATTCATTGTATTATGGTCTAGATCAGGCCACCATCCATCGTCTTCAGATGGTTCAAAATGCAGCTGCTCGCCTGCTAACTGGTACCAAACAGAGAGAGCATATAACCCCAGTTTTAGCTTCTTTACACTGGCTTCCTGTCTCCTACAGGATCCAATTTAAACTTTTACTTTTTGTTTTTAAGTCACTTAACGCCCGAGCCCCTCCTTACCTGTCTGAGCTCCTCTGTGCTTATGCTCCAGGAAAAACCACGAGGTCTAGCTCAGAATTAATGTTGTCCATCCCACAGACTAATCTCAAATCTCGTGGTGATAGATCCTTCTCTGTGGCAGGTCCCAGACTTTGGAATAGTCTCCCCTTAAATATTAGATCTGCACAAACACTTGAGCAATTTAAATCATTAATAAAGACACATTTTTATGCCCTGGCTTTTAACACACTATGACCCAAGCATTTTGATCTTATTTGAAATAGTTTTAGTTATTGTTTTAATTCTTTTATAGTCCTATTATTCTTTTATATTGTTATTGTATTACATTGCTGCTTTTTAATGCTACTTTTATATTGTTAAGCACTCTGTGCAGCATCGGCTTTTTGAAATGTGCTCTATAAATAAATTTGACCTTGACCTTGACCTGCACACCTCCAGGACACTGAAACGGGCGAAGAAGATTGCTGCCACTTTGCATATCATGCCGTACCTTATATATACCTTGCATACATATTTCTTCATTTCTAATTTGTGATCTATATCTGTAGGTAGTTAGTATATATTCTCTTTGTGTGTATTTCTTTTTCATATTTGTAATATTTACATAGAAATGTACCATATATTCTATCTCTGTACCACAACAAACAGTGGTACAGAGATAGAATATAACAACGACAAATTCCTTGCTTGTGTTCAAACTTCGCAATGATAGTGATTCAGTTTCTAAATATAGCGTTGTGGTGGAATTAAGGCACGACGGGACCACAGATCCATGTTTTCTTTATTTAACATTTGCATCACACCACCACAACCACCACCAACCCCTGAGTCCCCGTGTTTTAACACGGCGGGCGTGATTGCGGATGCCGTGCAGGTGCGTCCGCACGGCACCGCAGACCACGCCCCACCACAAGCGTCTTAAACATTAACATGAGAAGTAATTGCATCTTTGTATATGCATGTTGCAAACTTTGAATAAGTTATGTGGATGATGACATCTGATGCATACATTTTTGCATTTTCATTGCATAATAAAACGCTTTGTGTATCTGTTCACAAGCTAATCAAAACGCACGGACTAAACCCGCTATGTGTGTAAAGACATTTAAACCAGTTGCGCGTAGATGAGCCTCAAGAATGCTGCATGTGCATTAATAGTAATATTACATTCATAATCAGTCTGAATCCATTTTTAGACATTGTCTGCTGGATGTGACAGACAGGATTAGTACTTGACTCAAGTCAAGATTTGCTACATCGGGACCTTAAATATGGACACTGACCTCCATCTGTTTGTGGATCCAGCTGAGAGCGAGTGTGATGCGGGTGTAAACGCCCGGCTTGTTTATGTGAGCACAGCCAATGCCCCAACTGGTTGCTCCCACTAGCTTCCACACAGACGAGTCCTCACAGGCAAGCGGACCGCCGCTGTCCCCCTGGAAACACCAGATAGGTGAAAACATACATACGCCCCTTTTCCATTATTACCTAATCATGTCGACTTGCCACGGATTGTGTCATGTATTTAATATATAATCTTAGTGCTTATTGTCTGATTATATTGTTTTATGTATGCCAGACCCAGATGAGAACTATGTTAAGGGTGACAGGTTGCCCTGGCAACAGACTTTAGAAAGAGGAAGTGCAAAGCTGCACCGGAAATTTGACACAAAGAAAAGAGGAACTATATAATGTTTGTATCGAAACTGGGTGTGACGTGCTGCAAAATATAGCAAGACGGGGTGCTGATGCCTCAGACTTGGGCTGGCGTGTTTGTGTGTCTGCTCAGTCTCCATTTTCCGGAAAATGTAAAATTAAAGATCATTTTTTGAGTTAGACCACTTTGAGCCGTGTCTTTCTTTGCCGTTAGAGAATACAAAGAACGGAATTTAATAATAGACTCGACTCGGATCGACTGGTTTGCCATTACAACCCTTGTACCTTGTTTGCGTGCTTGTGGTCATAGCAACGCGTACAGTAGTTTAAATCTGTGCTCTGTCATTCTCCCTTTCAGACTCTCATCTGTGCAATCCACCTCCTCCCCATAAAACTAATATATCTCATTTTAGTGCAAAAGGAAACTATCTCTACCTGACAGGAGTCAATTCCACCTTCCAGGTATCCTGCACAGATCATCCAGGAGGAGATTAAGCCCTTGTAAACCTCTGGTTTGTTGCAGTTCTGGTTGGAGATAAGTGGTACCACAGCTGAGCGCAGAACAACACTAGTGTCTCCTGTTAAAAAGAAGAATTTCAACCATATAAATGTGGCCCCATCCCCACAAAAACACCCTAAACAACACCTAACTAAACAGAATACAAAATAAGCTTTAGATGTCTACACTCACCATCTTCCTCTGTTGCACCCCAACCAGAGATCCAGCACAAGGTGCCCTCCTTAAACTCCTCTCCATGGCTGGGCAGGCAGATGGGCTGCACAGAGCCTGCAGGGAAAAGTGTTACTGATACATGTCAGACTTATTCATACAATCTGATCTATGGGACTCCAAGGTCAGGAAGAAAATATCCTAGGAGAGAAAGTAAAGCAGAAGGGAGGGAAGAGAGTGAAAGATCCCTAAACAGGACTGAAAGGAAGATTATCTGATAGCTGTCACGTATTTTAAGTTTGCCAGACACGGAACGATCTTTGATGCAGTGCACTATGCAGTTTATAGGTCTAAAAGTACAATATGGGAAAAAAATAAGGCCGTCAATAATTTAGATTTACCAGTGAACAGAGAACGTACACCAACTCATGGGGCAACTGGTGTTCAGTGTGCAATCACTGTTGGGAACCCATTTGAAGTGGGATGTGTTCTGATATGTGCTTTTCTATGTAGTAAAATCTATACTAATAAGGATGCATTTACTGTTGTATGTAGTGAAATGTATTTGCATAGCCATGCTCATTGTTCGCTTGCAGTATGTGCTGAAGACATTCTAACAAAGATGCACTTACAGGAATATGAAGTAAACTACAAAGAATGTGAATAACAAAAGTAGTAAATCTGCCTGGTCTGGGGATTGAACTGCATCCTGTGAGTCTGCCAATGAAGACACCTGGATCACTCTAGCTTTGGCTATAAATAATGAGTGTTAGGGAGTGTTGTCAAGGAAAAAAGTTGTAGCGAATGAGAGGTTGAAGGATACTAATACCATTAACTTCAAGTTGCTTGGCCAGTTTCATCAGTGCGATGTCATAGTCGAGTCCTTTTTGTCGGTAACGATTATGGTATACGATTTTCTCAACAGCCAAAGCCTGGGCCCCGTGAAGCGGCTGCTCTGTCAGTCCCACATAGACCGCCCACATGGAGGAGTTTACAAACCTGAGCACAAACAGCAAGAAAAGATCCGGGGGGTGGGGGGGACAAAACGGAAAAAAGACATGAGCACACAACAAATAGGGTAGGCTCAGTCTGTCCCAGTCGTTCCATCAGCCTCAGTGTGATCTTATAAGTGCGGCAAAGTGTGAACAATAACAGATGATAACTGAGAAAAGCTTACGTCAATCTAAAATGTTCCTGATGTTTGCATTTAATAAATAAACATACTGAACGTGACCTCAGCCGTTGTTGGCCAGCAGCGTGGTACATTGACTTGTTCTTATAGAGCCTTTCTGCTCTACCTGTACACTCAAAGCATTTTAGACAACATCAGTCATACTCTGATGGCTTCATCAGAGAGCAACTTTGGAAATGATCAGTAGCTTGCCCACAAGTTTTTGGCAAGCAGGCTGGAACAGTCACCAAAATAGCAACCCTCTGATTAGCAGATGAGCTGCTCTACCTCCTGAGCTACAGCCACTCAGCGTGGAAATTATGTTACTGAAAACAGAGTAGAAGGAGAGGAGGAAAACCTGTTTGAGATAGAGAAAGAAAAGGAAACATTGGAGAAAGGAGGAAAGAATCAGGGCTATGACTGGTAAATAGAGTGAGCTGGCTGATATGGGAGGCAGAGCCTTCAGTTTTCAGGCCCCTCTTCTGTGGAACCAGCTTCCAGTTTGGATTCAGGAGACAGACACTGTTATGATATTTTGATACCACGGTTAACATTTACAGGATATTGTTTTATACAGGAAAACTGTTACTCAATAAGGCCCAACTACTAGTTGTTTTTCTCTTTCTCTGTGACCCAAGAATTAATGTGTAAGACTCACAAGCTGGTACCCCAAGGTCGAAAACACCACAGAGACGAGACCACTTCCTTACTCCCATCCTCCCTTCCTTATCTCTTAGAAAAAGGCTCGTTAAAGGCCAGGTGGTTTGTTTCAGAATTCACTAATGAAAGAACTCTGTATTCTATGTCTAGGAGTGTATTTTGCTGGGATGATCATAAATTATAGCTGAACTGATAAACTACACAAGGGATACTTTGCTCAGAAGGCAGGAAGACGTTTCCTTATTTAGTCTGTACCGGTTTGAACTGGGAAAGCTGACACACGAACCTTTTTTTCTCTATATAAACTGCTGTGTATCAAATAAACCTTTGAGTTGATTCTGGGAAAGCAATCTGAACAGTTTCTGTATCACTTTGTTCTCCTAACTGCTCCCGATATCGTAACTAACCCAGCTGAACGGCATACCTGAGTGTTACTTTAAATAATTAGGAATCTTATAAGGAAAGGACAAAACTCTGCTTATCGCTCACGCCACGGAGGAAACCCGGGACGGCAATTTCCTTCAGACACTATCTCTACTTTTAAGATCAGGCTTCAAACTTTCCTTTTTGCTAAAGCATATAGTTAGGGCTGGACCAGGTGACCCTGAATCCTCTGGAAAAGGAAAAAGTTTTTCCTTTCCAGTCACCTTTCTCACTCACTATGTATTAACAGACCTCTCTGCATTCAATCATATCTGTTATTAACCTCTGTGTCTCTTCCACAGCATGTCTTTATCCTGTCTTCCTTCTCTCACCCCAACCAATCACAGCAGATGGCCCCGCCCCTCCCTGAGCCTGGTTCTGCTGGAGGTTTCTTCCTGTTAAAAGGGAGTTTTTCCTTCCCACTGTCGCCAAAGTGCTTCCTCATATGATTGTTGGGTTTTTCTCTGTATGCATTATTGTACGATCTACTGTACAATGTATGGCGCTTTGAGGTGACTGTTGTGATTTGGTGCTGTATAAATAAAATTGAATTGAAATTGAATATTGTTGTTTTGGAATGCCAGGAGACATCTTTTTCCAATGTCTACTGAACATCTAGTGTTGTTGTCTGTACGACCTCCATGTATGGGCCAAAATGTGGTTGTTGTGGACGTCTTTTCACTGTCAAACTTCAACTCATTACAGACATGTTTTTATACTGCTTTGATAGGCTCTGTAGTCTCATGTTTCGAGAGGGTGGAGGGCATGTTTTATGTACCGAAACAGTTATGTGTGAAGGAATGCAGAGTGATTAGCGGACAACTCCAAGATGCTAAAACAAAAGTGAGCAGCTGCACTGTGGATTTCGAGCTTCTCACAGGCGGTTTGCAAAATGTGTGCATGGACACGGACTATCAAGCAGTCTGGTTCATACAAATACAAATCTTCTTGTAATTTCCGTTGCAACTTCTCTCAATCCTGCTACCGATCACAACCACATTCACTTCTTCTTACAAAGCTCTTCACAATAAAACAGGATGCTTGTAAAATTGAACCATGATACAAATGCTCTTTTAAACGTATTAAACACAGTGTACTCCATGTTTTGTGCTCTATATTTCCCCCCTGGTCCAAATCATTAGGCATTACAACAATATTTCCTATCATCTCTATGCTGATGACATTCAGTTACACTGTTCTTTCAAAGTCTGAGTTTTAAATGGTCTTGTTTAAGTAATTGCCCGGCAGATATCAAGCAATGGTTAAACAACAACTTCCTTGCCAGGAAACTTTAGGTTTCACTTTAAAATGTTGGTTTTAACCTTAAGGGCCCTGCATGGTCAAGCTCCCCATTTTATATCTGATCTGCTGAAACCTCATCCCTCTTCCCGAGCGCTGAGGTCATCAGGTCAGAGGCTGCTGTGGATAGTAGTGATGTGCAGATTGATATTGAAATATCGATTCTTCCAATACCAGTAATTTATGTTCTAGAATCGATTCTCATCGATATTTTAGTACTTTGGGGTAAATTTGTAGTTTATCATTAACAGGAACACAGTGGAAAGAAACTATATCATTCGGATCGTCTAAATCGGAAGGAACTACTTCCTCTTCCGCCTTTCATAGTCATGTGCGAAACACGGCTGTATAAATGTGTTGCAGCCACTGGCGTGCGCACTCACAACAATGGCTGAGTGAAACGGAGTCATGTGTGGACGTATTTTATCTCCACAAACGGCCACGACACGGTTTGCGATACATGTGGCAAGAAAGTGAGATGTTGTGGCAACAGCACTGACCTCGTCAAACACCTCAGAGTGAATCATATCACAGAATAGGATGAAATATGTTGAGGCAAAGTGAAGAGGAGGACAGGGACAGGTGCTGCTAGGGCGAGACAGACGTCTCTCACAGAGTCCTTCAGTGCTGCAGGCAGGCAACGTGTTCAAATAGCCACAACTTCAGTTTTTTATTTCCATATCACAATTCTGCATTATTAAGCTATTATTA